>NC_072449.1:10865772-11465772 GCF_027596085.1 Anoplopoma fimbria
GAAACCAATACGAAACCTGGTGAACACATCAAGGTCAAGCACATTATTTCACATTCATATTAATCTGATGTGCAAACGGAACAAATAAATACAGACACACTCAGTTTCAAAGTACCACACACACACCTGCACACTTAACTGTGTGCATAGCTGATGTGTATATTATTAGACATAAGATGATCTGAGAATATCAGTGTCAGAGGACAACAAAATAAAAAGTGTGTGTGTGTGTGTGAATGTGAGACAGAGAGAGAAAGACAAAAATAGGATAAGCATTAAGAGGAAGGCCACTAACGACCGATGACTCTTTACTTGACCGGAGCTCTTAAATGGAAACCACACAATCACTCCAGGGTCGAGACAGACACACAAACACAGTGTGTCAATGGATTGTGAAGGTGACAGGGCAGCAGGGAGTGATCATAGAGGCCATAGCCGTCCTAGAATCTACTATAAAAAACCTTTACAGAAATGAAATGGATACATTTCAAAGCTGAATGTAAGAGGGGTCAATTGTTTATACATCCTTACTTGTTGTTTTAAATAAGTATGCTGTAGTGTGTCACGGCTTATAATGACACCATAGGGACTCCTGCCTGTGTCATCTTTGGAGTAGATACAGTAGTATACAAACACCCTGTGTAAAGAGAGGTCTGCAGCCCTTGAGTAAAGCTGTTACTACAGTTACAATTGCCAGGGGGAATTAGTCTTAATAATAAAAACAAAGAGGATGAGAGACACAAAGAGCAAGAGTCAGAGGCTAAGAGGGTCCAGAAGAAAAACAGAGCAAGAGGAGTAGATTAGTAAGAAATGGACAGCGAGTGGTCTTCTGTCCCAGGCGGTTTTAACTCCCATTACCAATCAGCCCTGGGGGGTTAATACTCAATCTGCACCATCTTCTTCCCCTTTGATTCCTGAGGGCTTAATTAAAGAAAACCATCACCAACTGTATTCTACATTTGGCTGTACAGCTCTCTTTGGTGTAACAGCACAAACAGCACCATTTTAAAGATTCTTATCTGAAGTGCTCATTCAGATATGGATCTACAAAATCCTTTAATTAAATTTCATTTTGTCATATTAAAGTAAAATAACATAACTATGGAGCCTGGAGCCATGCTAGCAGCTGTGAGGCTGTATTTAGGCACAGTGGGGCTAACATCAGCATGCTAACATGATCTGAAAACACTAGCATGCTGCCGTTTAACTGGTATAATGTTTACCATCTTAGTTTAGCATATTAGCATGATAGCATTTGCTTATTAATGGCACTGACACACTGAAAAGCCACCATCTCATGAAGACCCGAATTAGGTGAAGTTAATTGTCCTGAGACCAGATATCATTTGAACTCTCAACATCCCATTTGGGTTTCCAACTCACTTATTCAAGAAATTGAATTTACTACCTCAAAATCCAAATTGGAAATGGATGACAATATGAGAGCTATGCCCACTTGTTGCTGCTGTCAAATTAAATTACATTTTTTATAGCCATGGCCACAATTTCACAGGGCTTCACAACCAGCCACACTGTGAAACAAAATAAATTGAAAGTGCTAAATTGAAATGGCACCTCCTCACTGAGATCAAGGAAATGATTGGGTTCAGAGACTCATACATGATTTTGAGGATAGATACTAGTGATCGTAATATGGTCAGAGATAAAAAAGAAAAAGAAAAAAGAAAGTCCTGTTAGACTACTTGCTTTACTTAAGTATTTCCATTTTAAGCATTTTTTGTAACTTCTACTTAATTCATCTGATAGAAGTGATTCACTTCTATCAGACTTAATTCATGTGATAGCTAAAGCTGAATGTGATCAACTAATATATACATTGTTATAGATTAATTTATCCAAGAGTGTAAACTCCGTGGTCATGAGGTACACCTGTACAATCCTATACAACTGTTCTGCCATAAAGTCTATTTTTATGATGCCTTTAATTTTCATAATGATAGAAATTCTCTGAATACTTTTAAGTGTAATTTGTTGTAAATACTTATGTACTTTACTTAAGTATCATTTTGAATGCAGGACTTTTAATTAAGTAAAGGATGTAGGTAAAGTTAACAGCACTGTGACTAAGAAACCAGAACATGGAGGAAGAACACTACAAAGACGAGCTCATGGAATGTTCAAATGTCATTAGTGGTCGTAGAATCATCTGATACTGATTTGCCTTAACTAATTCATTATCAGTCTATTAAAGACAATAGTCAAAACTTTACACAGATATTCTGTTATTACCCAGAGATCACTGAGTGTTAAGAGAGGTTGTTTGTGGTACTGAATGAGGGTATGAATGCAGATTGACATTACAGGGAAACAACAATTGATTATGATTTCTGCTGACGCTTTGCATGTCACAAAATGAAAGGCCCGTTTCTTACTCTCCAGTACAAAGACACATACAGTGCCAAGAAAACACTTACAGTGCCAAGGCCATGTTGGTTGCCTCAGCAGAAAAAAAAACCAGATACTGCAATGTATTATATCTACAGAAGGCAACCATCCGTAAGTAATGATCTTATATTTGATATCCGTGTATTGACAGATTGGAGAGGACTTGTAGGTCAGAAAAGACCAGGGAGAATAATGAATGTGTTGAGTCCACAGGCAAACAGAAACAGGAGTAGGAGGAAGAAGAAAAACCCAAATGAAAAGGCAAAAGAAGAGAACTGCAGGGAGCAAAAGACATTCAGTGCAGAATGAAGACATACAGCCAGCTAAGTACATGTGTACCTAATTCTATTACGCACTAATTCAGTGGAGTCAACAGACGAGGCAAGGAGAAGCAGATAGAGGACGGTGAAAGGGAGTTCAGAGAGATAAAGCAGAGACGAGGGGAGACAAAAAGGCAGACAAGTAGGTGCACAAACAATATGTGTGCGTATGGTTTGTTGAGTCTTTTCTGCATGCCAGGTCCGAGTCAACACTGCGCTCACTGCCCACTCAGAACACCCATGACCTCTGACCTTTTGCTCATCCAGCTCACACCACTCACTACTCATTTTCTTCCTTATTCCCTGTCTCACCAATTCTTCTTCTCCCCCCGCCACTGTCTTCCATCCCTCGCTCTGTACTCTCAACGTCTGCTCCTCTGGGTGCTGATACATGATTGCAGAAGACAATTATGAACCAAAAAAAATAAAAAAAATGGAGGAGTGCGTAATGGTGATTCAGAGCCGGGCTTCCCTCTGTGTCAACACCTACAGATTACACACACCAACACATTGTGCATTGTGTGTGGAGTCATGTGCTGACTAATGATATGATGTTGATGAGGCGGATGGTTACAGCTGTGATTACACCGTGATACCAGAAGTTAATATTGATGAACATGGCAGTGGCAAGGATTATGACGATGATGGGGCTGATGATAATTAGGTTGCTAATGATAATGATGATTGCAAGACTGTTCTCTGTCTCTCTCTCTCTGGTTTTAATATATACATTTCTTTCACTGCTATTACTCTCAATGCTCCCATTAATCATTTGACATGCTTTTATTTTGTCTCTATGAATAGAAGAGCAGTATCTGTGGCATCGCTACATGCCCCTTAACCCACACACACACACACACACACATCTATAAGCATGATCCAAACACACCATCTGCCTTATTAACATACAACTACCCTCATCATTTTGTGAGGAGGAATAAATAAATGTTTGCAATGTTCAAGTTTTGGTTGAAAATCCGTACTGTGTGTGAGACTGAAAGAAAACCGGAGCTAGAGAATGAGGTAACAATGCAAAATAAAGCTCCTGTAACTGTCGTATTTACATAAAGATAAAGTGGCAGCTATAGATAAGGGCCCCATTCAAACTCCTAATGTGTGTCTGTGTGCACTTTCTACTTCTCTCTGTTTGCAGAGCTGTCCCGAGGAAACACACCTGTCCTTAACAACTACACACACACACACACACACACGTATTACCCAGCTGATGCAGGCATGATACACCTCTCCTTCTGTACACACAGGACATACCCCCCACCCCACACCACACACACACACACACACACACACACACACACACACACACACACACACACACACACACACACACACACACACACACACACACACACTGCTTCACAGGTAAAGATACAGTAGATAGATGGGGGCTGGGAAAATCCATCTGCTGTGGCCCCTGTCCACCCATATAGACACAGACACACACCCATGCATGCACACACTCCACTTTATTTAACAAAGTAAACAGCTGGTGGTTCGCTCACACTCCTCAGACCCGGATATACCAGCAGGACGACACACAGATGTTATCACACTTGTTTACACAGAGGGCAATGTATCCAAAAGTTAAATTACGGTAATCTGGATTTTCACATCAGAGAGTACTGTAAAGTTTGGAAGAGTGGAAGCAACCTCCAAAAAACTGTCAGCTGAAAAGCAAAATCTGTCTTGAAGTGAGAGTGACAACACTTTAAGAGATTTAGACCCAGTTAAGCCAGTCAGTCAGGTTTAAGGCTAAGTGGAGACTGGATTGTACACTGAAAACTTGAAATGCAAGTATAACAGTGATATAATGCTAAATTCTAGAGGGCTGTTGACCCCAATGGCTAGTAGAGGTGGTGGCTAGATGCAGAGCACTGCAGTAACACTGTAATCTTTCACCTTTTAGTAGTTATATATGACCTAAGTATATATATATATATATATATATATATATATATATATATATATATATATATATATATATATGTATGAATGGACTCTAAGTAGGTTTTTATACATTTACACATTATACATTCCTTCATTTTCTTCAAATAACTGATGATCTTAATGATAAAGGAAGTGAAGATTGCATTAAATGTCGTTTTTTTGTCTTAACATGTGTGCAAACTTCTTTAATCATCTATTCCTATTCATGTATGTTTATTCTACAAATGTGCTGAATTAGTTTTGTTCCTATGGAACAGTAACAAATCATTATTAATGACAAGATCAAATATAATGTGTTAGACTATACACAGCAGTTTTCCCATGGCTTAAAGTGACAAAGCTATTCCTGATGACGCCTCCACATCGAAACCCAAAACAAACATTCACATTTGAGACAAACTGCCACGGCTGCTATTTGACTAGATAACAAAGTGCTTTCACATTATTACCTTTTCTAAACAATGATCAGGGAGGAGCTACACACCCTGCTTTTCCGCCTCCTGCAACTTCTGTTACTGTATTCAAACAGTACTCTAGTGCAGCTTTAGGGCTGGTTCATCATTTAAGTTATTAAAATACATACAAATAATAACAAACAACCATCACAAGTTATCAGAGCCCAAAATAATGTGTTTAACCGGCACATTTTGTTATAAAACCCTTAGATATTTTGAATAATATGGAACCAAGAAAAGCAGAAAATCATCAAATTACAAAAGCAGCAACCACTAAATTAAAAAACAAACTAAAATGAATAACTGAACTCACTGATCTATTTCTGTCTATTGATCAACAGCTTTTATTGACTAATCTTTACAGTCATTGTAAGTTGTATTGTCTACTGTACTATTTCAGCTTTTGTTCACTTCCCTGTGCTGTGTTAAATTAATGATAAATTGTATGCAAACCCAGCTCCAAGTCCACAAAGAAAGCTGAAACAGTACCTAATATGCTTTTGGGTAGATACTTGAAAATAGTTTCACAGAGGATAATGGTGTCTACTCCCCAGAGAAGAAACCTGACTCCTGAGGCTCTCACTTCTCTAAAGTAGCGGGGGTTTCTTATCGTGTGCATCAGTTATACATTCACAACCCAGCCACTCCACACATTTATAAATAGATGAGTTGATCTAACACAGGAAGTGTTCAATAAGCAGTGCTATTCTTAATAAGCTGCATGTTGCAGGCTTTACAGTTGCTCGGTGAGCATCATATCGGGTCTATTTACTAAACCCATTTGTTTAGTGTGATTAGAAATGGACAACATATAATATGCCACGTCAGCTGAATACATTTCTATGAAATGCAATAAGCTTCTGCGACTACCATGCAGCAAAAAGCAGCAGTTTAAGCGTGTCAGCAGTTTTAATCATGTGGGAATTTGGGAAAAAGCACTTCCCTTCCACCTGGATTACACAGCACTGCTTCTTTGTTTTTCTCTGAATATTAAAGTGAATACACAGATCAAATGTATACTTTGTTTAAACAAATGCTAAGGACTTGCCCAGTCTTATTCTTTTGGAGGTTAAACAGTCTCACCTTAATTTTGTGGATGGACTTCCCCTCCTCCAGACTCTGGGTCCACACAGTGATGCCCCCCTTGTTGTGGTTCATGCTCCAGCCTTCCTCGCACAGACATTCCGCCTTGAAGCTGGCAAACGCCCGGTCGTCCGGTATGGTCACAGTGTGTCCAGACATGGCTTGTTACCGGGGGAAGGGGTGGAGGAGAGGGGAGGGGGAGGGGAGGGAGAAGAGAGATGGGGGCTCTATGAGACTCCTGTCGGGCCCGGAGGAAACACGGATGGAAGCAGAGAGTCAGCCACTCTTGTTCTCCTCTTCTGTGGGGATAATTTGTCTGATTCAATTTCCTCCTCGCGTGAAGCTTGCTTTTTTTTTTTTTTTTTTGTGTTTTTTTTTTTTTTTTTAATGTGGGCTGCAGCGCGTCTTGTGATGATGCGCGTTCAGGGAGGTGCGACAACCGCAATCCACCCTGTGCAAACTAATGAAACAGAGGTGAATAAGCGCAGTCTCACACACACACACGCGCACACACACACACACACACACACACACACACACACACAGACACACGCACGCGCACAAATAATGCAAAGAAGGGTCAAAATGCACGGAACAAATGTGCCTTTTAGTTGATCACGGTGGTTGAATAAGTTTCAGCTCGGGTTGGCAGTCCTCACAAACAGCAGCAGCTCTTCACACGGACCATATGTTTCTGTCCCCGCACGTCTCTCCGTTGTCTCTCTCTCTCTCTCTCTCTCTCTCTCTCTGTTTATTCTCACTGTCCCTCTCTCTCTCTCTCTCTCTGTGTTTATTCTCACTGTCCCTCTCTCTCTCTCTCTCTCTCTCAATTGAAGTCTTGCCTGGGCTCGTGATCATTGGCGGCGGTTCTCCATCGCTGCGTCGCTGCTGCTGTGGCAGGTGGTGAAGGAGATGCGGTGAGAAATAAGAGGAAGAGGAGGAGGAGGAGGTGGAGGAGGAGGGAGGAGGAGGAGAAAAGCAGGCTGAACTGGCAAGCGACGCAGTTCAGGCTACATTGGAAACGCCTCCCTGTGCTGACTTCAGGTGCTCCTCGTAAAACTCTCAGCTTATGTGAAGATATTTTGTTCTTTAAACTTTATTTGTAAAGTAACAGCTGAATGAATGAAAACGTGTCTATGCCTATATTTATTCCATGTGGTTCATTTTTAGCCTATCTAAAAAAAGACACAAAGGGCTGATATATACTGAAAACAGCTGGCCATTACAACAAATACATTGAATGCCACATCTGTATGTGCTAGGCCAAAGCTTATAATGTGTTATTGTTGGCTTGGCTATGACTAAATAAACTAATCTATCTGGCTAACTGTAAAGCGAACTAACTAGTTGTTATCTCACCATTGGAGGTGGAGAAATTATTAAACCAGCAACGCTCAAACTTGGTACATTCTTGAATGTCAAAACAACGACCTAACTGTTGACCCCGAGAATAGCAGTAGAGAAAATAGACCAACGTTTCATAAGAGTTATGTAGTTTGACATTTCCAAGTTTGCATGTGAGAACCACACTGACACACTATTTTCAAATATGACTTAATATTTAGAAACTGCCTGCTTGTTTTCTACAATTTAAACATGCAAGAAAACTCCTGTATGTTTGTCGTTTTCATATTGCCGACAGCATTTGAACGCAACCCGCGCTATCGCACCAAACACGGGCACTTTTTTTTTTGCAAACTAGTTTGTTCAGTGAGCAGCGGGCACGCGCCTGGCTCCTGTTGGCTGACGTGTAACATATTTGGAAGTGTTCACATTTCGGTTAATGCTTCCTTATGACCTGTTATAGCTGCATTCAATTACAACAATGTATAAACTCGCTTACTGAGAACAATACACGTTTACATTCACTATAAAGCAATATGTTTAAAAGTGTCACTGTGTTATTCCCTCTGTCGTGTTCTCCTTTCATCTTGGAGTGTGTAAAGGCCATTATCAGCCTTCTTCACTCAATTTGATCTGTGGGTGTTCTCACGACATCTTGAGGCCCAAATAAGCTAAAGTGGAACACCTTTTGTTTTCTTAGAATCACACAGTTGTGTTACTAAATAAAACGAGGATATGCCATGCAAGGTTTTTAAGTGCAGAAATGTGTCATTTTGTGTTGGTAGCCTGCTGTACACCCATCAACCTCTTTTAGGTGTGGTCCCTGAGCTTTTTTTGTTACTAAAACTGTCTTTTGAATAAACATTATGAATAAAAACCCTGTAATAGCACCAAGTTTTCCATTGCTGACCGTGACCTTTAACCTCCTAAAACAGGCATGTGAGAGGGGACTTTTCTCATGAATAGAGCATTCTATATTTATTAAAACATAAAACATCCAAACTATTTAGTGTGTCTAAAAAAAAGTGGTTCCCAAACTAGGGGGCCCAAGTGACCAGCAGACAACCCTCATGGATATTTAGATTTCGGGACTGCTGGTAAAAGCGGCAGTGGATTTATGATGGCCGAGCATGATGTCCTCTATGATTCATGTCTGGTGAGCTACGGTGAGCTTATTGCCAGCACTCAACATACCCATCTAATAAATTACAACCTACGCTTGTATATGTCACATTGGTTTGGCTCGGATCTCAGTCACAAGAAAATGGCATTGTATGCAAGTAGGTGTAGGCTAGATGAAAACACCCCCGGTAGTACCATCACATTTCTGAACAATCCATGCTCGCCATTCCTGCTACTAAATGGAAGTGTAATGCTATCGTTATATGATATACCATGGCTTTAAAAGGTTGAATGATACTTTTCTTTATTGATGTCTGCTGCAACAATCACATTTTAAGAGGAACATTTACAAAAACCTTAGAAAGAACAGCTCTCAAAATGCAGTCATTGGGATTTTAAAGACAAGCAATTCTTCAAATAGTGCTGCTTTTGTATTCAGGTGTGTGTGTGTGTGTGTGTGTGTGTGTGTGTGTGTGTGTGTGTGTGTGTGTGTGTGTGTGTTTCCTGATACTAGAACAATTTTAATAATCTCAAGTCCATCAGGTTTTCCACAATGAGTTACCCTTTTATCCTCTGCTCTCTTTTTAGCAGTCACAATGATGCAGATCACGTACCAACAAAACCCAACATCCCTAGCTAAGTATGTTCACGTGGTGAAGAACATACATCAACAATACCTCATACAGTAAATCTTACGCTTTCCAGTTACCCTTGAATGCCTCGGGAGAGAGATAGTGAGAAAGACGCCTACTCAAATGAGATAAAAGGACTGAGTCACACTGGAGATAAGAAAAGAAGAATGAATTAAAGACTGCTTCAATAGTTTTGCATTGTAATGAAAGCACATCATTACATTACATTTCACCAGCATGTATCCCATTGAGAAAATGAGCCTCAGTAAACTAGCACATGATGTGATTACAGGATAGTGCTGCAAAGTCTACACTCACAACTTTGAAAGCTTTGTTTATCTTTAGATACTACTCCATCTCTCAGTCTACAATTGTGTCGTGATTCTCCTGATTGCATGAGGATAACCAATTTATCTAACCACTCTCAATATTTATGTCCCACACTGAGGACGTGTGATAAAGATGATGACATTTGCCTGCAACTGCATGTGTACTTTGGCCAACATCAGCACTGCACTCTGATGCCACCTGGCGGCCGTGGTGAACTATGAAATTACAAGTATACTCACAAAACAACTGCTTGTGTCATCAAATGTATGTCACTGTCTGTGCTTTTATTCTCGGGTCCTTTCATGTAAATATGTATACGAAAGGACCAGAAATCCTGAACAGCTGTGCTCTGTCTCATACAGGGAATAAACTCCACGTGATGGGAAACTAAAGGCCAAACAGAATAATCAACAGCTGTTTTACATTTTACATTTTACTGAGGAATCAAATACAAACGTGGATTCTAGACAAGTCCCTTCAAAATGATTCGTATCTTAGTTTAGTTTAGTTTAGTTTATTTGCACAATTGAACATTTTTAAAAAAACATAACATTGATAAATGATATTACAGTGCAGGAAGAGGCAGAAAGCCCACTGGGCTTATTTGAAGCCTATATAATATTTAAAAAAAAAAATCACAATACAACTGTATTCTAACTTCAGTTTAACTTGATTTAAGCGACCACGGCAGTATGTGACAGATCCACATCTTGCCATGAGCGCCTGACAATAGAAGTTTGAATGATTATATGCATAATGTGTGTGAGCAAATTTTTGAAAATAAATACTGAAATTAGTATGATTATTGAAAAGTTGGGAAAGGTGGATTTCAAAAGTTGCTTAAATTAATTTAAGTCAAGTCTTATCTGAAATTAAATGCGTATCCACTGTGAATGTGACTCTCTTTACTTAATCGTACAGGATTTATGAAGCAGCATTTTAAAATGTACTTTTTTCAGGCTCCCAAGTATTTGTAACAGGGTTGCGCCAGGTATAAAGGATTAATTATAGCACACAAAAAATAAAACATCTCATAAAAAGTATACTTTCTATGCCTGAGCTGGACGAATCAAATTATTTGACAGTTCATAACCTGTTTTTATGAAATACACAAAAGAAAATGATAAAATATAGAGTCAATTTTTTTTAAAGTGATGATGCCTAAATTTTCCTCCAATTCTGGAATGACCCTTCTAGTAAAACAGCATTTCCCAGAATGCACCGCGCGTTCTGGTGACATCTGCGCAGCGATGAGGTGAAGCTGTTGTTTTCATGGTTGTGAGTAGTTGCATGGGAATCAAGGTAATTAAGCAGCTGTTACGTCGGTACCAACGCGGTGTCCCCGGTCTGCACGGGTTCCGGTTCTCTCTACAATAACTGGGCTTCACCCCCCACGCGTGTTTCTCCCGGTGAGTCCATCGCCATGTTATCATCTATTCCCACCAGGCTGATCGCGAGAAGGTCGCGCAGCCTGTCACCGTGCAGCCGCGTGCTCCAGACCAGCGCAGGTGGTGCTGCCAGCCGGGGCATCCGCGAGACACCGGCGGAGATCAACCGCAACCCAATCGTGTCCACCTCCCGGGTCTCCAGACGGGGGATTTTAGCTGAAGACACCGCTGTTACCAGTGTGAGCCCCTCGGTGCAGTACCACCACCTCGCCCCTAGATGGCTGTCCAGCCTGGAGAACCGCCGCAGCTCATGGGCGGCGCTGGCCGGGAGAGGGCGCAACAACAACCAGTACTGGGAGGAGAGCGGGGAGAGTGGTGGTGAGGGCCGGGGGACAGGTGGAGGAGCCGGCCGGGCAGGAGCGGCCTCTGTCGGGGTGCTGTCTGCTGCAGCAGTGGCCTTCTGCCTGAAGAAAGATTCTGATAACAAAGGTAGACTTTATGCACTGTCAGGCATTGTGTTGTCTGACTTAGTGTTATTGATAAGATAAAATAAGATAATCCTTTATTAGTCCCGCAGCGGGGAAATGTACAGGATTACAGCAGCATAGAGGATAGTGCAAAAACAAGAGACATAGTAACAAAAACAAGATCAAAATAAGTATTATAAATAAGCAAATGAGCAATAAAAACCCCCTGTAAAAAACAGTAAAGAATCCACAGTAACTATTATATATATACTATATGTAAATTGTATATAAACAGACAGAAACTATTATAACTATTGTATTGCACAGTGTATTAGTGTCATATTGTTCTGTCTATTTGTGATTAATCACTTTGTAGAAAATATTGTAGTGTCATCGTGGTCAACTGAGTTAAGAAAATATTGGGGAATTGGATTTTCCTTTTAATAACAGTATTGGCACATTCTTAAGTATGTGTACTCACATTCTCTGTATCCTCCTTTCTAATGTTCTCTGTATCTGCTCTTCTAACAACAAGGTGATGCTCTTCTGGAGGCAGCGAGGACCAATAACTCTCAAGATGTTGCCAGGTACCACACACACACACACACACACACACACACACACACACACACACACACACACACACACACACACACACACACACACACACACAGTCTTAATGAATAAACATTTCACTGATTCATCTTGTGTCCATAGCATGCAATGCAATGTTTGTACACTTTAATACAAAATGTGTTTCAAATACATATTTGCACATGCACATCCTGGCACCATAACATGTAGAAGCTTCCTTGGCTCTCTTTATTGTAAATCATATAATTTAAGGAGGCTGCCAAGTGTAGTAAGGGTTTTGTAGATTTTAAATAGGTTATGAATACATTAACAAAATAAAGATAAATCATGTGTCATAGGCATTTCTTTGCATGTTTATAGTCTAGTCATCATGCCAGGTAACAGCAAGTATTACCTTTAATTTGTCATAATGGTAGTGGACTGTATGAGGATGAAAAAATACTTCAATGGTTTTGAACTGAACTTGTAATTTGGGAAGCTCTGTGCTAAATTAAATGATAAACTAATGATATTTTTGGTCAGAGGCCATATCCCTGCCAACGTTTTTATGTATACATACGTATTGAGGCAGAACTTATTTAGACAGTAGACAATCATTTTGTATATCTCAGCCTGGACAACAATTAAATACATTAACTTGAATTAAGAGACCATAAGTGGTTCCTTCAATCCAAAGGGGTATTTGTTGTATGACATCACTGTCGACACACACTGCTCTCGTAAATTATACTTCATATTCTGCTCTTTAGTGTCGTTCAGATCTCATAGCCCTGTATAAATCACAGATCATCTGCTTTGTCCAGTTTGTAGAGCAGCCACGATAATCTGCAATTATGTAAACACACTTATATCACCTGTAGTTGTAGTCCCACCGATAACCACCAGGGGGAAGAAGAGGACCATCTGTGTGTTTGCAGGATGGACGTCACACTCAGAGCTCTATTCCAACAGTCTGCCAGTTTACATCCCTCTGATTTAAAAGCTTTTATTCTTCCCTCACTTTGCATAACATTTATTTATTTTTTTTCACTCATAGATTAAAATGCCCTATTTCTCTGAGTCTAATAGAATTATCCTACAAACTACAAGACAATCAACCAGAGCGAACCAAAAAGGAGCACAACGGGTCTTACAGTACTTCCTGATCCCATCTGTTCAGCTGATAATACTGCATTACAAATATTGAGTAACTATGAAAACGGACAGAAGTGAACACACTGTAGTCACAGGCCATGATCCGAAAAAAATTGGTGTGGAAAGTCTGCTTGTGATGCAATAAGGTCCTGCAATGTGCCATTACAATGGTACCTTTGCTTACATAAAGTACAGTGTGTCTTTGGGTATAATATGAGCACAGCATACATGTGTTTATCCACGTGTGTCTCTATTCGCTGGCTTGGGTTACCTGTGCACATGTGGCAGATGGTGTAGGTGAGAGTGCAGCGAGGAGAGTCAAGCAGGTCACAGATGTGTTAAGTGCTTTGGTTTAGTTTTAGAAGTGGTAGAGTGTCAGGGTGCGTCTGCTGAGAGGCAGTGGAGAGGAAAGACGTCTCGCTTTCACACAGGCGTTTATGAAGGCCGTTGTGCTTCAACTGTAGTGAATAATTATGTTATATTGAGATAGTATTTCAATACCGGAAATGTGTATAAAGTGAGACTCAGGCTTTATCGTGACATGCATGTTCTACTGAGAAGGTTGATAACGATGCTGAAATGTTAGGGAAGGACGCTGCTGTTCATGTGTTGTTCTTGTAATCAGAATCTTTAAAGTTTGAAACTGTTATATTAACTATCAATGTCCCCCTTCTAGTTTTACCTTAGCGTGTGAAGCATAATGATGTCTCTGTGATCCTCTAACTCACATTAAACCCCCATTCATTTATTTGATTTTATGTTGGTAAACCCATTCTTAAGGTCTAGTTTCATTTTAGGATTTACAGACATCATTGACACTCTGCTGTGTTTCTCTGCCACATTGGAAGCCTGGACAATATCCCAAGTTGAATTAAGTTAACACTTGAAATATACAGAACATGTAACCAAAAATGGCTGAAACGTCACTCTAAGTGTTTCTAGAAATAAGTTAGTCGTTTGATTTACTTGACTCAAACCCTTTCTGCTCTCATGGAGCACAAATCTTCTACAATGCTTCTCCGTCCAATTCAGCCATTTATGTGTTAAATACAAAATCTCTGACTTCACAAAATTCCCTGTCTTTAACTTAACCGTCTGGTAAAAATGAAGGCGCTAAGAGATGCTCAGTTCCCTGAAAAGCTCGGATGAAGCTGTAGTGAGGAGCTTCTGCTACATGAAGACCAGACTGAGGCCACCGTGTTGACTGTAAACACACACACTGTCTGTCTGCTCAGCGCACGAGACGACAGACAGATCACTTACACACACACACACACACACACACACACACACACACACACACACACACACACACACACACACACACACACACACACACACACACACACACACACACACTCTGTGCCACTCCAGTACCTGATGTCATACCCTCGGGCGTAAAACTCAACACACACCTGGCTTACACACACAGAGACACATTAACTGGTCAAGGAGCAAGTGTTTGGCTTCAGATAGAGACAAAGATATCTCGGGCTGGTTTCATGCTGCTGTGTCTAACAAGGCAGCTCTTTGTGACAGTCACACAAGCAGCTGGACTGCCATGTCTCTTGTTTTTACATTTGTCTATTCTTTACCTTATTAAGTATGAACAAATCTTTATTCTAGCATCATTATGTAAAATATACTGTACTAACAAAACACTCCAAAGAACATATTGGAAACCTCTATGATTTGGACACATGTTTTAGCTGGCTCTACAATATGTGGATGTTAATTGTGAGGTTGAATAATAGCCACTTTTTTGTTTCTTTCTCCCCACCAGTCTGGTCAAAGACGGGGTCGACCCGAACCACCGCCACCGCCTAGGTTGGACCGCTCTCATGGTGGCCGCCATGAACCGACAGCACAGGTCTGTGTGTGTTTTTAATTCGACTAAACCCACCGAGCTGATCATGTTTATCAGTTCTGAGAAGTCCTCCCCTGGTGAACATATGTAACAGTAATAAAGAGTTCTGGTTTCATGCAGCTGTCTGTACGTGAGCATATGTCGTCCACGTCCCCGCTCTAGTTGTTACAGTAGGTCTTCAGAAGTGCAAAGTGCGACTTTCAGACTGACAGACGGTCTTTCCTCGTCCCCCCATCTCTCTGTCCAACAAATTAAATTAGCCTCCTGGCCCCCAGAGCACACACAGCACAGAGAGGGGCCGAGGTTAAGGCCGGGCCAAATCCAATTTACACGGCTTTTTTCTTCTTCTTCTTTTTTTCTGTTGGTCACTTTTTTGTTTTTTTTTGTTTAAGGGCCTCATGTGCCCGTGAGAAGCGTTATATGACATTTGAATTTGAAAATAGCTTAGTTTAAATCTCATGGTTACAGTTTCTGCCTCCTAAAATTCTTAGATTGTTTTAATTTATAATGGAGCTGAAACGGAAAAATTGGCCCCATTCAGATTTAGAACTATGATTTTTCTTAATTAGAGTCTGTTTCTGGATTGGAACGTATACTTTGTAATCATTTCACAGTTTAGATGGTTTATTTTACGTATTTTACATTCATGTGTTCTGAAACTTAAATATTTCTATGGAGTTATTTAAGAGTTTTGGCACTTAATTGATTAGTTGATTGTAGATTGAGGTCATTAATCAATAAAAAAAAAAGCCAAACGCTTGCTGGTTCCGCTTCCTCAAATGTGAGAATCTTCTGCTTCTACATGCTTTTACATTGGATCATCTAAAATAAGTTATTTCTAGACGTCACAATGGGAACCCGGACATTTTGATGAACTTTGTTTGCAATTTTTGTAGATGGTAATCAATCAACTGTAAAAATTAATTGTTAATGAAAGTAATGTTTGTTGCTCTCCTTTTTACTCATTGTCTGTTCTGTAACTCATTCTCAGAGACAAATACGATAATATGCTTTGATTATGTCACTTTGTGGCACGTCTTTATATTTACACGTGTGCCGAGTGATTGTTGGCACGAAACATATTAATGTATGTAATGGTGTTTTGGATACAAATTTGGTCTTGAGACTATATTCACTGTGTGTGTGTGTGTGTGTGTGTGTGTGTGTGTGTGTGTGTGTCACTGCACTGTCTTGTGTGTGTGTATGTGTTATGAGTGCTATAACTCAGCGAGGCAGTGACACTCCTCTGTGTTTAATCCCGTCTTCAAACCCCCCAGTGAGCCGTCACTGCTGCAGGGAAGACAGAACATCGGTTCACACACATCAGTCACGCATGTCTCACAAACACACTCACACGCACACACACAAGAGAGGATGCTTGTGTGAACGCACGCACGCAGACAGGGGGAGTTTATACCAAATATCTTACAGGCCAACTGCCTATTACTCAGTCACACACAACTTTATTTGCAGCCGTTAAGTGAAAACACAGGGAGCATTACTCACGGACAAGGTCTAGCCCGTAGCTAGAACGTCAGCATGGATCTTATTGTAGAATAACCCCCCCCCCTCCTCCCTCACACTGTATTTATATTTTCCTGGCCCAGGAGGGATAACTGTGTTTCACTGTTTGTAGCAGTTTCACCTGACTGTTTGTAGGTGAAGCGTCCACCCAGCAGCCTCTCTGCTGTTCAGAGGTCGAGGTGCGGCTGTGCGAGAGAACCAGAGGTGGAGTAGAGGGGTGTGTGTAAGAATTAAAGGGTGAGACATCGGGGGCGGTGGGGAGGAGGAGGAGGCGTGTGTTTGCTTAGCTTTGATGTGGGGCTAAATCGGGGAGGCGCAGGGCCCGGCCCACTATTTGCACTCTTTAACACACAATACCCATCTCCATCTCTCTTTCTCTCCCTCTGTCCCTCCCTCGCCGCATTCACGTGCACAATGAGCGCTCAGCCGGGTGAAACGCCTGTTGACCGTTCCGACCTGTCGGCCCGAGTGACTCTCCGCGGCAGGGAGGGAGGGGAGGTGGGGGGTGGAAAGCGGAGGGGTGATGGAACGAGAGGATGAGTGGCTCGTTGGGGAAGAAGAGAATAGTTTTGATGTGGAGAAAGAGAGAGAGAGTGATGTGGAGTGGGATTATGGGTCTGGGACCGGGATTAGCTGGATTGAATAGTGGTGAAAATTCGGAGAGAGCTCCGAGTGAAATTATATTTGGTCACGATACTACGATGACTGTGATGGTAAGCAGCCTGGTTCAGAGACAGTCAGTTAATCATCATGTCTTATGTGTATCTTTCTCAGTACACTAAAACAATATCCCCTCAGGTGGGCACTGATTATATACATAAAGAAATACTTGAAGGGTATTCTAACCTGTGCCACATTAAAACCACATTAATGGGTCTTTATGCAATTATTTCCAACAAGAGTACTGTACACTGCTTAAGTTTTCTACAAAGCAGTCATTTTCATGAGGAAACAGCTGGAAATAAATAATCATAACTTCCATTTTTGATGGAATCGTTAATTTTAGAGTAATAGATGTGGAGAGTTGGATTTGGACTTTAATTTAACGCAAATTAGTGACAGGGTTTAAATGGGTTGAATTTAATAATTAGAAACCCTACACAATTCAAAGGAGCATCTGTCTTTTTTTAAATTATTTTCAAATTATTAGCTTATTCTGTTATTGTTCTTGTTCACTACTTTTCACACTTTGAGCCGTAGACATGCACTTATAATAATGTTGAATTGTACACCTGATGACCGTACACCATGATGGGCACCGCGTTCAGTATATATCCACAGGAAAACATGGCAACGTCAGGTCAATTATATTAAAATTCACAAATGTCCTCTGTCCTCAGACCCTTGATTCTGATGAGGAAAAACCCATAAAAACCTTAATCAGGGAAAAAATGGAAGAAACCTCAGGTAGAGAAACAGAGGAGGGCTTCATTGGAAGAAAATAAATGTATAAAGAAAATACTTGGAAGAAAACGCATCTTAACAAAATTCCATTCAGGTTATTTGGCTGTAAAAACTCTCTTCCTGGCACCTATCTGACCCCAGGTGTTCACCAGGTGAGAGGAGGTCAAGTGAGGTCCAGCGTCTGGGCCAGGTGGTCAGAGACATGGATGGTCAGTTCGGCTCAGGTGTCTGTTAAAGCACAGGACAGACGGAAGTGTCCATTTCCTGTCTTCCCTCCGGGGCAGGGTGGGAAACTAACACCAGACACAAGCAGTAACACCCGTCACCTGCTGGCCAACCTCGGCACGAGCTGGAGGGTTAAGTCTACCCGCCTCAGCGTCGCGTTGTGGTCATTATTAATTATTTCAAGCTTTCGATACAGGAGATGGGTGGCTGCTACAGCAGGGAGAACGTCCTTTAACTGTTTCATGAATCTGTTAGAGTGTTCTCAAGCAAGATGGCTGACCGCCTCTCAGATCAAGGGCTGATGCTTTGCTTCTTAGAGGAAACTCTTATCACATTATTACATGAATATTATTTGCAAAAAAACAAAAACATCAACAAAGGCGTAAAAGCATGAGGTAAGGGAACGAGAGGACTTGAGGAAAAATGCCAATGGTCCATGGTCAAGACAGTGGACACAAGACGGGCAAAAAAAAAGTTGGCGATAAGTGTGTTCAGTCAGCAGCCAGACAAACGCCTCCTCATTTTACTGACGCACATTTCGTCTCAGTTTAGCTGCGAAAGTAAAATAATTTAGTAATTTACAGATCACGTTGTTTCGGTACTTATAAGACTGTATTACAAAGTCTGAAAATCTTAACTTTGGCCCACTCCTTTACAATGTGAGTTTAACCTAATTAACCTCTGCATGCCTTCAGTTTGGCCCCAAATTAGTGCTGCAACTCTCCTCCCAAATGTCCCAAATAAAGTTAGCCACTCAATCATCAGTTGATTAGTCAAACTATCAACCGTTTTTCAAAAGCTCATTAGTTTTAGCACTATCCTGTATAATTAAATCTCCCTCTTTCATCTTTTTTTTAGTGCCACTTCCCTCCTTTCACCCACTCCTCCTCCTCCTCCTCCTCCTCCCTGAAGTTTTCTCCTCTTTATCCCCTTCTTGTTTACCTTCCTGATGCCATTAACCCTTTTTCAGGCCGTCTCATTTCTTCACACAGTCCTGCGCAGCCTCGTGTGACCGGCCGTAGCTTGAGTTTGTGTGTGTGTGTGTGTGTGTCTCGGAGGATGCATCGAGGTGTTTGTAGAAGTGCTTGCAAGGGTGAGAGGAGAGCCCTCTGTGGGTCACCCCCCTACCACAGTGATACAGTAACAAAGGGGGACCCCCTGATAGTCCTTTATACCCCCTTTAGCAAGGTCAGACACAAAGACCTGGCCGGGCCGTTCTCAGCCTCGCTCTCCCACAGGAACAAGCCTGTTCTGCGGTGATGACGCAAACTACCAAAGTCTGCTCAGGTTTGAATTATTATCGTGGTGATGATGGAAGATTTTGTCTCATTCGTATTCGTTTTTTGTTGTTCTGATATACTGGTGTCAGGTGTTTGGGTGGTACTCTGTACCTTGATTTTTGAGACTATACTGGTACCCCAAAGTCACCGACTAGTTTGATCATCAGTTGACAATTTCAGTAGTTTTCAAACAATAAATGCCTGACTTTTGCTGGTTCCAGTTTCTCAAATGTGAAGATGTGATGCTTTTCTTTATCAAATATAATAGTAGATTTAGTATCTTTGGGTTAACACTGTTGGGTGATTTGAATAAAACGCCCCTCAGGCTCTGAGATTTTACAAAAGGCATTTTTCACTATTTTCTGATAAATATTTAATAGTGAAGTTATTCTCGGAAGAAAATACTGAATAATTTTTAGTAAAAATCAAACGTTGGTTGCATTTATTTATACAGGCTTCAAATATTTATTTAAACTGCCTCCGTCTGCTGTCAAATGTTTATGTGTTTAATAAATGTTTGTCCTGTTAGAATATCTTCAGATTTTCTTTTAAACCCAGTATTTTACTGTTTGTTGCTTCGACTTTAATTTCACACCTCACCTTTTAGATTTGACCGTGTGCCCCTAAAGGGAAGCTGCAGCCTGTTACGTGGTCAAGTGTGGTTATCGCTAAAAAAGAAGTCCACCTCATCCTGCTATGAATAATCATTTTGCTCCATTTAAACCCTCTCAGGCCTCCTGCCATAACCATTTAGCCGGAGATGATCCATCACTCCCCCCCCAGGCTGCATTACATAGTCACAGGTTTAATGGCAGCCGGCAGCGTACTGGCAGGGTTCATGTTTCGGCCATCGCCCCCGTTTCCTGCTTTCGCAAGCAGAGACTAGCGGACTATTATATATTTTTTGTCTGTCTCAAAGTCAAAGCCATGACACACGTTCACGGTGGCAAATGCAAAGCGAGTGTGTTCTGTAGACGGAGAGACGGTACCTGGAATGTCCGTTGGGTCACAGTGAGTGGTGTTGCCGAGGTACTCGTGTTTGTTCTATAAGGCTGTACGCTCCAATGAAGGGTGGTACGCTCCAAACACACAGACCCCCCCAAAACGGCGCCGGAAACAGGCCCGACCCTTGCCCCCTTCAATGTACACATATGTACATGTTACAAAGCAGACTACTGTGTAGTGAAGGAGGAGAGCACCCATTGGAGTGTATCCACCGTAACGGGAAGAACTAGAAGTGGAAGTGAATCAGGTGGAAGAGCCGTGCTCAACTGAAAAATTTGATATTTGTTGATTTTCTAAATATAATGATATATATCTGCATCTAGCATGTAAGTTTTCAAGCTGTGAAGATGGGAGAAACTTTGTTAAACGGTCAAGGTTATGTTTGACGCAGGAAGCAAGTCTCGTCCCAGTTTTTAATCCAGTCTGCATCCTATTCCCTGTGACCTGATATATATATTTAGGTACTGTGACACATACTCGTTTTTAGGAAACAGTTGGGCCTAATTAGGATTGAGCAATTTGACAATACATACATATTATAACGAGGTGGGTATCTCTTTAATACATTTGGTTGTATCAGGCCATTGTGTGTAAATAAGAAAGCTGCTTTATGAAGATATCGGATTTACAACATTTTTGCATAAATGTGATGAAGAACCTTTTTTGTTTTTAATTCACTGGACCCTCTTAGATACTTCATGTGAAAAACATTTCTTAATTGACTTCCCAGAACATTTGCTACATCATGATATATGTTGATATAACAAAATAAATGTACATATTTTGGAGATTGTATCCTTTATTGCAGACTCATAGACTTGATTATATATTTAAGCAGTGCTGGCTGTAAATAAGAATTATTACTGCTGTTAGGCGTGGTCTGTGTGCACGTGGGCGTTTATTTATTACAAGTTCTTGGCCTGATGATTACGTGTATTTAAACGTGTGTCTCTTATTGTTATTACCAGCGTGGTGAAGGTTCTGCTGGAAGCCGGCGCCGACCCGAACACCGGCGATCACTTCAACAACGTTTACGACACCTCACGAGAGAAAGGCATCCACTCACTGGAAGGTAAAAGAGGGAAAAAACAATAAAAAAAACCCACTGACTCTGTGTGCATCCATCACGCACATGTTTGTGTGTGCGTGTGGTTGCTATATTACACATATGAATCCTAAGTGTTGAACCAGATATTATGAGACATTACCATTTGCATAAAGATTTGCATATATGTACATGTTTTCATTTCTTCCGTGTTATTTGTTTTATATGTTCTGTGACAAGTAGTGTGTGTTTTATTTGTTTTTCTTCTGAGCTGCGCAGACAAGACACACACACACACACACACACACACACACACACACACACACACACACACACACACACACACACACACACACACACACACACACACACACACACACACACACACACACACACACACACACACACACACTATACCCCCCCAGTCTGTGTTGGGTTTCTGCAGACATATTTATATGGGATATGTATATTGCAGACATTTATATGGTTGTCAGGTTTGGGTCCACGTGGGGCCGGTGTAGCGTGGGGAAGCGTTTCCCAGACGCACGCTGATGGATGGGCTAGGGGGCCTGTGCGACGCTTTATTGGGTTAGCTATGATTATCCCGCCCTGTCTCCCCCTCTCTCTCTCTCTCTCTCACACACACACACACACACACACACACACACACACACACACACACACACACACACACACACGAGACACTGCAGAGAGAGATGGTCGGAGAGATGGAGGAAAAGAGTGGGATGGATGGAGGAAGGGTAAGACTGATGAAGGAAGGAAAAATGAAGGGAGGAAGGCAGTAAAAAGAAAACGAGGGGAAGGAAAGAAGGTAGATAGCAGCGACGGATGGAGTGAGGGGGAGGTTAAAGATGGAGGGGAAGGAAGAAGATGTGGATGTTGGGAGGGAGGGAGGGAGGGAGGGGATTGGAGGAAATGGGTGGGATGATGAGGGAGGGAGGGAGAGGCGAGGAAGTCAGGAAATGGATGAGACAAAGTTATTGGGATAGAGGCAGTGGGGGAGGAGGGAGGAAGATGGTGCAAGTGATGAAAAGAATTGATGGATTCAGAGGAGGAGAGGAAGGAGGCGGAAAAAATAAAAATGGATGATAGAGGAGTGGCACGAGATGAGTGCTCTTATGAAAAACAGAGAAGTAAGGAGAGAATGATAGACTATCTCTATTATTAGTAAGGAGCCGAGCAAAGGAGACCCTAACGCACAACGCACATTATTCCTATCACGTCGGACAGTTGAGCCTTAAATCTGTGAAAATGAACAACTCCTCCGAAGCTGGAAACAGGAAAGACAATTTTGTAGTCGGCAGTGTTAACATTGAAACGATATCCGTGGCCTTAACATCGACTGTAAGTAGATTAAAGAAAGTTATTCCAGATCCAAAGACTCAAACAATTCTAGTCAAAGTCCTTTGTTGATTCATCATCTCTTCAGCTCCATAAAAGTTTACTGGTTGTATATCAGATTGGAGTTGTGCCTTTCCTATTCCCCTCTTTGAGGGCTTTGTCTCTTTTGTCTATGTTTCTTGTTCAAGGCACACGCTCGAATCTGAAATTAAGTAACCCCAGCAAGCTTTTTTTTTTTCTTCTGTAAACCAAGGCCTGTTCCTCTCTTCTAATCTTTCTTGTCTCCCCGTGTATCTCTCTACAGTTCTTGTGTCCAGAGAGGATGAGTTCAGCAGCAGGCTGAGCAGCAGGGCCGGTTTCCGTGGTTGCACAGCGCTCCACTACGCCACGCTGGCTGACGACCCACGCACCGTCCGCATGCTGCTGGAGGCCGGTACGTTACACCCCAACCACCCCTAACCCCACTTTAAGAGTCCACAAGGGACCTCTGAGGGTCTAGATATCTACACGTAGTCTGCAGTTGTACATCATGACTGTATGAGTTAAATCTCTAACGAAGGACCAAAAAAATCCCCTCTTTTTTTAGGATCTGTGTTTTTCACTTTCCTTTAGCTCACATTCATGTTTCAGATTTAATTGTATAGTATCGAGGTGCTCCATCCTCGGACAAAAGGATGAAGAGGATGGAGGATCTTTGCACCACCTGCTTAGATTAACATGCTCCCTAATGAGAGAACACTGCTATCAGTTATGCTACCTGCTATCAGTCTTAAGCTTAAACAAAGTGACAGAACTCAGTTATATTATTCACCGGTAGGTAAATGTCCCAGTGGTTTAACACAATATCTTCATCTGTTGTTGGGCTGGATAGTGCTCAATCAAGTTACTTAGCTGGTTTAGGTTTTGTTTTCAAGTTTCATTGATATTTGGTGAAGTTTGTCCTTATAGGCCAAGGCAGAATGTTTTTATTTACACTTATACATTCTTTTAGCTTTTACGGATATAAGTAAAATTCCCCCCGCCCATTTCCTCCTGAACAGATTTCGTAGCATTTAAAATTTCTGGTAAAACATTTCTTTTTTTTGTGGTTTGCCACTCCTCTGAGAGAATGTCCACTTGGCTTTCATATGGTCTGACATTCTGATTTATAAGGATAAGATTGTTTCTGTATTGCCAATTAATGCCCAAAAATCTCTAATTCTAGGGTGTGATTTATTAATTAGAGGAAACAAATGAGGAAAGGACCCGTTTCATAAGGACACATGCCAGACTCCTTACCTTAATCTTTGCTATCCAAACTAAATGGTTCTCATTCTGCCTTCAGCTTTAAAAAGCTTTCCATGTATCATCATCTTATCGCCTCCACCCCCCGAGTAATATAAACAGTATTACAAAGCTCATTTGAAATTGATCACTCGTTCATACCCCCTCTCCATTCACCCCCATTACACTCGCACCTGTCGTTGACTCAGCTCCACACACACACACACACACACACACACACACACACACACACACACACACACACACACACACACACACACACACACACACACACACACACACACACACACACACACACACACACACACACACACACACACACACACACACTCATAGACCCTCGGGGCAGAATACCCCCCTCAGTTTCCAGGCGAGCAGCTCTTAAACAAGCTAGTCCTAGTTGAACTGTGACCTCCACACAGAACGTGCCCTTGGGGTAACTCCACAATCACAGGATGTGTGTGTCTTTTGTGAGTGTGTATATATGTATGTACATGTCTTTGTGCTGGCTTTTTTTCCATCCTATGAATTCAAATATTCATATATTCATGTATGCTTTTACCCTTTTGATATGTTTAAGTTTGCACACGCACATTTGTAGATGTTGCGTTTTTGGCTGATTCGTTTTAATCTAAAAAACATTTTTTAGGATCAAACACCCAAACCTCCATCACTATGACACACACACACACACACACACACACACAAGCTAGTATTAATGTCTTGTTTATGTTTATGATGGATGGTGCATCCAAAGCTCTGTCTGCCCGTCTCTCCCGTCTCACTCCTGCGTCAGTAAGCACTCTGTACTCTTAAACAAATCACTTCGTCTAACTCGATCAAATGTTCCGCAGACGCATTTTTGAATTAAAAAGGTAAGAAATTTCACAAAAAGCAGAGACATTTGTTTTAAGTCAATCAGATTAAAGATGGGCTGTTTCTTTTTACTCGCCCCGACTGGGTCGTTGCTGGTTTGGCGCCACCATCACAGCCAATAACAATCACGAGCTCACACACTGTCAATCACCAACACATTGCTGTCCATGTGCATGTGTGACTCTGTGTGAATGGCAGAGTAATTAAAGGGTTTTATACACATCTTTTATGCATTTGATTATTATTGACAAAGCTTGTGTCACTTGTACCGTTTTTTTTTTTCTTTAATCCAATTCCTCTTTGTCGCCTCCAATCAATCTTTTTTTACATCATCACAAAAAAAAAAGAACTTCCACAGCTTCAGGACATCTGTGTGGATTTGGGTTTGTGTGTGTGTGTGTGTGTGTGTGTGTGTGTGTGTGTGTGTGTGTGTGTGTGTGTGTGTGTGTGTGAGTGTGAGTGTGTGTGTGAGTCCTCTGATTGAGCGTCATCTTCCCTTCATGTATGTGCCCGGTGCGTGTATCCCATACTTTGTTATTTCCCTTGTGTTTGTGTGCGTCCATGTTACTCTACCAGCCGCCGGTTTGCTCTTTTGGCCTTAGCCGGCCCTGGACTCACATCTCCATCCATCACAGTCTCCAGGCCCAGCCCCGGGCCTCTCCTCGCCCCACACTCCCTCGCCCTACCTGCGGAGGCTCTCTAGCTCCTCCCCAGGCTCCACATCAGGCCCCATGGCCACAGGCGCTCGGTAATGGACGGCTCCGTAGGTGGTATGAGGCCAGAAGAGAGACACACACACACACACACACACACACACACACACACACACACACACACACACACACACACACACACACACACACACACACACACACACACACACACACAAAGACAGACCAGCAGGGCTCTCTCCCACCAGCTGCAGTGAAAGAGAGGGAGGAGGAAATAGGAAAGAGGAGGGACTCCTAATAGGCATAACTAAAGCACTCCTAATGAAGGGATCCTGTGTATGCGCAAGAGTGTGTGTGTGTGTGTGTGTGTGTGTGTGTGTGTGTGTGTGTGTGTGCTTGCATGTGAATGTTCAGCTGTGTGTGTGTGTGTGTGTGTGTGTGTGTGTGTCTGTTAGTGTTGATCCTGTTATAAAGTGTTATGGCCCAGAGGGTTGGCCTGATATTAAAGCCCTAAATGATGCTATTTATTATGTCCAGTGTCTGTGTGTGTGCGTGTGTGTAGGGTGGGTGTGGGGGGGTACTTTATTGCTTTCCTCCCTCATGTTTTTGTGGGTGGAGGTGTAGTGTTGTGTAGTTGTCAGGATCGATAGCTTCGAGAGCAGGTCACAGAATTTAGGGTTTTATCGATAATCATCACGGTGATTATTAGTCTCTGCGGTCGGTGCTCAGAGCAAAAGGATCGTCCAGCACCTGTAATGATTACATACTCTGTTACAGTTCCTCCTGTCTGTAGCTCACTCAGAAAATGTTCCGATGGGTCATCTGGTTTTCAATGCAGCATTCAACATCCTGAACGATCACAGTGGCCATTAATGTGGTTTTATGCATCACTTTCAGATTTGGTATAAATATCTGACCTCATCAGCTTAAAGGACACAGTGGAGGCCATAATATACTTTTAAATGATGACCCAAATTTAATATATCTTCAAGTATTGTCAAAAATATCAGTGATTTATTTTAATCTTCAACGTGTGTGTTCCCTGCCAACTATAGTTAAAGTGACACATTGTGAGTTCCTCTCAGTAGTGTCTCAAGGAGCTTTCACACCCATATTATTTGATGTCCCTGAGACCAAACAGACGTTTTTGTTGGTCCAGATCCAATTGAACCATGGTTCAGTTCACTTTTAGCGTGAAAACTACAGGAAGTCCGGAAAAAGGAAAAGAAACGCAGTGAAACAAAATGAGCCACAGTGGCACACAGCGAGAGGAGGGCACTAGATGTTTAATTGATATTTGGTCCGACAACGTAAAAAAGAGTCGGTTGGACATTCCGTCTCTTTAAAATGATTTATCCAGAGGATGAGAGAGAGAGGATATAATGGGGCGTTTAAATGCTATATTTTATTATACTCAGGAACCAGAGCGTCTTTGATTCCCCTTTTATTGTTTACATTTGTTATGTTGCAAGACTCCAAAAAGCTCCCCTTGTTCACCGAGTGTGACATCTAAACCTTCTGTTCATAAAACAAAGATGCACTCCAGTTTCAGTACATGAGAGTTTTTCATAGTTTGTGCTATGGATGCATTTTGGTCGCTAGGAGAAAAGTCTCTAGGTTTGAGGCAATGGCCTGGAAGTGGGCATGTGTTGGCTGTCGAGAATCTACTCTTTACCTCAGCTTCACACTTTTATGTGTGTGTATGTTATTTTCAAATGTGTAGCTGATTTTGCAACAAAAAAAAAAATGTATTTCCATTATTTATTGCATTTAAATGTTACCTTTGGCGTAGCTGATACGATGGAAACATTCACTTGTTCATGTAGAGTCACGTGTGGTGCAGGTCAGGGCAGAAGGCACTGCTAACCATCCTCTCTGACAAGTCACGGCACACTTCACACGTGCTGTGACAATATATGTCTCTTCCTCATTTTATACCCTGGCGCCTTAAAGATCTGTTTAACAAAAGCATTTCCTCCGTTTGACCCCTCCGGCTGTGGAAAGTGTGTGTTTGTGTGCCTCTATGGCCCCCCAACCTGCAACAACCTGCAGAGTGTATGGATTGCATAATAATCCAGGGTGGTGGTGTGCGGGTGTAGGGGTCAAAGGATGCGTTATTGGCACGCGTTGCAGATATGAAACCCCCTACAGTGTCATTGCATCGCGCTCCTGCTTCACTGCAGTTAGTCTTCAGTGACCCCTGAACCCACGTGACCTCTAACCCTAACCTCACACTCTCCATCGACGTGTTGACCCTCCTGCTGAGGTGGTGTGCGCATGTTCTTTTAGCACTTTGCAGCTAAAAAAGATACAGGACATTTTATCTAAAAAGGAAATATTTTTTGTCATTCTGTTTAAGTTTCAAACCACTTTTCTTTAGTAGCTACAATGATTTTTTTCTAATGTAGGATGTTTTCGTGTTTGTGTGTGTTTGTTGCATGCTTGCATACAGGTGCCAACCCCCTGCAGACCAACGGTTTGGGACACACAGCACGGGCCTATGCTAAAGAGGGAGAAGTGGGCACAGTGCTGCAGGAGTTTGAGGGGAAGGTATGACGCACTCATACAGACGCAAACTGTTCATTTAGATCTTCGAATGAGCAAGCAAGTAGTACATCATTAGTTTTCCACGCACACAAATGCATAAATACTGTAGTGGTTTGCTGTGGCCTGCGTGTGAATGACTCAGCGCTATTCACTCAGTAGACATCTGTGTCATTTAGTTGCCTTCATGCACACAGACACACTCTCCTCAGGAGGTCTGTGTCAGTCTGCTGACTGACTGACAGGTGCTATTGAGAGTGAGAGAGGTGAAAGCTGGTAGAGGTTAACTGGGGTTAAAAACATGCTGAAGAAAAGTTGGATTATATGTCAACCTTATATTTAAATCGTTACATGGGACTAGATATAACGCACAAACCTGCAGCAGTCTAATGTTTTTAAATATCGTATGAGTATTTTCATCTCCAAATTATTGCACATTATTGATATCCAGATATTTGGTTTAAAATAATGTATTTATCCATACCCTAATATACATATCAGTAGATCACCGTGATTCAGTACTTTTTGCGCATGTAAAGGCATTAAAATAATCAAAAATGCACTAAGAATGCTATCAGTAAACTGTTAAAGAAATCAGTTCTTCTTTGTGTTGGATTTTCTTGGATAGTTCTTTTTTTTTTTCAATTGGTAAAATGTGATTTAAATTAGGAACTGAGGGTGATCTTGAGGCTCGGTTAAGTTTTAACTGATGAGTTCAGGGACTCCTCACTGCTTATCTCTTGGTGTTTCACAGGCTTATAGTAGTGGAGGTTTGGATCAGCTGTTTTCTTAAATAAAACTTGAGTTACCCGTAGTTATCTACCAGCTTGACAGCAGGCCGGAGCTAAGCAAGATGGAGAGGGAGAATAAACAGCCCGCCTCCACTGCAGGGCGAAAACCTGGAGTCTGAGAGGACAAAGAGGAGAGGATGAATGAGTCATGGGGCGGCCGCAAGAAAGACAGAGGGAGAGAAACTGAAAAAAAATAAAACGTGGAAAGAAAGTGAGGTTGGAAAAGAGATCAAATCAGCAGAAAAGAGGAAATGTGTGTCAGGGAAATGAAGGCAAAGACAGATAGAGAGGTGGAGTGTGTTAAAGAGGAGGAAGTTGGAGGGAGGGAGTAGTAGAGAGACTGAAAAACACCAAGACCCTTTTGTAGAGAAAAAGGGTGAAACCGCCTCATTATTTCTACTTTATTATTTTCTTCTTCATAGCTTTGCACAGCAATCTTATGTTTGCATGTTTGGCCATTCACTCTTACGCTGTGAAGTTGTTAGGAGTGGTGATGACGAAAAGAGAATGAGAAAGAGGAGTAAACGGGGGGGCAGACTTGCAAACTCGTCAATGTCCCTTTGATTGTTTACATGTCTTCCTTCTCTTCCTGATTCATTAACTGTCTCGTCTGTTTTCTGTGTGTTCTTTACCTCCATCCAGTTCCAGGAGGTGCAGGCTCGGCGGGAGGCGGAGGAGAGGCGGAGGTTCCCCCTGGAGAGGAGGCTGAAGGAGCACATCATCGGACAGGAGGGGGCCATCAATATCGTGGCTTCAGGTAAACACACACACACACACACACACACACACACACACACACACACAGAACATTAAATATGCAGCTAATACACAATGATACACCACAATATTAAGTACACATAAATACATGCAAAGCCATGTTTCCACGCTGCTTTTCTTTCTTTATTTCTTTTCAGCATGTTTCTTTTCCTCTCTGTTGCTGTCCTCCCTCCCCTCCCTCCCACAGTAGGCGGGTTCAGACAGACCGGCGGAGGCTGTAATTGGTTAATTGTGATGAATGAGCTGTCTGTCAGGAGTACACAGGTGCTGTGCTCATGTGTGTGTGTTTGTGTGTGTGTGACAGCCGAAGAGGCCAGGCTTGGAGCCGCCAGTTAACACGATTACAGAGAGAGGAGACATACTACAGACCCCCCTCCTTCTCTTTTCTCTCCCCCTTTTTGCCCCCCCCCACTCTGTCTCTCAACCCTTTTTCTCTCCTCAGTGTCTCCCTCCATCTCCATCTCTCTCTCTCTTTACCCCTCGATCTTCATCACACCCACCCTTTCGTCCTTTCCTTCTTCCACTCTGTGGCCTCCGCCTTCTGCATCTTTCCATCATCGTTCCTTCGAGCTGTGCCGTCCATCTCGCTTCCTAAAAAGACGGAGTCGGGAATGGACAGGTGGAGGGCAAAGTGATTGAGACCTGAAGGGAAAAAAACGATGAGACGTAGGGTAAAACTGATGGAGGCAAGGGGAGGCGAAAAAAAAGAGAGAGGAGAGCTGATGGGAGGAGATGGCTAGGAAGAAGAAAGCTCGGAGCACTGAAAGAAAGACAAAGAGAGCGAGTGTAATGCATAGAGAAGATGAGGGAGGATGAGTTAGAGCACAATAACACAGCAGACAGTAAAGAGCTGATATTACACCAGGCATCCATGGAGGCCATGTATTGATCCGCAGATGAGAGAGAGAGAGAGAGTGTGAGAGTGAGTGTGTGTGTGTGTGTGTGTGTGTGTGTGTGTGTGTGTGTGTGTGTGTGTGTGTGTGTGTGTGTGTGTGTGTGTGTGTGTGTGTGTGTGTGTGTGTGTGTGTGTGTGTGTGTGTGTGTGTTCAGAAAGGGTTCTGCAGCGAAGGACAGGGCTGTGTGTTCTTTTTTATGATCTCAGACAGATTTGTGAATATAATCAACCCACTCCCAAAGCTAGAAGCAGATGTTATAATCTGTTATGTTTTGGTGAGAGCAAATACTGCAGAGTTTATAACCAACAGGAGAACAACTTGGATTATATACACAACTACAATTCTGAAAATACAAACTATAGATGTCCATGAAGCCAAATACAAATGGTGATGCCATTTGAGCGTTAAGTGTCAGCTGGGGTTTTGATGGGAGTCAATGAAAGAAAGGGAATCGTGGGACTTGTAGTCTTTGGCAAGGTGATGAATGATTGTTGTTATCAAGGCAAATTGCCATGAAAGCCATAGAAGACGTCGCCACGGTGATAAAGGAACAGCTTATTGATTTCTGAGAAGTATTACAGTGAATATATCACACACACACACACACACACACACACACACACACACACACACACACACACACACACACACACACACTGAAGGCAAGCAAGAAAATGTGTGGGATGCCTAAAAGAGGCAGACAGAGGATCCATCTGCAAAGATATTTTCAAAAACTCACGTTATCTGCTCTGCATGTTTACTGCACAGATGAGCTGAGCAGGAATGAGCCGAACTCTGGGAGGGGAAGTAGAGATTTGGAGATGAGGAGATGGACCAGGACAGAGCGGAAGGCATATCCTGGAGATAAAGAGACAACAAATGAGAATGTTCCGATGAAGAGAGAGCTGCAAATGAGCAGATTATGTAATCGCAGAAGGAACACATATACAATAATATATTTTACTACACATCATGAGTTCTTAGAATAAAATATGGTGAAACCGGGAAAAGAAACCTTTGTCAAATGTCGGCACTTTTACTTTCTTCATACATTTCCTTCAAAGCAAAAATGCCATGAAAAATGGCTCATTACAATTTAGAAAACTGATAAATAAAATATTTAGTCAACATTACATATATCAAAAAATCATCACATTTGAGAGGCAGGAAGTAGTGAATTTGTGGCAATTTATCTTGATAAATTACTTACAAAAACTATTAATCATAGATATCCTAGATGTGGATGATTAAATTTCTATCTATCCGCCATTGATTAGTAAATTATATAAATATAGATAGCTGATGTTGAATCAATTAAAACACAAGATATCTATATTTATTTAGTCTTTATATCTACAGTTATGTTTTTTGCTGAGCAGAATTTGAGAAAAGAAAATAGCTTTGTTTGTTTTTTTTCATATTTTGCATTTGGTGTGTTGTCATGACTCCAAAACGGCTGCTTCCACCCGAACTCCTCATGACGAACAGCTGGCCTGCAGCAAGATACACAACCGCACACCAAGTACAAATACACTTACTTACACACACACACACACACACACACACACACACACACACACACACACACACACACACACACACACACACACACACACAGGAAGGAGGTTAGATTGATCCAGGTTTAGCTCTCAGGGCTAAGAGTTATTGAGGAGAATCATCCCTCTGTAATCATGTTAGAGCCAACCAGACCTGCCCAATACACACTGCTCTGTGAGTGTGTGTGTGTGTGTGTGTGTGTGTGTGTGTGTGTGTGTGTGTGTGTGTGTGTGTGTGTGTGTGTGTGTGTGTGTGTGAGAGAGAGAGAGAGAGAGAGAGCTTTCATTTGTTTTGTGTCTCCTTCCTTTCCTTGTTGTTGTCGTCGGGGTCCTCTGAGAAATGTCAATGTGCCCTTCTGTCAAAGTCGGTCTCAATCAGCTAAAACACAAACAGAAGGTTACGCTGTCATTCACACAGCTGTAGATAAAGTAGACGGAGCTTTGGAGCCCCTCTTGTCACTATTCATCTCTGTGTCCATCTCTGACACACTCGTTTGTTTCTCTGTCTCCTTATCTCCATCACTCCTCTCTCTTTCCCCTCTTTATCTCCCTCCACATCCTCCTCTTTCCTCCCCCTTATCTTCGCTCCTACCGCTGTCTCCCTCTCCACCATGTCATCTCTCTTCCTCCCTCATTCTGCCCCTCCTCATCTTCTCCTGCCAAGCATCTGTTCTTTATGATTATCAGCTATTAGTAGCCACTTTAACACTCAGATCTGGTGTCTGTCGCGAGGTATTTTAGCTTCACTGCATCACACGCAGACATGTTGGTACGAGATGCTTAGACTGGATAAACACTGCAGCTTCGACTGTTTTAGGAAGTTGAACAGAAGTTTTTGTTCTCTTTATCAAGGTGGCCACATTGTTCTCCAGCCACATTTCTCTGGTGCATTATTTAAGCCTGTCTTCTCCAACTGTGTTGCTAACTATAAGACATTTTTGCTGGGAACTTGTTCCTCTTTGGGGGAAGTTGGCCAGAAACTGTAAAGGCACAGACAAGTTGAGAAGAATACATGGCAGGTGTATAAAAAATAAAGGACAAGCCTGCCAACCCTTCAGTGCTTTTTGGGTTGATGATTTTACAAGGCTGTGTTCTCACTTGTCAATCAAACAGACAGGGGTTTTAAGATGTCAAAGACGTGCTGGACCAATGTTTTAACTGCCTAAATTTCAAATCCAGAGGTAAAGTCGTCAAGTAGAAGCTAAACGACAGACGTAGTGTGTGTGTGTGTTTGCATGTTTTGTGGCCTTATCAGGCTAAAACACTATGACCTGAGGTGTCAGTTTCACAGTGGCCAACACTGAAATTGTAATTAATAATTGCATACTTATATTAAAGTTTCTATTTATGGAATTCAGTGCTTATCTATTGCCTCAACACGGCTCTCAACATGGCGACAACTGAGTCGATGGCCTGCAGCTAACGGCGCTAACAGGGCAAAGCATGGCATTCTCTTCTGGGATAGATATTACTCCTCCTTACATTAATGCTACATTAACAGTTATTTCCTGCTGTAGTAATGCTCTGAATATGCCTAACTTAACAGCTCCTAGTATTTATGTTTAATGAAAATGACCTTTGGTTTGATGTGGTTTGGGTCCTGTGGTTATTGTAGAAACAGCATGATTCTGTTGAATATTTTGTTTTTAAAATATTCCAAATCTAAAGAAAAACATGCAGAGCATTTAAGTTGTGTTTCCAGTGGAGCTGATACACGGTTATGTGTAAAACCATTAGGATACTGTCTCTGAAGCACCCCAAGCAGCAAGGTGAAAGGTACCATCATCGTATATTACCTAAAAACGAAGCAAAGTGAAATGAAGAAAAGCTTAATTTATTTGTTACACATAAATCAGAGTGGTAAAGAAATAGTTGTGATTATGATATACCAGCATATCTGCCAACATCAGTACAGGTGAGAGGTCTTGAGGTGAAGTGGCAGCTCTTAAAGGGAACTGTGGTCATGTTTGTTTCAGCTTTGTAACAATTGAAATGCCAACTTACCTGAATGACACAATCTGTATACATCCACCCATTTTTTTATGCTCTGCTCATCGATTTGGGGTCGGGGGCCTCTCAGCTCCTAAAGGTGGGGCACATGGTGACACCGTGAACAGAGGGCCAGTCTATCTCAAGGCTAACACAAAACAAACAATGACAGTCATAGCTACGAGATATTTAGAGTCTCCAGTTCGTCTAAAATGTACGTCTTTGGACTGATGGAGGAAAGCCACACCAACACAGCGAGAACGCTCCACATTAAGGCTTCGGCCTGCCAGTGGATTCAAACCCAGGGCTTTTATTTTGCTGAAAGCATCCAATAAGCCACCGTTTGCTTCGATCCTGTTGGCAGAACCCTGCTCGTCTATGGCTCTGGTCTTGGCCCCGGCCTTCTCAACAGCTTTAGGTTTGGATGAGTTTGTGCTCGCGGCTGAAACCACGGGCCAAATACACTCTTTACTACCCTCCGATCCACCTCATCATCTCGTCTTTGTGTATGTGTGTGAGTGTGGTTGCTGGGGTGATGGCAGGGTTGGGTAGGCACTCCCTCTTTAAGCGAGCGTGTGTGTCTGTGTGTGTGTGTGTGTGTGTGTGTGTGTGTGTGTGTGTGTGTGTGTGTGTGTGTGTGTGTGTGTGTGTGTGTGTGTGTGTGTGTGTGTGTGTGTGTGTGTGTGTGTGAGGCTGCAATCCATGCTAAACTGATTTCGCCATGGCCGCGCCAGGGAGGCTAACACAATTACTGCTGGCTAATGGCCCCACTGACTGAGGGGGGGAGAGAGGCAGCGTGGGTTAGCTTTTCTGGAGGTCTCTCATCTTGCTCTCTTGCTCTGTTTTCTCTCTTCTGTCTCCTTCCCCCCCCCTCTCCACCAAATGTCTTGACCCTTTTCTCATCCCTGCTCTCTCGCTCTTTTATCATAGTTTCTGGGATACCCGTCGCCCTCGGGTCAACGCGGTTCAGACGGGTGAAACTTAGAATACTCGGTGCAAAAGCAAAGTCAACAAATGCAAATGACTGAAATAATGGCCCTCCTTTTCTTTCTGTAGCCATCAGGAGGAAGGAGAATGGTTGGTACGACGAAGAGCATCCTCTCGTATTCCTCTTCCTCGGCTCATCAGGAATTGGTAAATCACTCTCTCATTTTTCACACCAAACAGTTACCTCTCTTTCTCTCTCTTTGTCTCTCTCATGAAACAATAGCAAAACAAACAAAAAAAACCCTCTCCAGTGTCTTGAAAGTATCTGCCAAAATAAACAGAACACTTGAGTAAGTTAAGTTTCTGAAGTTTGTTGGATGAATGCGGAGTGTATTTTTCTTCTGCCAGTCTACTGATTTCAAAAGAAACAGAATACACAAACGACAAACGCAACAAAAGCACGTGTCATGCTGTAAAATGTAAACATAAACTGGAGAAACTAAGAAGTCAGTGAAGGAGTTTGTCTCTAAGGTGTCATTATTTATTGTGTGCAGTAAAAGAAGACTTTAAACCAGCATTTTTTACTGTTTCGCACATCTACCTATTGTATTGATTGATTGATTGTACTTCAAACTTAAAAAGAGTGGCCGTATTTGAGTAATTAAAGACAAAAATCTGAGAGAATATGTTTTTTAAGCTTAACAACCTCAGTCATCTATTTTCTTAAAGGGATCCTTTGCCGATTTCAACCAGCTTTGTATCATTACAAAGTGGGTAGTATGCAAATAAACATTGATTATGCTGTTACAATGAACATGCAAATTTTCTAAGTAAAATTTGTTTGGATTGGAAAAGAGATGAGATCACTAATTATGTAATGGATGGTTTCATGCCGATTTATGAGCAGTTCCTAACAACAGCGACTGTAAACATTTTAAATGTCACAACCTGTCTGACTCTGGAACAGCTTGGCAGTGTCACCGGATTTAGTCCCGCCCACAAAGGCTCTGATTGGCTGACCTGTTTCTTAATCAATTTTCCTTAAGGGGATAATAAAGATAATCATCCATCAATTTCCAACCAGGGAAACTACAGACCATCTGAAATTCACTGACAGAGATTGTGGTGTGGGTGGCAATTCTGAGGTCATGAACCAGGCTAGTATCTGGTGTTTAGTATAAGCACTAGTGTGTAAATGAACACACAGTGATACACAACACACAAAATCTATAAAGATGTTCATTGACAAACAGTAGGTGAACAGCATGTCAAGTCTACTTAAGATGATACAAAGTAAAAAAAAAAAAAAAAAAAAAAAATCACACATTTATAAAAGCAGATCAATATGCAAAGAAGTTTAGAACTAAGTTGTGTGTGTGTGTGTGTGTGTGTGTGTGTGTGTGTGTGTGTGTGTGTGTGTGTGTGTGTGTGTGTGTGTGTGTGTGTGTGTGTGTGTGTGTGTGTATCTCAGGACCAATCAAAGTCAAAGCTATCATTTTTTTAATTGATCAGTATTGGCTTTATAAAGAAAAATCCATTTCTTATCCATAGTTTATTGCAGCTCATAGAACTCTGTGTGCACTAGCTGTCAAAAACAGCTGATTGCACTTTAAAACACTGGAGGAAACCTTTTGCTGGCGCACGGCGTTGAGAGGGAACAAATCTCAGACCAACACTATGGCGGGTTTCAATTAAAGATATCCACTGGGGGTTGGTGGGGATGAATTGAGACTGTCTAAATTCTGTCTGGACTTTTCTGCTACAACAGATCCACACTGGCACTCCTCTTTCTCAAAAAAAGTGAATTGTTTTCAGTCTTTTTAAAAGAGGGAAAGTGTGCATTGTTGTAAGAAAAGCTTCTCAAACAGCTGCAAGATGAAGAAGTGTGAGTGTTTGTGTGTTAGTGAGGGAAAGAGGGAGACGGGGGGGATATTAAGGGCCGGATAGATGGCTAAAAAAAGAGGGAGATGGTGAGATGACAGGCCAGAGAGATGGATGAAGGAGAGACGGTGTTCATATTCTCTGTTGCCTTCAGCGACAAACAGTAGCCATGAGACATCAATATTAAACACAGCAACAAGAGAGACACACACACACACACACACACACACACACACACACACACACACACACACACACACACACACACACACACACACACACACCACACACACACACACATCACCAAACACCAAACACAAGACATCAATATCGCATATGAGCATTTATATGCAGAATATTTTAGCTACAAACATAATGTGTGCTTCTGGAGAGCAGGAGATGATTGAAGGCTTTGTAGGGGGAGACGCTGGGATTTAGGCCAGCACTTAGAAAACGAGAGAGAGTTCGTCTTCCTGTCTGAAATGAAGAAGCTTGTTTTCCTAAAATCTCTGCATACTGATATATTCCGAAAAAGCAGTGACTGATTTTTAAATATATATAAATATATATATTTAAATGGAGGCAGGGTTGTTCCTATTTGAAGCGAAATAATTAATGAAATAATTTTCTGGTGACACAGGAAAGACAGAGTTGGCCAAACAGGTGGCTCGCTACATGCACAAGGACATCAAGAAGGTATGTTATGAAGCATCACACACACACACACACACACACACACACACACACACACACACACACACACACACACACACACACACACACACACACACACACACACACACACACACACACACACACACACACACACACACACACACACACACACAGATGTCCTGAAGCTGTGGAAGTTTTTTTTTTTGTGATGATGTAAAAAAAGATTGATTGGAGGCGACAAAGAGGAATTAGAAATCAGTGTCAATAGGTGGGGGAAAAAAACAGCTCTTCTCAAAGATATAAAACACAGTAATTTAATTCTAGCGGTTCTTCCCACCTTGAAGAAATGACATAGAATTCAATTTGTGTTGGTTACCATGGAAACTATTAATAGCACATGCTCAACGCAGTGATACGCACTGATACGGCAGCTTGTTGTGGTTAACCCGTCGTGTGATTGCAGGGTTTCATCCGTATGGACATGTCCGAGTTCCAGGAAAAACATGAGGTGAGACTCTTTAGCTTCTCCAAATACACGGGTGTGAAGACAGGAAGTAGCCAAAGTGTTTTGATATTTTCTAATGACTGAATCACACATACTGTGTGGAATATGTTGTTCTGGGAGAGGTTCATTTACAGATGAATGGTACTGACGCATTGGATTAATTATGTTTATGTACTGATAGGGGACACATAAACCCAAATTAATATTGTTTTTTGCCCTATTTCGTGAAGCTTTGATGATGAATATATTTAATCAGTGGATCAGAGTTATGATGAGGGTTACGATGCTGATGAACCACATCTAATCATTTCACCCTCAGTATTTTTATCCAGTGGTTACTTTTTGATCCTGGCAAATGTACTATTTCTGTTAAATTGTTAAACTTATTTCTGTGCACCCTCTCTCCCTCCCTTTTATGCACCATCTCTCAGGTGGCGAAGTTCATTGGCTCCCCGCCGGGTTATGTGGGACATGAGGAAGGGGGTCAGCTGACTAAGCTGTTGAAGGCGTGTCCCAACGCTGTTGTTCTGTTTGACGAAGTAGACAAGGCCCACCCTGATGTTCTCACTATCATGCTGCAGCTCTTTGACGAGGTAGAAACACAGATGAGCGCAGATATCACACTCATCCTGTGTTTCTGTTCGATAAAAAACATTTGCAAATGTAACATTAATGAATTGATCTATCGTTCCTGCCGTTCCCCTTTCAGGGTCGCCTCACAGACGGCAAGGGGAAGACCATTGAATGTAAAGACGCCATCTTCATCATGACCTCTAACATTGCGAGTGACGAAATCGCCCAGCATGCACTGCAGCTTCGCGAGGAAGCTGATGTGATCAGCCGCAGAAAGCTGGCGGACAACCTCGGTGAGAGAAGCACACCAACACATAACTAAAACTAAACTATTTGGATCAATATTTTAGAAACTCCAAAAAAGTTCACACAAACTGTAGTTCTTTGGCACAACACTGTAAAGACATAGAGCCATCAGGTGAGTTGAGTCAAAACGGAAATTAATGTTTAAGTTCTGCTTTTTCCCCCCAGAGGATGTACAGAAAGGTGATGACGTCAAAATCTCCCGACAGTTTAAAGAATCAGTGATTCGACCGATCCTGAAGGTAATTCAGTCACACACACACACAACACACACACACACACACACACACACACACACACACACACACACACACACACACACACACACACACACACACACACACACACACACACAAACCGTTTTCATTTCTGAGAAACGTTGCAGTTCAACTATTTGTTCCTCCACAGCGGTGTACTGTAGTTGGCCTGAGAGGCTTCGGTTTGTCATTGTTAATTCTTTGGTTCCTCTCCAGGCTCATTACAGGAGGGACGAGTTCCTGGGTCGGATCAATGAGATTGTATACTTCCTGCCGTTCTGTCACTCAGAGCTCCTACAGCTGGTCAGCAAGGAGCTCAACTTCTGGGCCAAGAAGGTATGTAGCGATGTGTGGAGAGGTCATTTCACCGTCTTCAGAGTATCCTAAATTTTAGGGGTGGGCGATATTGAAATACCCCTACTGACGATATTGCTTTGAGAGAAACAATGAAAAACAAAATAGTTAATTGTAAATCAGGTAAATGGGCTGGTAGTAAGTGCCTTCTCATAATCTCAAAACCGTTGACTGTCACGTTTATATTTTGTTGCCTTTGTAAAAGCCCCTTTGTGGATGGAGTCGGGGGCAGACTTGCTATTCTGTTAGATTGTGTATTTGGAGCGGAGATTTTTTGGGGTGTTTCCATCTTAACTCCCGACTTGTTTATTGCACCGCTTACAAATTACTCTGTTTACATTCTCTGGCTCTCTTTTTTGGTTTGGTTGAAAACCAAAGAACCACCATAAAAGGTGCATCTGCATTATTTATTTTTGCTCAAGTGAGCAGATATCTTTCCTGTTGGAGTTAGGCCCCCAAGGGTAATTACTAATAGTTTAAAGCTTCATTCATAATGATGACATTCAAATTATTATTATTATTATTAATAACTTGCTAGCATGTTGTTGCTTTTTTTTAATAATACGCCACAACAATGCGAAAAGGCATTTAGAAAGCAAGAAACAAAAGAGAAGGACTCAATAAAGCACAAAATTCATATTAGGCCTTGCTCAATTGAATATCATTCTGTTATCAGGGACACATGAGGACCATTATTGTGGCCGACCAATATCGTGTTGACCGATAATCTCGTCATATCGCACGAGCGTACTTCATTTATCCGGTTTGTCTGGAGGCCCCACCCCCTTCATCCTTCAGCCTCTGAGCCGTGCAGGAACACACGCAGATCAATATTATGTGGCGCTACTACTCACTATAATGTGATTACAGTATTTAACATGTGGAGCCTTCATCAATATTTAATTATTAATATTACATCTGCTGTCCTGACAGCCAGCATGGACCCTGCAGGCAGCACATAGCAACCCGACTCATGACTCTGCGCATTTGTCTTTTCTGTGTGTGTGTGTGTGTGTGTGTGTGTGTGTGTGTGTGTGTGTGTGTGTGTGTGTGTGTGTGTGTGTGTGTGTGTGTGTGTGTGTGTGTGTGTGTGTGTGTGTGTGTGTGTGTCTTGTGCATCAATTTGTTGTTGTTTCTGTTATCTTTAATTTTTTAAGTGTTCATGTCTCATAATAACTGGTCTCTGTCTGAATGTGGCAGCGGAGCTCACAGCAGAAATCTCATTATTACAGAATCCTCATGAGCCATTTGTTTGTCACTCACTTATATTAAATAAATTAAATGTTTATTGCCATCATTATTGCCTTTAATATGGTATTTGTATTGTTGTAATATAAGTGGTTATATCTCTGGAGTAAAACATGGCTCCGTATTTATTGAATGGAGTGTTAACATCAGTAGCTAAATGAGCAGCTCTGATCGCTACTATTGACTGGTGTTTGATTAAAACGCATTAAGGCCTTGTTGATTAGCGCTGGCAGACATGCTGCTTGACAGTATGTCTCCTCTCCAGCATCCACTCTTTTGTGATTTCACTGTTTATGATACTCTTATCTACTGAAGGCCAACACCAGTGCACACACAATTAACCTCTTCTCTTCCCTTTCATTAGGCCAAGCAGCGCCACGGCATAAATCTTCAGTGGGAGCGCCCGGTTCTGGACCTGCTGGCGGGCGGGTATAACATGCACTACGGAGCGCGCTCCATCAAACATGAGGTATGCAGGTGGTGTAACACACTGACTGCCACTACAGTCTGCATAGTTTTTAAGGGCTTAAAATGATAGTATAAAGATCTGGGGGACCAGTAGAGCAAGCAGGGGGAGATGTTTACAGACAGATTTAATGTTAGCGAGCACTTTCAAATAAGTGCTTAAGATAAAATGTCTAAACTGGTCTGGTTTGGTGTAAAGCCTATTTGATTATATGCGTTATTGGCAGAGCCACCACATCCCTATATCTCAACAATGACATAAGTCAAATGTTATATAACTGGTCGGAGTGTTTGCCAGGACATGAGCTTTAAGAAAGCGTGATGGCCATTTTTCCCTTTTCTTTCGACATTTTTTGGACCAAACGGTGAGTCAATTAATCAGAGAAGTGCCTCCTGTCAGCAGAGAACAATGTTCAGTAAAATGTCCAACATCAGCATAATGTTGTTTTAGCAGCAAAGCTCAAGAATAGCAATAATAGACCATTAACTTATGACTATAATATGAATAAAGTAACCAATTATTCCAGATACAATCTAGAAAAACTAAAGGGAAATGCTTGGCATCATAATCTGAGACCATCAAACCAGTACCAGTCAGTACGCTGGTTTAAATACATTTAATACCTCGTCACTGATCCCTCAGGTGGAGCGGCGGGTCGTCAACCAGTTAGCGGCAGCGTACGAGCAGGAGCTGCTGCCCAAAGGCTGCACCCTGCGTCTGACCGTCCAATCAGAGGACCCGGAGGAGAGGAGCGCGCCCAGTCTGCGCCTTGAGGTGGTAGGAGAGGACAGCTCGTCAAGAACACTAGACATCCGTCCACCGCTCAGCCCTGAACACTAACTCAAACACAGAGGATTTATCCAGATATGTATGCACACATTTACACTTTCATCACACACACCATACCATCATCATAGTGTCAGGAGGAAGGATGGTTCTTGATGGATGTTACCAATAAAAGTACCTCTGATAAAATCATCGCTGCCTCTCTGTTTCAGTACACACATGCAGTAATTACATGCCAACTTTTCCGCAGTATGCAGTACAATCTCTGCCAACAGTGTGTGCTGTAAACAGTATATTAAGTCCATTAACGTTTATGTTACAACAGACTTTCATATCAGCTGGGTCTCATATCATGAGCTGTGCATACAGTTTCAGGTGTAAGTACGTAAATGTGTTGCGGGTTGTAAAAGTAGCAAAGAGGCTTCAGCGTACCGGTGCAGCTTCATGAACAAATATCTCATCAGTGGATTGACGCCAGTCGTATCAGCTGAAACAAAAAGCTTTGCATCGTTACGTTTGTAGTAGCTTATTGTTGATCAACTTATCTGTGACATAGTGGTGACGTTAATGTCCACTTTATTGTGTAGAACGCTGAAAACAGACAAATTATTTAATATTTATTAAAGATATATATATAGTAGTTTAGTTAATGGCAATGAACAGTGGTAGAAATGACAGTAAAAGGATGAACGTTGCATGGTTTGGCAGAGACAGGAAGTCAAATGGGGGGGGGGGAATAAAAAATATGATATAGATTTAAGAATGACAATGTGTTGCCAAAACTGGACAAATAACAGCCACTTTGAGTTTGTCCATTTGCTGTGAAGGAGACTGAAGTATATATGACCAAAGATAGTTTGACATTGCCTTTAGATTGTTGCCTGTGTGTTCACTGTAATGCACATTTTACCCACCAGCACTGATAAATGTTAGTCAACACAACCTGCTTAATCATTTCATTTTAGTAAAGAATGTGTAAGTTGGAGAAATACCAAACGTATAGCAGCCCATTTGAATGATGGGTAATAAAAACTGCCTTGTGAATTGTTTCTGTTGATGCATGTTGATGTAAAAAAAAAAGTGTCGTCTGTCACGACATCGTGCTCTGGTGCTGTACAGTGTGTGTCTGCACAGGCAATGTCTAGAAATGATATTCAAAGTGTTGTTTCATAAATGTTTGAACAGCATGTTGACGAGGCGCCAAATGTAATCGAGCAACATTTTTCATCCTTGTATCCCAACCTCCACCGTGTAAATAAAGTCATCACAACAAAAAGGGAATTCCTGTTTTTTGTTCCGTTTGTGTCGCCCTGACACTCCTGATGGATGTGTGTGTGTGTGTGTGTGTGTGTGTGTGTGTGTGTGTGTGTGTGTGTGTGTGTGTGTGTGTGTGTGTGTGTGTGTGTGTGTGTGTGTGTGTGTGTGTGTGAGAGAGGTTGACTAGTGCCTGGGTGGGAATCCTGCAACAATAACGCTTGTCCACCTTGTGAAACAACATGACAGCGGAATTTCCTTGGAATTCTGCTCTGTGTGGGGGTCTGTGTCGGACGCTGGGAGGGAATGCAGCACGCTAAATGCTACAGAAATGTAGAACACAACTCACACACACACACACACACACACACACCCTGCGGGAATGTCCTCCCTATAAAGAGGAATTAGCATGCAGGAGAAAGACACATTCACTCTTACTGTGCTCCTCCTGGACCCCCCAACAGCACACACACGTTCAGCCGGCTTTACACACATCTGCAGAGTCACGGCTGTCATTCCCTGTTGATTTGCAGGAAAACACCGAGATCATTTTCTGAGGGTTTGAAATTATCGAACAGCCAATTAGTCAGCACAAAATGAATAGCCAATACTTTTGATGATGGATTAATCATTGATTTTCAAGCAAAGAAAATCCAAATATTTGCCGTTTTACAGCTTTTTAAATTTTGTTTCCTCTTAAAAATAAATTAAATATCTTTGTGTTTTTTGAAGATGTCGTTTTGTGCTTCAGCAACTTGCAATGGGTACTTTTTCAATATTTTCTGATATTTTAGAATCTAAAAGATTAATCAGAAAGATAATAGTTGAATCAATACTGAAAATAATCGTCAGTTGAACCCCAGTTTTCTTCCAATAAAACTTTTTAGTCACAACTCAATTGTCTCAAAGCAACAAAAAAGAAATCGTGCTTCATTAATTCTCTATGATTGGTATAGTTATAATAATGGAAATCAATAATGGATGGTGGCTTTTATCTAGACCCAGTTCACCTCAGCAGTACAGTGCATTTCATTCACGGTTTGGTCCTCAAAAGGTAGTCTGAACATTTGTTGTACTTCCTGGGAACTGAAGAGAAGTCTTTCTTATTTGTCTACCAACCACTCGGAATCTGAGACTACTTTTTAATTGTAGTTTGCACTGTAAACAAATTGTCAAATACTTTTGAAAATGTTACCCGCATCTTGTGAATCTGATCAAAGGAGCAACACACCATTAGACGTTTTCAAAAGTGGGACTCTTGAAGCGGCTGCATCTGGACAGTAGATCAGGTTTTGCTATGATACCTCAAGGCTCTTTTCCCCCTATCTCTTATAACCCTCGAACACATCTGCACTTTATGGTTTTAGGAAGTCAAGCTGGCGTCCATGTGTGTGTGTGTGTGTATCCATTTACCCTCCCCGAGGAGGAAGACAAGAATAAGGGGAGGAGGGAGAGAGAAGAGGCTCTTAGTCTGTCCGTCAGGCTATTTCTGACTGCTGCCATTTCTCTGATTAGATTATGGAGAAACAGAACCTGGCCCTCCATCGTCCTAACCTCCCTCTCACTCTATCTCGATACATTTTGCTCAACCCGCCCCCCCCATCCTCAGCTTCTCTCTCTTTCTCCTCCACCTTATCCTTTCAGTCCTTCGTTCTTCCTCTGCCTGTCCATCCATCTGTCTGTGTCTCTCTCTCTCTCTCTCTGTCCCTCCACCTTCTGCTGCTGATGCAAACCGAGGAGAGTTCAAGGTGCAAGAGAGAAGCAAAACAGAGAAGAGAGGGAGAGGGTAAAGAATCAAAACATGGGAGGAGGGAAATGGGAGAAAAGATGGGAGAATTTTTTCATTGATACAAAAACGTCTGTATGAAAATGTCAAGACTACAGTACTTTGATGTTACCTCACTATGACTGTCTCTCCTTGGTCAAACACCGGGGCCAAAGCAGCAGCAGCAGCAACACATGACCACAGATGAAGTAATAATTCATGGCCTTCGTCGATATTGCGTGTTGGTGGTGCAATTTCTCTAAGCAAACTGTAATAAACCAAATTATAAAAACCATTTCAGTCGCCCTGATGGCCTCTGGGTTCAAGGTGCTGACCAAGAACCACAACGTCTCCAGTTCATTCCCCACCTTCCTTCTCCTCTTATTTCCTCTCATCTCATCTCTGTCAACTATCTAGTTAAAGCAAACAATAATCAGAGTAATACAAACAGCAGTAGAGAGCACTAGAGCTGCTTGAGTAATCATGATGACTTTGCAGAGTCAAACTGCTCTTTTTCTTCTTTTTTTTGTTAAATCAGCCCAGATGTCAGACAGCACTGTGTTTATCCAGATGAGACCAACATGTCCATTGGCATTTCTTTTGAATCTAACTGTTGTGATAATGTTTCCAGTGTGTGTTTGAATGCGTCACATGATGCCTTATGTGTGAGATCTGGCCCATGTGCTCTTTTGAAGAATACTACTCTGTTCTGTTCATAAAAAGATAGGTAAAGAAGTTTGGGTGTGTTTGATTTCAGTTGTTGTTGTTGTTGTTGTTGTTGTTGTTGTGCAGCAGCAGCAGCAGCAGCAGCAGCCCGGAGAGGTGCAGCAGCCAGGTGGAGGTGGTGAATGATGAACGACTACTAGAGGCTCTCCCATTATCATATCTGTCCCTGCTCTTAACGGGGGATTTTCATCCGTGTCCCTCCGCACTCCTCTCATCCCTCCCTCCCTCCCTCCCTCTCTCATTCTGCTCCCCCAGGAAAGCGATCGATTTCACCTCCATTACCTCAGTCCTCTCAGCTTTAAAGATGCTCCTCGTGCAATGCAGCCGTAAAGCAGTTATCACAGCCTGCGCGAGGCTTTTATTTTGGTGCTCCATAATTTGCTCCAATGAGACTTCCAGGCTCTTGTGCTAACGCTGGAGTTGATGGTGGCCATGCTGTGGTCCGGGGATGGAGACACGGACATTTAGGGTTGCACACACACACACACCGGATGCCGTCCGGTTACCGCGAGGCCATCACGTGACAGTCCCCCTGGGAAAATTAGCATAAAAGACAAATAAAAGGACCCCACCTAAAAAAAAACACACCAGTCTGCCATCCTTTCTTTTAAAGAAAAGGAAAGAATCCATTCCGCCTAATTCGAACCTTGCTCAGGGACAGCTCGCGTGGCAGATTGCAGCCTAATTAGTTTAGAGGGAATTTAATTCAATTAACTTTCCACAGCTCCGCGCGCCCCGCCGCTGGGCTGCTTTCAGAGCGCGGGGCCAGAGCTCGAGATCTAATTAGCGTGTTTGGAGAAGCTCTCCTGCGCGCGGCCATCCCCTCGCCGCTCCAGCTGTGGTGCGTGTGTGTGTGTGTGTGTGTGTGTGTGTGTGTGTGTGTGTGTGTGTGTGTGTGTGTGTGTGTGTGTGTACCGTGGTCTCCCGGGACGTGTTTTTTTTTGTTTTGTTTTGTTTTTTTTATCCTAAAAAGCTTCTTTTTTAAGTAACATGCCGTTATCCATTAGGATAATACCGGTCTGGTGCCGCAGTGGAGAGATGTACGCAGCATGTGAATAACCGCAGCTGCTCTGCGTCATATTCCGGCTGACGCGTGCATGTTGAATTGATGTTAGAGTGGATTTAAATTAGTGTGAGTGTAATTTGATGGGTTAAAATTAATGGGCACATTTTGTGGCAAATTGACAAAAAACACCAGCCTGATGAGCCTTTGTGCTGGACAGTTATTCCTGTCTCATTAATAACTATAGTGGCTCTTTGACTGACTTTTGGTCCATGTTGACTCGAGCTAAACTCATTGGAGTATTCGGCCACAGTGGCTCATCAATGGACGCTTTTATTGGTCCCAATGATGATATTTTGAACATGAAATATTGGTACAATATGATGAGATTTTACATCCTAAAAGAGTAATTTCATTCTGATGGTTTTGGGGATTCCTCTGTGCCATTTTAGGCTGTTTTTATTATTTAGGATATGCATTAAAAGAGCTTTTAACAACTTATATTTGATGCCCTTTGGCCCAGATTACACCTATGACCCACATATAGGGCACATTGGGGCCTAGACTGAAAAAACAATATGATAAAAAGGTAAGAAAATATTTCCTGGCTTTTGCCAATATTTGTATCAATGTTTTATTTAATGTTCTTTCTGTGGAGAAGGCTTCGGGCCCACACTGCTTGTGATTCTGTGTCTCAGCACTACCTGAGTGAGGAGTTGAATGTAGCTCCTACGCTGGGTGCTGTCGCTCCGGTCTCTAACCCGGTTAGATGCGCGCCGTCGTCTCGAGCCGGAGCGTCACGGTACATTCCGGTAATTGGGGGATTGAAATGCGGGGACAGGCACACCGACGGGACCCCCGGCCGCTGAGCCCACCGCCCAGGCCCCTCCCTCCCTCCCTCCCTCACCGTCTCTCATCCATCACCGGGCAAATCAAATGCACCGCCAGCCTCTGCTGCTGGACAGACGCAGGCCGATGTTAACGGCAGCCTCTGCTCGTTTTTTTTTTTTTTTTTTTTTTTTAGATTTTATTTTATGCGCAATCAAATTCACCTCCGAGAGAAAGAGGAAGTTAAGAGGGGCGATGACACGACACATTTGAGTGACACTGCAGGTGGAGAGCCAGCTGCTCGGCTGTGTGCACCGGCCTGCTGGGCTTTTAGTCAGCAGAGGGAAGGATGAAGTTGTAGCAACAACAACAACAACAAAAAAGAAGAAGTATGGTGCTTATAATTAAATTATAGAATAATTCGTCTTTGCAAATATCTTAGATTATGCGTCAAAATTGTTTTACCAGGTGTGTGTTTGTGTGCGTCAGTTAGAGAGAGATAATCAGTTGTTTATTTTGCACAAAAGCAAAATAGATACAGGTGGAAATGTAGTGATCACTATTTAGGTGCAACGAAAACAGACTCTTATTCTATTCAAACTATCATCATCGTGATTAGTTATAGGTTTAATAATTCGGCACAAAAGCTAAATAAATGAGGGTCATAAAATTTTAAAAAATAACTGACAGCATAAGCTACTTTAAAATTTGATTTAAATGTTTTGATAACTTAAGCCCACACCACAACTGATTACGACGACTTTTAACGTTGTTTTAAAACACAGAAATGTGGATATTTGTTAAAATGATGGCAGCTGTTTTAATGTTTTTTTTTTTAATAATAAAGCATTATCACATTAACTTAAATGTAATCTCAGAAGGAATCAAGCAGCTGTTAATTCACCAAAACAATCAACACTAGGTCACTGTACCTTTCCTTTCTTTCTTTTTTTTTGGGGGGGGGATCCCCTTGTTGCATATTATTGCAGCAGCAACCATCAGATGTTTGTTCATATTATGGAATGTAAATTAAATTTGCCCCTATGTTTACGTGATCGGACCAGTGCCACCGACTTCACATATAATCTAAATATAATAAAGTCAATGAACAGAGGGATAAATGACGCGTCTCGACTAAAGGGGAGGGTTTAAAAGCTGTCTTGGTTTACAGAAGCAAGGAACACGTCTTTGGGCACATGTTCTTCTTTGAGCGTCCATGATGGATGGAGCTGACAGACTCTCTCTGTCTCTGACTGACAGCTTCACCACCGCGTGTCACGGGACAGATACCGGACTGGGGCCTCCCGCGTGGCTTTTCTTTGCACCATAGTGTCGCCGCTGTCCCATCTTTCACTCATCCCTTATCCCCTGTCTCTATCCATACACCTCTCCATCTCTCCATCAAGACCATCTAGCCATCCATCACGGAGACCAGTCTCTTTCCACCCACACCGCCCCGACACACAGAAGCTGCCCCACCGCTGGCGTCGATACAGGGCCAATCTGCATGCAGCCCCGCAGATCTCCAGTCGGCGTCTCTTAGGGGTGGGAGACCATCACGAACAATTACAGGGAGAAGAGAGGGAGCAAATGTTGGGAATTTAATTAAGGTTTTCCTACAGATCGTGCCCCTTGAAATAAACTAGGACAGTCAGGACAATTATGGGGTGTGAATATACGATATATAGTGCTGATTTCTTTTTCTTTTTTTTAATAATACATTTTGCAACCACAAAGAGTGTCTCTCAGCTAAAATGTTTAGGTCAGGCTTTTCCACCATATAGGTATTTATGATGCATCAGGATCGTTAAACAACATGACGTTGAACAGAGAGCCAATAATCAAGGGAAACATAACGACAAATCAAAGAAAAATACGATTTTTTATATAAATTGTTATACTATTATAATAATAATATATAGTCTTCATACTGATAGATCTATATTTTGCTTCATTATTCCCACATATGAACTTGTGGTTAATTGCTTAATGGTCTTAATCGCTCCTGCTATTACAACCAAATGTTTTAATATTGGATCATGTTTTGAAATCAAGGACACACACTGGTCACTGTAAAAAGGTGAGCTGATCCTTTAATGTGAACTCAATCATAACTTCGGTTAGAAACGGACAGCCTATGTTAAGTGCGTCCATAAGATTTCCCCCCTAATAAGCCAAGTCCTCCATGGGCCCATAATCCCTATAGTCGGGGTTCCTCCTCTCAGGGGCCCTCAGGAGCCTCTCGGGGACCATTGTGTCCAACTCTGTTGACTCAGACGTCATGAATTGCAAAGATCGCCGCAACTGTTTCCGTCAAATCGCCCCATGAATGTAAAAGTCCAACGTTAAAGCCTCCGCAGAGGAGAGGTCTCCCCCTGAGCTCCAGCACTATAGGGCGGATTAGTGGCCTGGAAGAGACCGGTCCCTTCTTTGAAGGGATTAAAGTTGAAATGCCTAAATGCAGGAGAGCTAGGGTCGCTCATGGCTGCTCTTTTTTCTTTTTTTTTTTTTTTTTTTTTTTTTTTGGGGAGGGAGAAACAGCTTGGAGAGTTTAACTTTGAAACTGTTTAAGTTTCTTGGTAAACTCACCTTTGAACCCACCAGACGTGGGAGCTGATTGGTTAAATCATCAGGCTTATGGAATGTATATTTATTCAAGTGGCTTATAGGGATCGCACATAACTCTGTATCGGTGTTGCAGTGTAGTCTTATTTTATTTGAGTTCAAATGTTTAGGAAGGGAAACTTATCATTTTTTTTAAAATGCAACGGTATTTTGGTGTCTCATAAATCCACGTGGGCTGGTCACTGGTGTGCACATGACACAAAAACAACTAAAAGCGAGTTGAGTCTGTTGTATTTAGGCCTATACTTACTATACTATACGTATGCTATGCAATTTAGCACGTTGGGTCTAAAGCATCGAGGCCTACTGTCGTTTTCTCTAGAGAGGCAGGTGCACAAAATCAGAAGATCTTTGCAGAACGATTTGTTTCTAAATTTGGGCATAGAATTCGGGTTGCTATTTCTGCATAAATAATTCTTAGATATAATATTATATATATATATATAATTTGAAACACTGTGACTATACACATTCGAGCAGAATCAGAAGTTTATAACTGTAGAACAAGAACAAGACATAACACAACTAACACTCCAGTAAATGTTGTGTTGTATTATTAATGCATCTCGTGACATTCAGACATTACTAGAGAAGACTGGGAGATGCTTCCTCTTGTCTCGTGGCCTTGATCAGCCTCAGACGTGAGTGACGTCCAATCAGCACTGCGACTGTATCAACAGGAGCTCCGCGTGCCGCCCCGCCCCAAACACCCACGAGCTCTCTCCCACCAGCCACACAATGGACGCTTTAAACAAACCTTATTATTTATAAGTATTTGTAGTTTAAGCGAGAATACAGCGATGCAAAAACACGCATGCGCACGCGTGTCTGCCGGGTTAATGACATCAAGGAGCATCGTGTAGCCTCTGGTCAAGCAGAGAGATAAGAGCGCGCACTATTAAGCGCGCGCGCGCACACAAACCAAACTTAATTAATTTCTCGCGTGCACGTAAAATGTAATTTTGGTTTGTGGTTTCTATTATTTGGTGAAATGTATCCACAAATAAAACGCCTTTTAAATTTAATGAACGGAGCCTGAAAAGCAGCCGTGCAGATTTATAAAAAAAAAAAATAAAAAAAAAAAAAAAAAAAAAACCAGCATTGGAGCGCGCGCCTTTCCTGCCTGCACAGCATCCCGGTTTCAAGTCCTTTCTGTGTGCATGCGCGCGTGCGTGTGTGTGTGTGTGTGTGTGTGTGTGTGTGTGTGTGTGTGTGTGTGTGTGATGTGTGTGTGTGTGAGATGTGGGGCCGTGTGGGATATGACTTATCACATTGTATGACACCGAACAATAAACTTAAACCAATTTCTGGCGCGTCAATGCGTTTATGGTTAGCCTGTCGCGGTGCTCAGTCGTCTCCGCAGCCGATTCCCTCTCTAGTCCTATACGTCAAAGTGACGCGCACTCTGGTGACATCTCCGTAAAAGTGATCGGAATCAAATCAAAGCTTTTAATCTCACCAATCACCGTCACATCTGGACGTTTTCCACCACATAAAGACTTCTGCGGCTGAGCTGTAGTTGTACGGGGCCAGTGAAACTACATTGACCGGCTACGGAGCATTTTCTTTTGGGGGGGGGGGGCTCAACCTGCACCTGCTCATAAGATGCATTTTAGTCTCATGCAAATATGATATTAATTGCACTGTTTAGACATAAACTAATCGTATCTCAAAAATATTCAGATATCAAACTCTCCCAGAACGGTGAAATGAGGTCTTTTTCGTGAGTGTGAGATTATTTTGAAAATGCGTCCAATATCGGACAGAATTCATTCCCAGAGCAAATACTGCTCATTTATATTCAGTTCATAGGCCTGTCTTGTGATATTTTACCAAACACTACATTCATATTCTGCTATTCCATCCCTAAATGTCCCAGTCAGTCAGTCTTCTGCCTGCATGCTAAAGGAACTATTGCACAGACTGGTGCACGAGCCCTCTCAGAGGCTGTGCTGCTTCTCCGGCTGAATTATCGCTCGAGCGTTTCTGAACTATGCTGTGAAAAGAGGGGAAAACGTTCACCTGGTTTAGGCTAATTTCAGCAATAAGTATAGAAGTGTCGGTCTTGGCTGAAAATTGCTCCTCAGCCTACATTTCTTCAAGAGTTAACTATTAAAAAAAACTTTATTATTATTATTATTATAGCTTTATTTAAAAGAAAATGGGAAGAAATTGAAGGCTGGTTTTGGTTTTGTGCGCTGAGAAAACTTGACTCACCAGCATTAGAAACACCGTCCGATAAAGGAAGCAGCAACATTTGACCTGTTTTAATGAAGAAACCGTTGTTTTCTTTTCTAGATGATTTAACTCTGCTGACACCTGCGAGCTCGCGATGTTCCGGAGCGCGTGGGCGGTGCAGCGAGCGGGTGGGAGGGGCGGCTGTGGGGGGGGGGGTCCGTGTCCAGGCTCGCTCACTGGTGGCATTGTCATGGAAACTAGACCACCGCCTCGCTATTGTCTCGCGTTCTGCCAAGTTTATTATAAACACCGCGCGAGCCGCAGCGCACTGTCATAAACGGAGCGCGAGAGCAGAGAGCGAGCTGCAGTCCAGGGGAAGAGGAGAACCCACAAAGGAGCAGGAGAAAGTGAAGGAGGACAGTGAACAACAACAAAAAAAAAAGCTGTAGAGAACAAAAAAAGGGGGAAAACATCTGGATTATTTACAAAGAAACAAGAACAAAAAAAAAAAAACAGCCGCGTGACAGTGAGATATAAAAAGTTTTTTTTTTGAAGAGACGAACCAGCAGTCCTGGGAGATACTGGGAACACTGGTTTAAAACATAGTCTCTCTTATCTCCTGAAATAAAAAGGCACCACCAGAAGCTCTCCGCTCAGAGTTCGGCCGTTTTGCTTGCAGACCGGTGTCCGCACCGGCTCATCTCCATGTATAAAATGGATTACTCCTACCTGAACTCCTATGACTCCTGCATGGCGGCCATGGAAGCGTCGGCCTACGCGGACTTCAGCTCCTGCAGCCAGGCCAGCTCCTTCCAGTACAACCCGATCCGGAGCGGACCCTTCTCCAACCCGGGCTGCACCCCGCTCAGCACGGCCAGCTGCACCCTCGGAGCCCTGCGAGAGCACCAGCCCACACCGTACTCCTCAGGTACACAGGGCCGATTTTATGCGTCCTCAGGTCTGCGGGGACAGAAAGATGTTGTTCGTTATAGTTGACAAAATAGTGTTTGTTTAAAAACGTTTACAAAAAGGCTATAGGAGCTTTAAGCCAATATTTAGTCGACTCATCATTTTCTCTGGCTTGACACACACGGTTTTTCGATATTTCAAAAACAAGAGAAAAAGGAAAATATCTAATTGTCAACTTTATATATTTCGTTATTGATGACTTAAACACCAACAGTTTAAGGCCTAAATGGTTTAACATGTATTTTATATTAACTTTAATCCTGATTTAGAATGAAATCACTGCAAAAAAAAGACACGTGCATGCTATATCAAAGTAATGATTTACAGGTAATGTGTTTTAATGATGACAAGGGATTTTTAAAAAGGGAAAACATTGTATTTCTAATACTAATAAGACAATAGCTTTTATAATACACGTAAATCTGCAATGGCCTGAATAATTATAATTATAATAATAGTTTTAATAAAAAATAGAATAAATACATAATTTAAAAAAACCGAAATCAACCTTGAAGAATCCCACACACATACACCTGTTGGCAATAGGCCGGCCTAACAGACACATCGTTTGGTTGTGCAATTATTCATTTGCCTGCAACCATATAGGCTAATTGTGTACAATTCATAAATTGACATACGATTTAAAACTCAATATCTATGTTGTCCTTTAATTTTCTTAAAGCACTTAAGTTGCTTTCTGATTCAGTTTCGATTTTGACAGGATTGACGCCGCTTTATAAAGCCTGTTGTGACGTTTCTATAAGCCGTCCCTGCAAAATAACCAACACATTTTAGTTGCAAACCGACCACGTATTTATACTGATTGAGGTAAAACATTTTATACATTCCATACAAAAATAAATAATAATATTAACATATTTATATCATAATAAATAAACAGTCTAATTAGTTTTAGGCCTATTACGAGGCGCAAAACTCTCGAAAAAAGTTTAAGGCAAAATAGAAACAAAAGTGAAAAATGTTGGCTTATGTATTAAACAGCATTGTGAAGCAAAAAAAAAAAAAAAAGAACACAATGCAATCAATGTATCAATAAATAAATTCGCCTCCACAAGCCAGTAAGTAGACCTACTGTACAAATACTGTCTGTTGAGGATTAACGAAAAAAACGTTCATTATGACAGATTTCCTGATTACGTCGTCTACATTTTTTTTTTTTTTTTAACCCGATTTAAGGAGGGTCCTGCTTCATTTACGCACGGCCTCTCCGCGTCATTTTACTCCGGAGCCTCTGCTGTTTTAAAGTTTCAGTCTGTCCATTTTTAAATGTTGCTTTTCGACCACTAAAACATATATCCCCCCCCCCCACAGTCCCTTACAAGTTCTTCTCGGACCCCTCCGGCCTGAACGAGAAGAGGAAGCAGCGGCGCATCCGGACCACCTTCACCAGCTCCCAGCTGAAGGAGCTGGAGCGGGTCTTTGCAGAGACGCACTATCCGGACATCTACACCCGCGAGGAGCTGGCGCTGAAAATAGACCTGACCGAGGCTCGTGTACAGGTGAGAGGGACAAACTTTTAAAAAAAAAAAAAAATGCTCCTTTATAATACCTGAATATAGTCTCAGGTAGAACAAACCAAACGCACCTTCAGCATAATAAAACCTTAGCCAATCTACTTCTGTCTGACATTATGGTTGTTATCTGACATCTGTCTCCCATGCCATGTCTTTACTCACATATTAAATGTACCTTTGTCTGTGTTTAACAGGTGTGGTTTCAGAACAGGCGTGCCAAATTTCGCAAGCAGGAGCGTGCAGCCAATGCCAAAGTCAACAACTCTGGTGGCACCACGGGCAGCAGCTCCAGCGGCAGCTCTGGAGGGAAGAAGGGTGGAGAGCTGAGGTCTTCATCCGATGACGATGAGTCCAAAGAGTCCACCTGCAGCCCCACGCCTGACAGCACGGCCTCCCTGCCCGGCTCGGCCAACGGAAACCTGGGCAGCCCCGCCAGCCTGAGTCCCAGCCCGGCTCCTGCCAACAACGGCTATATCAACACCTCCACCTCTCCGGTCCTCCAGGGGCTGAAGCCGCCCAGCTGGTCCAGCCTGGGGCCGTCCAACCCGGCCGTGGCCCAGCCGGCTGCCCAGACTCAGGAGATTCTGAAGGCCTGGCAGCCGGCGGACAGTATGACCGGGCCCTTTGCCGGAGTCCTGTCCTCCTTCCACAGAAAACCCAACCCGGCCATCAAGACGAACCTGTTCTGAAGCGCAGGAAGAAGGAAAATGAGAAACAAACATTGTGCTGTCTACTGGAACAGTGAAGAGTTTCTAGCTTTTGTTGAGAGTCAGGACTCACCCATCATAACACTGAATTCACTGGTGTAGTCGGCCGTAGTTCAGTGGAGGCCCCTCGGTTCTTCTCCAGAAAAAACTATCCTGTCAAACTGATTCACAGCTTAGATAATGAAATCAAAAGGTTTGGTCAACATCTCTCAATCCTTAAAATATTATGCAACTGCACCTGCAAAACTCTGGACATGGGCAGTTTCCTACCTGCAGTGACTTTAACTCTTCACTTTCTCCCTCAAATCTACTCAGTTTGACAAGAAACCCCTCCTCCGCAGATGTAAAAACACTAAAAGGATGTTTGTGTGTAGCCGAATCTCAACTGCTTTGAATTGATAAAACACATCAGATATGCATTCACACATTTATACGGTCTCTTTTCAGGCTTTCTTGCTCACTTATAAACTCACATTCCCACACTCCGCTGCATTGCAACAGACCCCTTGGACAGCCACAATGCCCTGATAAGCATGGCGGTCAGGTACGGGGGTTTAAAGCAGAAATCTAAACATCACCCTCCGGTCTCTGCTGGGGAAACAAAACAAACAGAACTTTTATCCTCAAGCACAACTTCCTCTAAGCTCCCCTGACACACAGACTCCCACCAGAATGGGAACAGGGTACCCCCCCCCCATCACTAAATCTCTTTGCCGAGCAGAGCAGAGCACCCCAAAATCCAATTAGAGCAGCCGGGTCCAGACCAGACACCTCCCCAGTTCATCCCCTTCCTCCTCCTCCTTCTCTACTGTATCAAGTCCTGACTCCCCCACTCTCCTCCTCAATGTGACCCCCTTTCCCTCGAGGCTTTATGGTCCCATCCCTTCTCTCTGTCCCATCATGCCTTTCTCTATCAAACAGTGGGCACTTTGTCCAAATTCAGCGAGGGAAAGTAGAAGTAGAACTTGAGGCTCCTGCAGTTTGCTGCCCTGTTGTTTGGGTGGAGAGAGGTGTAAAGATGTAGTTCTACACAGAGCAGAGTGTAACCTACACGTGTGTCAATCTAATTATTACTGACTTGTACTGTTGGTTTCATGGTACTACAACTGGTTTATCTCTTTTGTGACTGACTGAAGAGTTGTTTGATGATTCTCCTTCTGGACTGATTGGAAACGAATGAGTTTGTTGCTTCTGTCTGTGGTATGAACTCAAGCGGACTAACGACATCATCACCCACTCCGGCTCTCTCATCAGTGTTTTTTATTAACTCTCTCACAGCCGACAAATATGGGTCTTTGTCAGAAATGCAACACAAGCTGGTAAAATGACGGCAATATAGAGAGAGATGCAGACAGTTGCTGGAGTTTTCTACTGTATGTCCATAAATACCCCCTTGTTGACCTCCATGTTTTGTTTTTTTTGCAAAAATGCAACAAAAAAAGCAGCCGTTTGAACTTTCTCTCAACTTGCAAAGTTGCTTGTGTATCATCTCTATTTCATTTTGTAGCAAATCACTGAAGACTGATTACAGAGCTGACTTTTAAAAGAGGGTTTACTCCAGAAATCTACTCTAAAAAGGGGGGGGGGGAAACATGTATTTATTAATATTCTTTATTATGTCAGTGAGGAAACCCACACATTTATTTGAACTGCTCCTGAAATTTTGTGACTGTAAATTCCGTAATTAGTAATATAAATATTAGGTAGCCCTTTGTTTATTTCTCTCCTGTTGCTTTACAGATTTATTTCATTGCGGAGCATCTGTCTCACAGACCGACACGTCCATGAAAACTATGAAATCGACAGAAGCTCTAGTGAATGAGAAGTTATAGCACTACTCTGAATATTCTAATAAATCTACATTATGGAAGCACTATGTGACGCGTTTGATGATCTCCTTTCTTGTGTGTGACAGAGTGATGAGAGTGTTGTGTGTTATGTGCAGACCTCAGACACTAACAAAGCTGTTTTCATGAACACTGAACTTACACAAGCTCCTTAAACCATGGTTAAAATAAAACTTAAATGACTTAAAGACGTCACTTATTCTCATTTTACCGTACACTTTTCCCTTCTCCTTTAATGAGGCAGGTCTACAGCTCACGGACCATAACTGTTTCATCCTCTCAGCTTTCCCTGCAGACGACAACAAATAGAAGAGAATGAGCGAATGTAGAAAATAAGGAAAGATATTAAGATTTTAATTGAAAAAAACAAACAAAAAATTACATGGATAACTTACATTAACATAACATAACCAAAAGAGGTGACTACATGAAGGAACAAGATAAAATGGAGTGTGTCACAGAGAAAATGGCGAGTCTCTTTTTCACTCATGCACATGAAACACATAAACACACACTCACACAAACATAAGCAAGGACACTGAGAGGCTAAACGGCAGATCCACGTTCTCTGCATTATAGTTGTTTAGAAAATTAGACAACTCGTATTACACATAACACAAGCAAAAATGGCAGAGGTTGCATGTGAGCAACATAATTCGAGGACGTTTCTGTGTCAAAAAAAGGAAAATGAGGAGAGAAAAGACATGAATGAAACTGCTACAAACACATATTTAGTCCCAATTATGAAACAACACATTCATTGACAGTATAGAGGTCTCCACATCAGCATCTCTTAAAAAACAACTATAAACTGGCTTATCGGTTTGGCTTCTAGTCTTAAAGTCAGAAGAGGAAACAGGATTTAAATTAAGAATAAAGACATTGTGAACACTAACATGTAAGTTAACACTCAGGTTTTAACTGCTCAAGAACAATATATTAACAAACCACCTTCTTTCACTCAACATGACTTGGTTGTATCTTATTTTCCACAAAGTTTGCACAGCCAGCATCAAACCTACTGGTGGGGTTTATGGAGAAGCAGCACCACCTGCTGGTTGCACTAGGGAACAACATCAACCTTTAAACCGTCTATGTCCTACAAAAACCGGACTTTTTTGTTTTTAATGAATCATGAGAGGTGACATCTTCTCCCACGAGTACAAAATATATTCTGTGTCTCTATTAATGTAACAAAATAACCAAATAAAATCAGCAAAATCTCCAGACGGCATTACAGGGAAAAAAATGTTTTGGTGACAAATGGTTTCTCAATGACAATAAGATGGCTAAGTAAATAATCATCTGTAGAATATTATCATTGGTTAATCTATTTAGCCATGTTAACAAATTCCGTGAGCACTTAAAACAATTTAAAGAGAAATGAATGAAAGATGTGACATAAAGCCCATCAAACCTTGGTTTTATGATGTTAAGATAAGATTCGACTTCTTCACATAATTTGAATTTAATGTCCTCACAGACAATTAAAGTGTGAAAATGATAAATGTGCTGGAAAAAACCCCACTTCAGAATTAATCTCATGTAAAATGATGATAATATTACCTCATTTACTTCTGTACTCATTTGTCAGTCTTTACAGATTTCTGAAACAGAACTTCTCATCTTCTAATAATGCAGTCACAATCTGCAAGCATCAGGACAAAAGCTGAAATGTCAGTGTTGCGTGTGAACGGATAACAAACGGGTGCTGATGGCTAACAGTCCGATGTTCTACCACAGCAAAAAATGTACTTTTAACGCCACCTGGGACCAGTTTGGTTGGTTTGCTCCATTTTCCCTTTATCCTTAAAAAACAACAACATAAAAAACATAAATATGTGCAGAGACAGACACAATGATTGCCACCATTTAAACAACAATGAGAATTGCAGGTTGACCTCCCTATAGCCTGACATGAGCCCGGGCTAACTCCTCTCCTGTCACCACTTCCTGCCTGCCTCCATCACAGAAGCGAGGGTGTTCCTCTACCTATCTGTGTGCTGACATTACCCTTGAGTGCTCTCTAACAATTCCCATAAAGTTTCCCCAAATGTGACCATTAGTGGGAGAAAAAACTGAGACAATGCTCTGGTTTCCCACAAAAATCCCTCTTTTCGTTTTCCGTTAAATTTGAAAACCACCACTTCTGAGAATTATCAAACTTCACTCTTGATTTAAGTTTCTCAGGACACAGAAAGAAAAACAAGCTATAAAGCTAGCTTGAAGCTGAGGGTCAGAAGTGACGGTACAACATCAAGGCATCAGCTGCTCCACACGCAAGTCATATCTCCAATTCCATTACCTCATCCTGCATCTTCTCACTAGAATTCAATGCTGAGGGACTTGTAGTGTCACTTGGACTGAAACGATTCTCTTTAAATAAGGCCACTTCTACGACAACGACAACAACAACAACAACACACATACAGTACATCTGAAAAAGATGGTGGTTCTAAGTGTTTTTTTGAGAATACAAATGGAGTGCAATTTCTCTCAGAAGGCACAGTCTGGCATCAATTGGCACGTTCCAGCTCAGTTCAGTTCAGTTCAGTTCAGTTCAGTTCAGTTCAGTTCAGTTCAGTTCAGTTCAGTTCAGCTGAGGTTTGGCCTCTTGGGACCTGGTGTGGTACCAGGCCAGTTTGGACCAGTCATAGACCAGTTTAAAAAAAAGTTTATTTCTGCTGCTGCTGCTGCTTGAGGCTCTCCAGCAGGATTCGCTTGTGAGCGGGGTCGAGCACTCCCGCCTCTTCCAGGTCCTCCTCAGTGATATCACTGAGAAAAACAATGATTATTATTTAACAAGATTGATTTACTTAAAAGAATCACAGTATATATTAGAGTACAAAGGTCTACAGCAACAGCTTTTATTTTGCACCAGAACATTAATGTCAAGTGTCTTGAGTGTGTGAGTGTTTGTACCTGAGGAACTCCAGGTCGTCCCAGCCGTTGTGTAGAAGGCCCTGCTCATATCTCTCCAGTCCAAGTCTCTGCAGCCACTCCCCCACCGACGACTCCCCAACGGACAAAGACGAACTACTGCTGCCCCAAAGTGCCTGTGCAGGGGAAAAGAAACACAGGATCAGCAAAAAAAAAAAAAAAAAAAAAAACATGCTGTATGAACATCGCAGCTCATCAAATCTCCCACATGCCTGAGAAAAATATATAACAACCCCAAACAAGTCACAACTTCACTTCTCGAAGCTGCCAAATATTTCCATTTCAAAAAATACCTTTGAATGATCCACTGAGTGTTAATGTCAATGGACTGCTCACCTCCTCAGGCATGTCCTCTGCAATACTCTCTGTGATGGCATTTCTGGGTGGGAAGGTGCGGCAGGCATCCACACCTAAACCCATCGGCTGCCCTCTAAGAGGCGGCGGTGCTGACGGAGCGCGTGGAGGCTGACCAGGAAATTCACTCTCACTCAGTGTCTTTGCCATCTGGAGCACAGAACACGACTGGTCGTCCAATGCCCCTGATCCAACTCCTCCTCCTCCTCCTCCTCCTCCTCCTCCTCCTCGTCTAAAACCCTCTACGAGGGACGGTGGGGCAGCTGGACTAGCTGCTGGGATCCTGACCTCGGCCAGGTCTGGGTAAAGAGTGCGAGGTTTGGAGAAGGGGGCTTCTGCAACCATCTCCAGGGCTCCCTTGGGGAGAGGAGGAGGGGGGAAGTCAGGAGGAGGTCGATTCAGTGTGCTTCCAACTGTTGTTCCAACACCACCCCCTGCGCTCCTGCTACACAGGCGCCTCCATCGTCTTCTGAGGAGCCCTCCTCGCTAATAGCACGGACCGGGTGCCCCATCATGGTTCTGCGTGGCTGAGAGGGCACCGGGGCCACATAGGGTGGTTTGGTTCGAGCTCCAGCTGAAGGAGGAGGGGCTTTAGCTACCTGGGGGTTTGTGGAGGTTGGAGATGGAAGAAGCTCAGGCGAAAGAGCAGCTGCCGACTGGTTGGGAACGCCCTCCAGGATGTAGTAGGCGGGGTTATTGTAGCTGTTCTTGCAGACGGATGGATCCCCGTCTGGTGCCTCCTGTTTAGGCCTTAACAACACACCCAAAAACAGAACAGGTGGTTGATAGCCTGCCTTTATGTTTCGTGGTTTTCACTTTTTGTTGTATCAAAAATGCTCTGTTGATATGTGTATTTGTTGGTCAGTGTGTATAACCTATATAAAGGGGGCGGTACCTTGCAGTAGTTTCCTCCTTGCTGGTCTTTTCTCCCTCCTCGCTCAATTTTCCCAGCTCTCCGAGCTGTTTACGAACTACAGATGGCCTGCACAGAGAGAACATCATAACAAGTCAGCAGGTGTGATTTACTTGAGGATTCAGAAAGGTGTTTTTGTGCACATCCCTCGTGAAAGATGCAAGATATCAGATTCAATAAAAGGTAAAAATCTAGAGTCCCAAATTGTAACATTTCAACCATACTGGGTCCTAATCAGGCAAATGGCCAACATGTTATTATTTTTTAAATGGAACATGATGATAGTATTTCTGCTGTACTAAACTGTATGAAGATTGAAGGAAAGACAAAATACTTTTTCAAGGGTTCTGGAGAAAAGCTTAATCTCTTCATTGGTCCCAATTTCTTTTTGCATTCGATGTTGGATAATGCAGTTATCCAATATAATGTAAATATATAGAGCTACAAAATGTGTTTTTTATAATAATCTCCTCTGAAGGATGTGTGCAAATTTTAATAAAATATTCAGCTTTTTTGCATTTTAATATAGGTCTAAATCAAGAGCAAAATGAAAGAAGGAGAGAGGACTGACTTGACGTATTCATGTCCCACTCTGGATACCAAAGTGGATTTCCCTTTAGGTCCGCCCGTCTCATCCTTGTCCACACTGATCCACTCTGAAATGAAACCATAAAAAAAGCAGTTAACTTAAACATCAGTAATAGGTCATACTGCATCATTTGGTCATTTCACGCCTTGAAGCTTAAAAGTCCTTTCATTTGTCCCAACTGCTTCAGATACATCGTTCCTCTTCTCTGGATAGATTTACTGATTCCATTTAATTAATGTCTGTGGAAGTTCCTTGTGTGTCTGCACAACACACCATACTATCATCATGCATTTACATATACAGAGCATTACCATAGAGTCTCTCCCTGGTTCCCATTCTTTCGGAGGGGACTCTGACCCTCATGGACCCCCTGATATTTCCCGTTTCCTCGCCACGGTGGGACAGGTAGGTGTGGAACTGCTGTGCTGTGCTGCCAATCATAGACTTCAGAGCCAACACACACTCTCCTAGCAGGGAAACACACACACAACCTTGTTTGTCAGACTAAAAGTCCACTTCAGAATTTCACTGGCCTCGTCAGAAACAAAAACACTCTCTTCATACCGTAGGACTCGTATCCATCCAGTGATTTCACCGTCAGCAGCAGATGTTGGTCCTGCAGGTACTCGATCTCTGAGAGAAGAGGTTTGAGCGTCGTCAGCTGCTTGTTGGACCAGCCCACGCGCAGGAAGTTGACGTTGTCGCTGCTCTGTGTGTCGTTCTCATAACTTTTCTTAAATTCTAAAGATAAGAGACAGAAAAAATGCAGGGCAGGGGGGATAGGAGAGAGGAACAAAGGGAACAAGGTTGGAAGGAGAGAAGGAAGATGTTTCTATTGCATTTCATTCACAAGTACATGGCGGACAAGAGGCGGGGGTGCGGCAAAGGTCAAACATGGTTTCAAGCTTAAAGGTATACTGACTGCCTGCGAAAGGGAGGGAGGGGGAGAGATACGAAAAGAACAGATGGAGTTTTTATTACATCCACTAGGTGTTACAGAAACCCTGTCCGTACTGTAACTCCCTGGTATATTTTCTGTCAGCGTGAATGAGTTGCTGCGAAGGTGACGGCTCGTTCTTCTCACCTTCCAGACAAGTGGAGTAGAATTCGATGAAAAACTTGGTTCTGCTCGCCGTCTTCACTATGGCCTCAATGCTCTCAAACTCAATGTAGGCCTGCTCCGAAGACTTCGGCAGACCTGCAGAGAAACAGGTGGCCAGGAGGGATGAGGGATTGGAGGAAGACAGGGGAGATGTAAGTAGGTGGCGCAGAATAATATATGCAGAGGACAAAAAGATTAAACATTATGCACTTAATAAATGACATTCAGTTGCATTAGATTCACTTAAAACACAAGCTGTGATGCTACAAACTATTTATGAGAATGAGCAACAGGGTGCTGCATTACTTCCCCTTTTGTTTAGCTCAACTCATTGACTCTTTCTGGTCTCTGCTCAGCTCATTGACCAGACTACAGACACACAAACTGTCCAGATTTGAGTTGGAAAACAAACAAATCATCAAGTTCCTAAAACTCGCATGGAGTCAGCTCTATCTTGAAAATCAGCCGTTATGACCAAATTGTGTAGTTTAACCGCAGCCTTAAAAAGAGGAAGAACAGAAGTAGAAGAAAGAAGGAAGAGCAATTGACAGAAAGCAAAAAATAAACAAAGGAAACAAAATAAGTATTTTCTGAAGAGTTTTACTTAATCCACTTGTACCTTTCTTGGAGACAAACTGGGAGGTCACCCCCACTTCAAAGGTACCAAACACAGGGGAATGGTCACTGGTCACTATATCATCTGTACAGCCTGGCAAACAAAAGAACATATAAGTCTCATCATCATGTAAAAGCCATATATAGACGTTTACAATGTAAAGGTGGAATTTACCACTGCACCCAGTTGCTAAAAATTGCTAAAGAACTACCTCTGTTACACTGAATTAAAACAAATGTATGAATGATTTTTGTTGCCGATAGTCTTACCATAGGAGTTACAGACAATGTGTGTTTCTGGGTACGACTTCCACAGGATCCTGTCACACCAGGATGGAACATTCGTCCTCATCTGGGACAAACAGAACAGTAGAAGACACATTAGAGTCATAACTGTTGTCAGAAATGGCTGGAAGGAAGTCTATCTGCGATGTTGTTTGAGTTAGTAAACAAACCCCTGTGGCCTTCTGCTTCTGCCAGACATATGTGTCCCTTGAGCCACGTTCATAACGGTAGGTGGGTGGGAATGAGATCTCTTCCTCCCCTGCAAACAAGTAGACACACAATCTTTTGTTAGAACTCCTTGCAGGGGAGTGGAAATGTGTGAAGCGTAGCATTTTATTGATTTAATTAATAAACACATTCATTTCAGCTGTTAAGTAAAATTCTAAAACAAACGGAGGATATCTGAGCCGATAAACAGCAAATGTTTCTTCCTTTAAATTTTGCAATATGTGACACAACACCAAGTCCAAGTTATATTTACTGCATTTGTGCCACAGAAAGAAGACACTTTTTGCAAACAGAACTGACCGGTTGTATTTAATCATGAACATTCACAGACTGCTTGGGATGACACATTTAACATATTTATGATACACAGGGGTTGATGAGAGCAACTTTCTTAATCAGCAGGTTATATTTAAAGTAGATCTCATTAGAAGCAAGTGAAACAAAAAGCTCTCACAGTTTCTCGCAATGGACAAAAGACTGAGAGACAAGAGACTGATTTTGAGTCTTCTAACACTTGCAATATCTAAACCATTATGCATAGGGAGAGGAGGTAAACAATACTGTAAGCCAGAAGTCTGGTAGAAACACAGGCATACTAACCAAAGCGCAGAAAGACTTTGTTCTTCTCTCTCTCTAGGTTGAGCTGGTCCACCTTCAGCAGAGGCTCAAACTCCTTCCTGTTAATGTAGTTTAAAATCTCCTGCACACAGACACAGAAAAGATGAGGTGTCATGCACATCTGCTGCATTTCATCATTCTGCTCATGTGTGTCGATGTTCTGCCTCACCTGTATGTCCATATCCAGCCGGTAGTTGAGGTCTCCCAGCCAGAAGAGGTGTGTGAAGCGCAGTGAGATGTCGAAGGAGCTCAACTGTTTGTCTCCTAGCGACAGCAGGCGGAGGATATCTAGGTAGTTCTGGTTCCTCCTGCAGGAGTCGAAGGTCGCATGTGTCACAGGGTAATAAGAGGTATATGAGTGTGAGTAATGTAGTAAGTAAGTAGTGTGTCATGTATGTGATGTTTTTCTGACGTACTGTAAAAGTATATCAACCACAAAGTAAAACTGCTATGTAAGGGGTATAAGGTACAATACGTTGAAATAAAACAGCTAAGAATAACATGTGTGTAGGACTGTGGTAGATACCTGGCAATCTTCTCATTCCCTGATGTCAAGTGACAGTTCACAAAGCCGAAAGATGTCCCGTTGAACATAAAGGACACGCCCACAGCTCCTTTGTTACCTTTAACAAACGTCAAAACAAACATAAAAACTAAATATATTACAGTAATTAACTGTAATAGAATAATGACAAGCATTACGTTATTGAATAAAAATAATCCTGTTTTGAAAATGAATCACATTAAAATGTCACCACAGAATGCTGTGGGAATCTTTAGTTTGGGGCAAAGATAAATCTAGTTTCATTCTCTTGCTTTTGTGGTTTACAGAGATAAGAAATGAACGTCATGTCATTTTAACTAGATGTTTTCTTAGGTCACATTTTTTAGTGTGACCACAAGAGTTGCAGCAATAAAATCCATAATAATTCCTTTAATTCCCCCTTTGTGAACACATTGTTCATAGCTCCCTTCTTTATTCTGAGCAGAAAGTAGAGCATGTGAAGAAGAATAAAGACTGAATACTGAGCGCTGTTGTTACCCAGCGTATTGGCGATGCCCGTCTTCACACTGGACACTCCCACGTGGCTGATCCGGTTCTCATGTTCTGGTTTCACCAGCACAGCAATTTTTATGTTCCACAGAGTTTGCACTGCGATCTACAACCAATGAGAACAACATAGAATTGGGAACCAATTAGTCATTGTTTCTTTCGTCATCTTTAGCTTTGCCCTTCTCAAACAAATGACGTCCACTTTCCCCTCCCCCCACCTCCCGTGACTTAAATACATTTGATAGTTGAGCTCAAATAACACTACAATCAAAGAATGGGATTTTTACAGATAATCTTTGTTTCTGCCTGCTTTCCTCACCGGTTTATAATCCAGTTCTGTCTGTTCTTTCAACAGTGCACGAAGTGACTCCACCCACTCCCGATCACACACAGAGTTTTCTTGGCTTCCAAACACGTAAAGGTCATGAGGGATGGTGACCGTCATCTCGTCTAGAGTCTTACCGAGGCCACGACACAATACCCATGAGGCCTGAGACTTAGGCGCAGGCACTGAGCCTAGAGACCACAACCAAAATATAACATTAATCTTAATTAAGACTAATTTCAAGATCTGGAAATACATTAATTGTTATTTTTCAATGCACCGTATGAACATAAATGATAAGTCAATGTAAGTTTCTATGAACGTGGATCATGTTGAAAAAAATAAAAAAAGTATTGTAAGGGTGTGTCTAACCCATATTCCAGGTGCCTATGAAGATGGAAATCATGTCTGGCTCGTCTTGATTGGAATGTTTGTTCTTCATCAGCTGCAGCAGCTGGCAAAATGCCTCCCGCTTCTGAAACACACACACACACACACACACACACACACACACACACACACACACACACACACACACACACACACACACACACACACACACACACACACACACACACACACACACACACACACACACACACACACACACACACACATATATCAGTGAGTGGAAGTTGTCACAAAAGGGAACCTTGTTTCTAAGAAGCAGCACTTCTAGCTGACTAACAATCAGTGTGAGTATATGTGCTTTCATTAAACTTTGAAAAAATGTCAATGTGAGTTGAGTGAAGACAACTCTATTTGGTATTTTTAAATAAAATGTTCTCATTGAAAGAGAAAAGATCTGAGGAGAATCACATTCCAGGAAGAATGTCAGTGGAAACCGAATTCATAGAGAAGATTCGTGTGTCAGTTGATTACATACGCAGAAAAAAGAGATACGTCAGACTATTTTCTTGTTAGTTTGAATATGAATGTGTATGTATCTTTGAATGATTGAGCAACTGTAAAAGATTGTGCTTTCTTACATTTGCAAAATTTTCATGTTAGGCAATGTGTGTGCGTGTGTGTGTGTGTGTGTGTGTGTGTGTGTGTGTGTGTGTGTGTGTGTGTGTGTGTGTGTGTGTGTGTGTGTGTGTGTGTGTGCGCAGACCTTGGCACTAGCAAAAATGAAGTCTTTCCTCTGGTTCTTTTCCTTCTCCTTCTCAAAAACAATGCCCAGTTTATTCTGCACCCGCTGAGACTTGATCAGCTGCCGGACTGAGACAAACAAAAAAAGACAGACATACAATGGACAGGAGGTCAGAGATACGGAGATTGTAAGGCCGGGAGGAAAATCAAATCAAATCAAATTTTATTTATATAGCGCCTTTCGTGCAAAATTGCAATACAAGGTGCTTAACAATACAATGAAAATACAACAATACTGTGAAAATAAACGGTAGAGAGAAATAATAATATAGAAACATGGTAAAAATAGAAAGAACAGCAACAGAGTAACATTCTTATACATAAAATGTATAAAACCAGTATAAAACCAATAAATGTATAAAACCAATAAAACCAGTAGTAGCACAGTAATACTGATAACAATGGATTAAGAAAATGCTAAACTAAAAAGGTATGTCTTAAGATTTCTCTTAAAAGTGTTTATAGATTGTGATGCCCTCAGCTCCTCTGGCAGGCTGTTCCAGAGGCGAGGACCATAGACACTAAATGCTGCCTCACCGTAGTTCTTAGTCCTCACCCAGGGAACAACTAAAAGGCCAGTGCCAGAGGACCTGAGGGATCTAGAGGGAGTATACGTTAAAAGCATGTCTGACAAGTATTCAGGCGCTAGTCCGTTCAGTGATTTGAACACCACTAAAAGGATCTTAAAATCTATTCTAAAACTGACAGGCAACCAATGGAGGGACTTTAAGACAGGTGAGATGTGTGCTCTCCTTCTGGTCTTGGCAAGCAATGTCAAGGAATAGACTGACAGGTTAAAGACAGTAAATAAAGTAAAGGAAGAAGAACAATGAAAAGGCAAGACAAAAGAAATAGGCTAGAAAAAGGGTTGTTAATTTGCCATTAAATTATCATATATTGTCTTTACTCATGTCTTTACCTCCACTGCATCTCTAAAAGATACCATGAAGAAATTGAGAAGTTTTTCATGGAGCTAAAACCAGAATATTACTCAGGGTTTCCCCACAGCGTTTTGAAGCAGATGAAGGCCACTTAGCTCAAAAAACAGAACACATCCAATAACATCTGATAAAATGAATATACCCTAAGGACAGACAACATTAACAATCAGGAAAGGAGTAGAGGAGGTTTCACACATAAATTATCACATATGTAATGAATGTGGCCATTGTGTGGTCAGTCTTACAAAAAAAAAAGATCACAAGACAAGTTACGTCACTATCTGGTTGGCTAACTCCCTCTGTTTCTGTTTCCGCTGATTTATTTCCCGGGGGAAACACTGATTACTCATCTCACAGTTCAGAAAACACTGGGGACATTGTGTATGGAGTATTTGTGTAATTCTCACTTTTGTCATGTGTGAAGGTGGTCCAGTCCTCTTGGCTGTCCTTCACCTTCTTCATCACTACCAGCCGTCCCCCCTCCACGTCCACCGACAGAGTGTACTTCTGACTCTTTCCTATCTTTGTCAGCTCTGCCAGGTAAACATCCAGCTTTACCTTAAGTGGATAAGATAAGGAGAATAAAAAAATAAAAACACACACACAGAAACTTGAAGTGCTTGTGGTAAATTTATAAAAGTTTATGTTTCTACAGAAATGCCTGCTATCAAGTCATTACAAATAGTCATACCACCAGGGGTCTCCAAAATTAAAGTAGTGGACTCTTACATACAAAACAAGCTTGCTGCTTCTATGGCATTAACAGAGTGTTACGTCTAAGTCAGTTATATAAAGCCAGCTAGATAAGAAATCTGAAAACAAAAAACAGGAATTTGGATGATCACAGATGTCCTGATTCTCTTGACTGTCATTTTAGATAACAGTTCACATACTTCTGTTCACCACATACTTATTATAGGCATCATGTAAAGCGATGATCAGGTATGTTTGAATATCAGCGGGTGAATCAGGTGCCATGCCTTAAGCCTTTCTCCTCATCTTAACAAGACTTCTGTTCCTGTGCAACAGGAAGCTGCTAAAAGGAGGTCACCAGAGGATATAGACTTGGCTGACAGCAAATATTTTTCCTCCTTCTCTGTCTCACCCTTTACTCCACGGGTTCCTACACAGAAGAATCTCTTTTTTGAGCTGCAACCCTATTATGAAGCTCTTTGTTATTATTCTGACTTTACCCTTTTTTTGTGCATGTCTATACATTATGCTGTCGGCAGATTTTCCAAATAAAACAACTATAATCTTGTGACCAATATACAAAACGTCTGTTAAAAACTTGTGAACTAATTTCTCGTATGACAATGATACCATAAGAGACAAATACTATTTACTATGACAAAGGCACTGATAATGCCACAGGAAGTGCATTACACGCATTCCTGTGGTCTCACGTCAGCTCTGCTGACAAACTTCCTGCAGTGTGATGATGAATATATGAACGAAACCTCGTTTAACTGTAACTCAGGTTCAGTCTGTCTTCTGTGAAATCAAACCACTAGTTCTCTATGAAGACATTTAATAAATCAAACCTGGAGGAGTTTTTAGCATTGTACAAACAATTCTAGGTTTGCTTCCACACTGAACTCAACACAAAATAATGATCAACAGATTGTTTCCTGATTTATGATTAGTTCCTGTTCCTGGAGATGTGAAAGATTTAAGATCATGATTAAAACGTGCATAATCAAATTGACAAAAGACTGGAGTAGCGCTTTAGGGGCAATTTGGCCTTGAAGCCATTGAGTGTCTAAGAAAGTATGCGTTCACTTTGTTAATTGCTAAAATGCAGATATTTCTCACTTCATCCTTCCCTGATTAAATAAAGGATACATTTTATTTTTCTGTTTTTAGCTGAAGCACTTCCTGGAAAGGTCAAAAGCTTTGAACAGATCATCACTCTTGCCTTAATACTCACCTCATATATATATCGCCCTGCTAAAATGTGCGTTTTTATGAGTTTGTAGGTGGTGTGTGTGTGAGCATCCGAACCTCGAAGGGCTGAACAGGGATGGCTTTGCTGTGACGCATAGAAAGAGGAGGAAGGGAGCATGGAGATGACGAACTCATGTCCTGGAGAGCTTTCAGAGCCTGAGGGGACAAAGAGAGAGAAAGGGTGATCAACAACAATTAAAAGACTAAACAGGGGGAAAAAATGAAAGAGGGAAACGAGATAACACAAGAGAAAAGACACACAGACACAAACAGAAACATTGTATTGTTTTCAGCTAAAGTGTTGGTGTCAACAATTTAAAACAGTTTCCCATGTTTTCTAAGAGAAGCAGAGAAGACGGAGTCAGTGACATCACATGAGTCAAGACATGCAGCCTGATTGCATTGGGGCTATTTCCTTCCCAAGCAGCGAAAGCCCCTCCTTACAAACGAAGTCCAAGTAGAAATGGTGTCAAACATTAACATGGCTTTGGTCAAAATGTACTGCTAAATAAGGGATAAAAGCAAAAAGTCAAAAAGACAACCATTACTTCCCTGTTATGACCTACATGGCACCCCTCTCCATTTTGCTTTCCTAGTATTACACATTATGCAAATATTTTTTGTAAGGGCTGCAACAACAAATGGACTGCTGTGTCCAAAAAAAAAGAGGGAGCAGAAGTGATCATGTGCTGAATATGTGTGTGTACCTTCTTCTCTATGGAGGACAGCAGGTCTTTGAGAATTGCCAGCTTGGTCACAAGGTTCTCCAACTCCTGGTCTCCACCCTGATTCACAGACTGACGGAGGAGGAAAATTACAACTATTACAACTCATGTGCACTGTGCCGTTTAAAAAGAAGAACTAGACGTGAGTAAGACAAGAAAGGAACTTGAACTCCATTAAGATTTCAACAAAAAAAAAAAAAAAGGCGTAGAATGTAAAATGCACAACAAACAGACATTTTACAGCTTTGCAGTGTTGAACAAATTGTTCTTAAGGCTGCATAACCGGTCTACTGTATAAATCATGTTGTATTTAAAAAAAGACTGGCATGAAGGTGTGTTCTTGATGACTACTTAAGTGATGCCAGCACAATGAAGTGCAGCACATTGGCCTATCAATCATTTCTGAAGTGATAATTATTTAAAGACATACAAAAGTGTGTGTGTCTCCTGCGCTTACTCTATGTGTGTGTATATTAAGTCCCACTATGTGTTAAAGCCGATAAAAGTCCCCTCCAATAAGTCTCACTGTTTTTCATGAACTTGTTCCTGAATCTTTGCCACTAATTACTAGTTAGCGAGGCTTAAAACAGAACTATTGCCTTGTTACTTAAGGACATTATGTCCCATATTCCATCATCTGTGAAACTGAATTAACATTCTTGTGATCCACACATCATGTTTAATGTAAGCAATACCGGACGTGAATTACAGCAAATGTTTTTAACTGTTTAAGAGAACAGAGAAGTCGCTGCTTTTGGAAGTTGGGGTGAAATTTTGGTTACAGTCTGGAGGAAAATGAAAATGAAACTGTTAAAAAATGACCAACTGGCCATAAATATTGTCTCACAGCTTGGATACGAATGCAGACAACTTGTATTTCACATTAAACCATCGGGGTATTGCCCAGAGATTGGTGGTGAAGGTAGGGGTCTACATACACACTATACATACTGTAAGTGTTATATTGAAAAGAATGAATGCAGAAAAGGGCTTAAATACTGCTATAGTCCAGTTGTTGGAGGAAGCAGGATGACAGAGGGACAGGAATGCCTTAACTTACTTCTATTCTAACTAAGCGTGCGCACTCACACATAAACACACAAATAAAGTCAGAGGATACGTACCTGTTGGATCATCTTGGAGACCATGAAAGCACTCTGCTGATCAAAAACTTTGGACAAGATCTCCAGACCCGACAGAACCTTATCCACCTCCCTATTTGGGGAAAGAGAAAGAGATTTACATCTTACTTCTTTTAGATATATATTTATAGGAAATCAGATAGTGACTATATTCATGTGATCATGTTGGGGCTTCACAATAAATGACAGATGATTAATAACAACATGATTTAGTTACATTTGTTACATATATTTAATTCAAGCCTGTTTTTAGTTGAAGTTTATTTCCTGTGGCTTATCACAATGTTTGAATGTACAACATGGGCCACTGGGACCAAAATAAGAGATGAGATGATGCAGGCGGTTCTGCAGGGTGTACATTTTTATCATTAAGTGACGAGCACATAAAGTGTATAAAACAATGGCTTTGTGTAGAGCATGCATGGACGAGAGAGCATTTGTCTGTGGAATATGTGTTTTCTACAGATGTCCTGGGATGTCCTTCTTACCCATTTAGGCGTTTGCAGGAGGACACTAGTGTCTTGTTGAGGTGAGGCAGCGAGCAGGCTCCCTGTTTGACCGCCTCGAGGTCCAGAGCATAGCTGCCCTTCAGGTACTCGTGGGAGATGGTGCTCAGGCCATTAGCTGCTGGAGCACTAACACAAATTCAAATAAAGTCCAATGAGTATTTATAATGCATCCTCACCACATGCACGTACTCGCTGTTCTGTTACCTTTTATGCCATTACTTCTATAAACTTTAAACTTTCAGCTGATGCTTAAAACAATGAGTTTCAAAGTTGCAGGTAAATTCCATCCTTTGTATCAGAAAACAGAGAACTGTCATGGCCTTCATAGAAGCCATATCTGTTTATGTGTTGGAATCTGTGCAGTGAGGTTTTTTTTAGAATCACAAACTTCCTCTTATACAGAGAGCTGACTACCCTGCCACCCACAGACGCACATACCACCATCCTTTAACATGGTCCAAACTGGGGCCTGGACAGAACTAAGTATATTTTCTTGCACCAAGCCCTATTTTTAAAACATGCAAGGTCTGCAAACCAGCAGACTGTTAAAAGTTTCCAGTGTAAATGAAAAGGTGATGTTTTGTTCTTTCACATTCTCTGATCTATGATGTCTTTTGCACTTATTAAAGAGAATTTAATGAATCGTACGTGGAACGCATCACGGAGGATTTTCATGGTCGTTATTACGCATCTTTCCATGACAACATGGCAAATGAGGACCACAGTGACTAAAAGGAGGATGAGGCTTCATTGATTTCACCTACAATTGAAACTGTGACAAAGTTCATTGAAACACATTATGTTCTGGAACATTACGTTCTATCTGTTGTTAAGTTTCATTTTCAATTCAATTCAATTCAGTTTATTTTGTATAGCCCAGAATCACAAATTACAAATTTGCCTCAGAGGGCTTTACAATCTGTGCACATGCGACATCCTCTGTCCTTCCCTCACATCGGCACAGGAAGTAAGTTCAAAGTAAACACTTTGAACTGCAACTGAAATGTCAGAATGATTCAGCCACCTAACTCACTTCAATATAGTCTGAGTTAGGGCGCGAATCTTTGTTCATCCACATACACAGATCTGAGCAACATACACATGTGCGTGCACACACAAACACTTCACCGAAGCAGTGCATCAACTGTGACCAACGTGGTTTTAAACAGGATGTGGTTTTCCTTCTCTATGCAAACAGAGGGGCACAAAGGCAGAGCGGAGGTTATTGATATGTGTGTATGTGTCTGCTAATCAACATGTGAGTTTGAGAGTGTTTTTTGTGTTTAATATGTAACAATGTTTGCAGTGAAAGTGAAAGAGGAAGTTTATAACATAATTGCATTCACAGAGAAGCAACATCCTTTCTCAGTGTGTGTGTGTGTGTGTGTGTGTGTGTGTGTGTGTGTGTGTGTGTGTGTGTGTGTGTGTGTGTGTGTGTGTGTGTGTGTGTTTGTGTGTGTGTGTGTGTTTGTGGTCGTGTGCATGTACTACATGGTAAACGTATTTTTAAGAAGCTCTGCAAGTGGTTTTGTGATTTGATTCTCAGCGCTTTCATATTAATATTGTCAACTGGACACAATAAAGAGAGTCCTCAAATAGACTTTGTACCTCTCTGTTGGTGTGTCCGGTCCAGGGGGAGTGTAGGTGGAGGCAGAGCGAGGGGGGAGGGGGGGCTTCTCATCCTCCCCATCTATCAATCACAGAAAAGGAGAGTTAAGGTTAAGTTAAAGTGCAAGGGATATGAAAGCGTGCCTGTTTGGGTTCAGGCGATACCTGAATAGTCCCGGTCATCGCTGACAACTGTTTCCTCTCTGTCCACGGTGTAAAGCAGGGTGGTGACCAGACCCTGGCTGGGCTGCAGGTACAACGACACCAACTCTGGTAACGTCTTAAACCGCTTAGGCTGCACGCCCTGAGATGTCTGAGAGGAAAGAAAGGGGAGGACATTTAAAGAGGGATACACGAGAGACAGAGGAAGAGAAGGACAGTTATTTTCTGTTCGGTATGAACAGAACAATAGCATCCAAACTCCTTGGCTACAAGTGGTCGGGAGATGAAATCTCTGGTGGCCCCCATTGTTCCACACTTAATGTTGTGTAAGCAAATATGACCCAGTGGTCTAAATATAACTCAAACCAGGAAGAACTGTCTTGGTAAACATTGCTCCAAAACGTACTCAGTTACAGGATGCAAATTTTGACTTTTAGCCTCTTTCTTTAACGTCATAGCTAAGAGCCTAAAATCATACAGCACGGACACAGATGTCTGTGATGTGGCCACACGGGGAGTCTGAAGTTGTGTGTGTGTGTGTGTGTGTGTGTGTGGCTTAACATGTGTGTGGCTGGTGGTAGTGGTGGTGGGGACTTCACAGCTGTTGGGCACAATGTACAAAGAGGCTGCTGTTGGTGTGTGTGTTTGTGTGTGTGTGTGTGTGTGTGTGTGGTGTGTGTGTGTGTGTGTGTGGGTGGGTGTGGAGAGGGAGAGTCTGAGTGAGTGAGAGACCTCAGAGCCAACAAAAGCATATCTGCCTGCCAGCTGCTACTGAAGCGAATACAGTTTTTGCTGCACACATACACACACACACTTGACCTCAGTGGAGTGAGTGAGAGTGTGTGTGTGTGTGTGTGTGTGTGTGTGTGTGTGTGTGTGTGTGTGTGTGTGTGTGTGTGTGTGTGTGTGTGTGTGTGTGTGTGTGTGTCTTTTCTGTACCTGTACAGCAAGAAATCCTTCCTCGTCTGGGAGGATTCTGTATGTGTGGACATGCTTCTGAAACCTACAGAGAAAGAAACACCAAAGGAGGAAGAAATGAAGGTCAAACAGTTGGAGCAAATGGAGTGAAAACAAAGAAAAATGCTGAAGTGGGAGAAAAAGACGAGACAACTTAAAGACTATGGTTTCATTTAAAAAAAATGTAAACTAAATTCTCAAGCTGTGCCATGCGTACATACTCTCTTGTTCTTGACCTCAGTGAAAAGGGGTGCGTGAATGCATGTGTGAGAGTGAAGGGGGTTTAAACGGTGTAGAGAGCTTCAACCTGTTGCTGTCCATCACAGTTGTGAGCGGCCTTTATCCTTACAGTAGCATGATGTAGTACAGCAGATCAGAGTTGAACGTAGCTTTTAAACAATGTATAGTTATAGTGAGGCTACAAAATAAAGAAACAAAGAAAAACATCATTTGTCAGATAGGAAAGATACAGATTAGAAGAAAATGATTAAGTTCTTTCTTGGAACACTCACAGAATGTTGTTGTGTTTCTTTCAGTCCACAACTGTGTATAAAAGTTCAGATTACATTTTTTTATTGACCAAATTATTGAGCTTTTTTTTCTTTTACGAATTGCAGTTCAATGCTCTGACATTGTTATCACACAGCCGTGACTACAACGCAACGCCTGCAGCCACGAGCTGAAGTTTAATGATTTTCATGTCCGCGCTTCATGTCTCTGCTCAGTGGACCGGACACGAAATGTTCAATTTGCCAGGCAGATGTTGTGGTTTGTGTCTGTCTGTGTGTACACTGTACGCCTGTGTTATGGTTGTGCGTCTGTTTGGACCTGTGGGTGTAAGCAAGGCAGCCTATGCAAAACACTGAAGTATTGCTTTTACTGCTGCAGTGCTTCTACCGTGCTTATTTACAGTATGAGTGTGCGTGTGCGTGTGTGTGTGTGCGTGTGTGTTTACAGTGCATAAACTGGGGGAGGGATAAATCCATGACAGGAGTTCATCTTGCCCCGACCTGGATTAAAAATATTAAAATATACTACTGAGGTAAGGTCATAAGAAGCTAGGCCAGTTTATGTTAGATTGCACGAAAAGTGTCACATTTAACCAAACTTTTAAAATTGCTGATATTTCTCACACTGTTCTTTGTCCGACACGGTCACATGGAACAAACCTGCATTTGTCTTATGGGTCAACACAGAGGAACCTGGTTGCACAACCTTGAGCCTGACCAGGGATCAGCATGAGTCTGACGATAAGCTGAGTTCTGAACATCACCAGCAGCACAGTAGAAAATTAAATCAACTTTTTTGCAGATTCGACAGGGAGTTTAACATGGCACACAACTATTTAATTCAAAACTGTTCCCAGCGCATCTGAAAATGAATTAGGAGGCGTTTAGAATTTGCTCTCAGTGTTTTAACCTTCGGACTATTTCCTTACTGAGGGCAGCTGTGTTTTTACAGGCTGCTTATCATCAATTCCTGCTGGAGATGCACAAATTTGTGTTTCTTTTTTTGGTATCCTTGCCTTTATCTGCCAGTACACAGAAGAGGGGGAGGTGGGGGGGGCATGCAACAAAGGCCCTGGCGCAGAATTTGAACCCACAGCGTCAGAGTTGAATGATTTTGGATTATGCCAGCTAAACCAACAGGACACTGACATCACATGTATCAGATAGTTGCCAATAATAGTTCCATATATTGTATGCCTCCAGCAGTTGCTCCCACTAGCAGCATAAACTGGATAAATATTTGCTCTTGCCTTTCAAGGCCCAGAAGTAAACACAGTCAGTGAGATGAACCGTTCCTTTTGTCTGCCTGGCCTCTGAAACCATATCCCACATTTAATCCTGTCATAATATAAAACACAATGCATTGTGGGTCTAGTGGCACAGGATCTATGTGCAGGAGTCACGGCAGTGTACAGTAGAGTGTTTGTGTGTGTTTGTTTTCCTGTTGGCAGCTGATGGGATTTTCTGCGGGTCTGCGGAGTAAAAACTATTGTTTCAGTGGCAGCAAAGTTATAACAGGGGGGAGGGAGATGTAGAAAGAGAGAGAGGTTCATTATGGGATGGACACAGACCCAACGCATACAATGTGTGTGTGTGTGTGTGTGTGTGTGTGTGTGTGTGTGTGTGTGTTGTCAACAATAGACTGTCTTGAGGATAATGACTGCCCCACCGACTCCACACTCTTATACTAATTCTAATTCTTATGCTACTTATCATTCAAAATGTAACCTGTGCCTCAATGCTCTGGCCAGTCATCTCATACTTGTGCAGGACAACATATAGTACAAACTGTACAGTAAAACAAATAGCACAAAATATGAGGGAAATGTAACCCTTTGCAAAGAGTACACTGATGAGGTGGATCCAAGTTAAAGCCACAATTCTCTATTGATTACCTTTATCTCTATCAAATCAATCACAAAGGTGATAATACAGTTAAAAAAGCAGCATGGATGAGTTTCAGAAGTAAATTTAGCTTTCAAGTATGATGGTTAATATGAGGAGGCGTAAAAGTGGTTTCACTTTTGGATCACAATAGTTTTTTTTACACTATCGCAAATCTTTCTCACATTGAATATTTGATCACGCAAATACGGAAGGACTAAAAGGAAGTACTGTAAAAAGTGCTATAAATATGGGAGTATATATAAACAAGTACCTGGAAACTGTCTATTTAAAAAGGTAAATCATACATTTAAAATAAATCCTGAACCCACTAACTCTACAAGGCAATAATATTTACACCCATTCACAAGACTTCCTGGTGAGAAATGTTCTCTCAGGAACGTCTAGGAGTCAAACACACAGGGGCTCACAGAGGGAAATGCCTGAACCCCAACATGTTTAGACGCGCTGCACGGATACTAGAGAACATCTTCCTGACACGAAAAACAGAAAACATCTCTGTAGTTGTCACACTGATGTCACACGTGCCTAAAATGAAAATATGGCCACACCTACAGTAATGGTTGGCATTGCAATCATAAGAGAAATCCCTTAGCTAGAAGGCTGTTTTTCAAATATTTCACTATTTGATCACACTGTGGCAGTGAATGATAAAGCTCGAACATACTACATCTTTTTCAAGATGCTTCATCTGCCATGTAGAACATAAATGCATTAACATCCCTTGCATACAAATACCAAACACACTAAGTAAGCTGGTCAAAGTGGTCATTCCCTACAAAAGGCTAAATGCAGACACACAAAAAAAACAACTCTGCAGACTAAAATGTACACTAAGAGGAAGTGAAAGGCAAAGAGCCTAAAGACAAACTGGTCCAAGAGTCAGTCCGACTGCTGCTACAGCTTCTGAAAGTCACAGACACAAACAAACACTCTTCCCACTAGTTTATTCTCAGACAGCAGCAGAGTGGCAACACTTCGGAAACACACTGGTCTCTCCAAATTGCTCAAAAGGGAAGTACAAATATATATGCGTGTGTGTAAGTCACGAGGGCAAGTTCAGCATAAGCTGGTAGCCATGTTCAGGTAGAAAATAAACATTTTGGCTTGTTTGTGCCTCGGGACCTAAAAGAGGTCACCTGATTGAAGCATTTAATATTAGCTAGTTTCATAGGATTTCGGACATTTGTCTCGGACCCTTCAAAAAGTTACAATACAATGATTATTTCAGCTTGAAGAAGACATTGTATCTCCTAACAAATACAACTTATTAATTTACAAATACACTTATAAGGTAAGCTTACCAGCTAATCTGACTTTGTTTGCTTTAGTAGACACCTTAGAAAGTTAAAGCATATGGCACAAAGGATATGTTAGGGATTTGCTGTTTCCGAAACCGATATTGGACCATATAAGATTTGACCCAACCGTGTGCCATTCAGCAGTCTGGAGGTTTTTCACACGGCTGGGGATTCGGATTGTTCTTCCTGGAGATGCTTTTTTACCGAGTTATATCAGCACACGTTTAGAAGAAAGAGCTGAGTTCTTGACCATATGACCTGTAACGATGGGGGTAATACTTTTGCCATGTTATTTTACTGTTAGTATGTGGCGAAAGTTGTTGGTAAAAGGCAGTAACGTTGTTTGTGATGCAAAGTTTGACAAAAGTCTGGCCATAACAAGTTTGAGTTTTCATGAAGGAAACTTTCTCAGCTGAAAAAAAAAACCTTGACATGAAAGGTGAAAGGGGGAGAGGAAGGGTGAGGTGGAGGCGGGAATAAATCCGGAAACGGATGATGCATGGATGTGAGGAATGTTGTTGTTCATAGAGTGACCTACTGAATCACTATGGATCCAGCAAAGGATGAAAAATGGATATTTGGCAGCATCATTTACTTTAATAAGCCAGAGGCCAAAAATAAAATGCAGGTTTATAATTTCTGGGTTCTTATAAGACAAGAGGAGTAATGAGTTTACATGACAGTGTTAAACTATATGGTGAGGTCAGACTGCACTATAACGAATTATGTAATAGTGTCATCAATTACAAATTATAGTAGTTAAAAACGGACGGTGCGTACTGCTGCTGGTGTGCATGTAATGCACAATGAACTCAGCATGGGGTGACCTACATCCCCAATCCATCAGACAGGAGATGTAGGACAAGTCAATGTCAGAGTAACATGTCACATGGCATAGGGCTTTTATTTCCCGCAACACCACAGCATCTGTTTTAACTCTTTTTTTGCTGGGGGGGGGCATGTGAGTCATTTTATCAGTTAAACATCCCTTTTCACAGTTCATTTGACTTGCCTGAGTCATTGTCAAGTGTACATATGGCGGTGTTGTCTGTGTATTGAAGCGCGATGGACTGCTCGTCATAAGCACAGAGTACGGGTACAGTTTCTTTTTCACTCAAATCAGCAAGTGGTGAGGTTTGTTTATGCCGCTTGCTGAACATGGAGGTTGTTGATGACAAAATCTCCCTTGTGTAAATGAGGGTGGGCGTTTCATCACTTTATTTAGTAAAGACCAGAACCTCTATCTCCAATCTAAAGCCTTGACATACAGGTACATGTCATTGTATGATCTACTGTGTGAGAAGATAGCATGTGTAACTACTCAGCTAAGGCCATTGATCTTATATGAGCCTTAAATTAAAACATCAGCAAGGCTTTACCAGGCTCCTACAGATGATAGCTTATATTTACCTCCACCACCATCTAGTTTCAGTGCCCTGTAAAAAAAAAAAAAAAAAAAAAAAAAAAAAGAAAAGAGGAAAAAACGCTGCTGCAGGCAACCACATCAGACACAAGACAGACAGGGACAGCCCTAAAGCTGTGTGCCATGCTGGAGCTCCACTGCTGGGCAGACACACAGCCTCTCCTTGCAGCCTACTGAGTCCAGTGAGAAAGTAAACAAATGTGTGTGAGCTGAAGTTTAACACTAACTCACACTGAGATCAACTCAGGGTACAGTTTTAAGCAGGTCTATGAGCAACTTTTAAACGCAGTGACTTAAAAAACAAAAACAAAAACTGTATTAAAAATTAAACTTTAAAACACCTTGATAAAGCTACTAACTTTTTTCCTGGATCAGAAGGCCAAAACGAGGCCCCACACATGCTTCATGGTTTTGTTGCGTTACTTACAGTACACACAGAGCGTAAGCCCCGTTGACGCTCTCGCTGTCCCGCACCAGGAAGCTGCCGTCCCTCCCGGCCCGGGCCAGCAGCTCCTCGGCCGCAGCTCGACTCAGGTCCCGGTGATACCACATTGGCGGTGCGGGCCCCATAGGAGAAACCCCACCAACACCTCCACCACCTCCACCTCCACCCCCGGCCATGGCCACAGCCCCTTCAAAACCGGGTTCAACTCGAGCTGCTTCCCAGACTTCTCCGAAAAACCCTTCCACAGCAGAAAAGTAGTCCCCGAGAGAGAGAGAGCCGAAAGACGCGCAATAAAGCGGTGTTGAGGTTATTCCGACAGAGATTTTGGGAGCTAAGAGTTGTACATTTGTTAAATAACACTCTTTTGAGGCTGTTTCCTCAGTTCCTGGAAGACTCGCCACCCTCCTCTTTCCCTTTCCTAGTCCCACGGAAATCAGGGGTATGTAAATCCACACTGGAGACCGGAGAGCAGCGTCAAGAGAATATATTACAAGCATGGCAGACTTCCGGTGAGGTTTTCAGAATAAAACAGGATGTTGGCGGATTTACATTGAGACACTTTATTTCATGAGCAAAGCGTTGCGGGCTGTGTTTCCGGCTAGGTCTAGGTCTAAGCCAGCTTGACAGAAATCTCTTGAAAGGATGGATGGAGGAATAAAGTGACACTGGGATGAATAAAGACAGAAAGAAGGAAGGAAAATAGGGATGATAATAATAATAATAATAATAATAATAATAATAATAATAATAATAATAATAATAATAATAACTTTATTTATATAGCACCTTTAAAAAACCAAGGTTTACAAAGTGCTTCGACAGACAAGGCAGCAAAACAGTGCAATAGATGAAACATTAAGAACAATCGTTAGGATAAAACTAAACTAAGAAATAAAATGAAATAACAAGTGACAATCAAATAAACGAACAAAATAAATGAAATCAAGTAAAATAGGTAAACATAAAATAGTAAACGAATATAAGATAAAATACTAAAACCAATTAAAAGGAAACGACGACACATCACATGAAAGCCATTCTGTAAAAATGTGTCTTAAGAAGTGACTAAAGAAGGGCAGTGTTGGATAGTTTCTACATTTACTTATTTACTGCACAGAGACTTTTATGCAGCTTTATACCTCTACTCAACTACATTCAAAAACAAACATTGTAAGTTTTACTGCACTTCATTTATCTGACAGCTTAAGCTACTAGTTGCTTAAACACATTCACGCATCAATAATAATAGTACAATAGTATAATGTCTTGTACTATAACACTTTGTAAGGAGGTGTTTCTTATTATATATTACTACTTTACAGTTTACACTTGTACCTGAAAGTTTTTACAAAGTGGTATTATTGGTTTTACTTGACAAAAGGACCTGCAGCCACTGAGGAGGCCAGACTGCTGTCATTTCTAAAGCTAAAATCCAGTTATACAAACCCTTTCTTCTCATAACACACACACCCTACAGGTGTAACTGACCACTTAGGGGCCAGACTGGCAAAACACAGATGAAAGACAACGCAACATCCAGAGATTTTGCTCATTATGTATTTTCCTCTCTAGTTGCCCACAAAAAGTCTGACTCCAAAAATGTGGTCTGGATACACACACACACACACACACACACACACACACACACACACACACACACACACACACACACACACACACACACACACACACACACACACACACACACACACACACACACACACACACACACACACACACATTCAAAGCGACAAAGCAAGAGATTTGAGTTAGAGTCAGGAGCGAGGTTGAGTTTGGCAGGGTAGTGTGTGTGTGTTTGTGTATGTTGGTGTGTGTGTGTGTGTGTGTGTGTGTGTGTGTGTGTGTGTGTGTGTGTGTGTGTGTGTGTGTGTGTGTGTGTGTGTGTGTGTGTGTGCGCGCGTGTGTGTTGCCAATGACCTCAGAAAAAGCTGAGTATTAATAGGCACAGGGAAGGCAGCCATCCCAATTCTATTTCTGACTATGTCATCACACTGTGTATGTCTGTGTGTGTGTCTGAGTGTGAGTGGACTGTAAAAGACTGTTAAAGTATGTGGCTTAACAATACGTCTGCATGCAGGGATTGTAAAGTTGTGTCGCAAAATGTGACATTGTTATAAAATTTACTTTTACTACTATTACAATTCATCTTAAAAAGAAATAATTTTGCACATTTTGTTTCTTTTTCATCTCACCATAATTGTCTGGTAACTCTGAAACACAAGTTAAAGTCTTTGGCCTCGCTGAGATCACAATGAGGCTGTACTGTTCACTTCAAACCCCAAAACCTAACTTTTGTAAATTTGTTTCGGGTGTCAGGCCAGAAAACAGGCCATGTTGTTACGTATACATAACGTGAGAGGGTCGTTTTAGGATGTTACACACTGTGTGGACATCTCAGAATCAGCTTTACTTCTTCATTGTAAAGTCAGGATGTTAGTTTTAGCGCATTATGTCAAGTAGAAACTACATTTTTCCTTGTTCTGACTGATTGTTCATAATCAGAAGTATTATTATCTTGTAATTCAGATTTTTCTATGATATCTGACATGTTAAATTATTACGTATGCGCTAAATATTATGTAAGTATCTGAAAAGTAAACTAGCATGGATGCCTCACACCAGCTATAACGTCCATCAACATCCAGCAAGCTATAAACATTTGTAACGTTAAATAAATGCACAAATATTTTGCTATTCCATGACCAAATCCACATAATTGTGCTGTTCATTTTGTGTGTAAATTACTCTTGTTATGAGTGTTGGTGTAGTCAGCGTCTTTACACGTCTGAAGACCATTCTTTCGAGTATGAAAAGATTTAAAGAAGTTTAAGGTAATGTTAACTGCATTGTGCAAGTGATGAGATTATGTTAAATTGATGTTGTTTGTTGAAACATCTCCTGTTGTATAAACCCAGATTGAATATAGTTTTATTATGTTCTGGTCACGGAAAACTTTGGAGCATTGTTATGCCCATGATTGAGTTAAACCGTTCAAATATGGCTCCGGGATTAACAAACCTCTGCGATGAGATTGTCTCATGTTTATCCACACCTCTCTTTGTTTAGCAGCTCTGTGCATACAATCCATGCAGAGAAAACGAAACATAATTATGAGCCTCAGAAATTGAGCAAAACTTTGGCGAGTCTGATATCTGTCAGAAGGTAAGGCCACATTTTCAAAGTTCTGTTCACTGCATCTGTTTTTGTCTCTTACATTCACTTGTTTAATTATATCAGACCTTGATTAATAAAGTGCAGAGGTCTCAAAAGTAGCTAAGTATGTATCTCAGACTCATCTTTGACCAGCCATGGTTCTCTCTGGCCATGTCTCTTAGCCAATCACAAGACTTATTCAAAGAACTGATATAGCACATTCAGACGTGGCACTGACGCACACATATGTAAACTCATGCCCCTCACAGTCACACTTGCGCACACACGCGCACACACACACACACACACACACACACACACACACACACACACACACACACACACACACACACACACACACACACACACACACACACACACACACACACACATACAGAGACTATGTGACACTAAAACACACTTAAACATAGGGGGAAAAGAGACACAAACACACACTTAGTCTTTCTCTCTCTCTCTCTCTCTCTCCATCCTTTATTTCCTCTCCCTGTCACAACCACACAAACACACACATTCATGGGACTGGAACTCCTTAATTACCATGCAGTGGAGCCCACTAACCACTAGCTGGCCCAGAGTGGTCATGTGATGTCGTGATCACCGGGGCCCAGTGCAGAGAAACATTTTCCCTCAATGCAGATCCTGGGTCAGTTTTATTGTTTCCCTACTGGTGTTTGATGTTAGGAAGGGGTTATTAAATTGATACATAGTTTGCAATCACAGAAAAGTCATCCTAGATGCTGTGCAATAATACAGTAGACCCCTGCGGCTTCATGCCTTGTCTGGAGGTTTATTTTGTCTTTTCTAGTTCATCCTCACAGATTTTTATAATCTACTATGCTTTCCAAGACACAAAACTGTGCTGCCTCAATTTGGGCTTTTTTATGTTATTGGTGAAACAATAATCTTTTCGTTTTGCATAATGTATTTTTTATCCTGATGGAGCAGACAAAACACTCCTTTCCTGTATCCAAAAAGGAGAGTTAATAATACTGTTAAGTGTTTCCAGGATTGACTTTGATCACATTTATTCACACTACGAGGACATTTTCTAATGCCCATGTAAATTATCACGTCTTCATTCACCCAGCCTTGATGCCTGGATGGAATATAAATGATGAGGAAATAAAGATTGAATGAATGAATAAGAAAATAATTAACTTAGAGAATAATACAACAACAAATCTTCTACTTTATTGTTGAGCATTGTTGAACTTGCTTGTCAAAAGGAGGCTGAAGAGCACTTGACATTTTTTTTATTGGTACCTCTGAGGTGATACAAGATGGGTCAAGGATTTTATTTTAGTACATCATTACAGAGAAAGATGCAAAAGCCGGTAGAAGTAGTGCTGTCAAGGCAAAGCTTTGGTGTTGCTGTGCGTTGTTAAGGTAGTACTCAGCTACCTTCTTGTTGGGGTTCGGCCCACTGAACCACAGCTGCATGCAGCGGCCTGAGGTTTTGGAATGGGTGGTGTAAAGGTAGGAATTGGACCAGATTTGCTCACACATGGACTTGGGATCGGGGTAAACTTCAGTCCATTTCCTGCACTTGCTGTTTGCAGGGCATCTGTTAATACCTGTAGGAGAGAGAGAGAAATATATATATATATATATATATATATATATATATATATATATATATATATATATATATAGAGAGAGAGAGAGAGAGAGAGAGAGAGAGAGAGAGAGAGAGAGAGAGAGAGAATAATTAAGGCATTTGATTTGAACACAGTAATTATAGGGAAAACTGTGTAATGGATGTTCTCTCTCATGTGTTCATGCTTCGGTCTGCACATAGTGTTGTTGTTTTTTAATGAGAGACAAGGGTGTAAATCTAATGCAAAGGTGTGAATTTGTTTTTTGTGGTTACATACAAATATTTGCCTTACCCACACTGGTGTGTGTGTGTGTGTGTGTGTGTGTGTGTGTGTGTGTGTGTGTGTGTGTGTGTGTGTGTGTGTGTGTGTGTGTGTGTGTGTGTGTGTGTGTGTGTGTGTGTGTTCGTTTACTTACCTGAGCTCCAGTCCCATCCCTTGTGCCAGTCAGTCTTGCAGGTGAAATCATCCTTGCAGTCCTCCCACCAACTATGGCAGTCCTCCTTACACAAAGGCACATCCAAGATACGCTCCTTACGCCAGCTCTGATCCACCTACACAAAATATTATTGATAAGTGTGAATGAGCCATGATTTCAGAACACAAATGATATATTTTATTACATTACATTACATTACAGTCATTTAGCAGACGCTTTTATCCAAAGCGACTTACAGGAAGTGTATTCAACATAGGTATTCAAGAGAACTACTAGTCACTAGAAGTCATAAGTGCATCTCCTTTCTTAAACAAGCATCTTAAAGCATAAGCCAGAGCAAAAGTATAGTGCAGAGGCAAATTACTACGAGGCAGAGGCAAATTACTACGAGAATTTATAGAATAAAACTCATTGCCCTCGCAGTTACAATGCCATGATGTGACCACAAATTAAACTGGGGCACTTACAAAGGCTAATTAACTTGCTTTTTATAACAAAGATAACAAAATAAAGGCAGCATTCTGTTTGTGGCTTAACGGTCCTGACTAGCCCTTCTTATGCTGCCATCTAGTGGTACAAGTACACACATACAAGAGAGACTGAGCACAATACACACTGGTTGTGTCCAGGGTCCCAAGTGAGGTGAGCACTCATAGAAGCAGGTGTCCTGGATGAAATGTTTCTTGCACTTGGTGCTCATGACGCCACAGTGATTCCAGTTGAAGTTGTACAGGTAGGAGTTGTCGCTGTGGGCTTCTGTGCTAGTGTTGGCAGTGCAACATGCATTTTCACGCCAGGGAACACACTGCAAAGAGGAAAGAGGAAAGAGCTGTCACTTTATGCTGTTGAACCAAAAACGTTGTTCTGATGAGAAGAAAAACGTGTGAATCTCTTCCAGCATTCTCCCAATTCCATTTGTTTCATCTTTGATGTATGTTGACATTTGTGTTCATCACCTGAAGGTAAAGTTGTCCCTCAGGGCCAGGGTAAGCTTTGTGGTGTTTGGCGTCCATACACGTGTTGAGTTTGTCCTGAGACAGAGCGCCACTGGAGAAGGCTAGTAACGAGGCCAGAAGAAGCCACATGGCTCTAAAGCAGGGAGGCATTAACATACATCAGTGGGTAGGAAAAATCATTGGATGACAGCCAACACACACGGTCAAGAGTTTAAATCCATGTGACAGGCGTGCCCTGTAACCTCTGATCTGAGTGAGACACACACAGTACTTTGACCATCTCAGACACTTTTATTGGTTACTCCGGTTTGAACAAAACAACCCAACCTTGAGAGATTTTTATCAAATCTATAAGCAGGAAAGGGAGGTTCTATTGGATAAAGGACCATCGATGTAAAAATCTTTTTCTTTATGAAAATTACAATCTGAAGTACAACACATCAAAACTGCAGCAAAGAAATCTGGCAAAAGTTAACAACAAATCAATCTTTTGACCTTACAGTCTTCAAACAACTTATCTTTGTGACAAACTGGACGGAAATGCAAAATGTGCTACATTTGCTATACCTATTTAAAGGGAAGTGGTGTCTATTTAAGAATCGTGCAATTTGCAATATGTGTTTTCACTTTCAAATACCAGAACCATATGAAACAGTTTCAATCAAAACCTTCAGTATTTGCATCAAGTGTCACCTAAATCTTTGATTGGTGTTGGATGTAACGAGGTAACAACAACTTAAAAAAAAAAATCACCCTTCATTAAATGTCTTCCTCATTTCTATGTGAGTCTATACAGTTCTCTTGGATGTAAAACTAAAAACACAAGGGCAAGCAACTAAAAAAGACACTGCAGAAATAGTTGAATAACTGTTCAGGCCTTCGACTAAAAGTAATTAAAACCCTACACGCTAAACACACGTATTTCTATTTGTGACCAACTCATTTAGAGACCAATGAGAATATTTCCAGAAGCAAAGATGAACAGATTCATGTTACCTTGTTAGATTCTGTGAGGATTCCTTAATGAAGCGAGGATCCTTCAAATCAGCGTCTCCGGTCCAGTCCCCTCTCTAACACTTCTCAAGACCAAACTAGACTTAGAATCACACATCTGTGCATGCATGTGTGTGTGTGTTAATGTCTCCAAGTCCAAAGTCTGTGCCAGTGTGTTAGGGCCTCATGAGTGTGAGAGCGTTTTAGATAGAGAGAAGGAATGAGAAAGAGGTAGTGCTTATGCGATAGTCTAAGTTTTACGACATCTTACTGTGAGATGGGTTTGTCTTATCTCAAGGTCTACAACGCTCCTTCTCACATACGCACATGCCATTGTCATTTGGTGTTAAATGGCAGTGTGACCTCTGGGGAAGCAATAAGAAGAGGAAAAGTAGGCAGTTAAGATAAGTGTTTGCCTATCTATGTTTGAGGTCTCCTGATTCAAGTAAAACTTTACACATTTCAAGCACTTTAATGTGGGTGGTTAATTTGTACATGTATTATGTTGTGGCAGAAAACCAATGAAGAGACGCAGTTCTTGGAGTTTGCAACCAGCGGGGATATTTTATTGCAGACAAGCTTACAACAAAAAGTCTGACACATTAGTTATTTCATGATCTCTTTATACCCTTGTGATCATCACTTTCAGCCAATCACGTCTTGTTGATTGGACCATAACAAAGCACATCTGGCCTTTCACTCGCTTCCTGTTTTCCTTCTTAAATATCAGGTCATGGTAACCTCCTTGGTAGGACTTTCCTGGCATGTCTTTACCACTGTTTATAGGAACCGCTTGTCTCCCTCATTCCCACAGATGATCTTATCAAACAAGTTATTGGGGTTCAACATAACACGTTATATAAAGTTGTATAAAGTTGTATATTAGATAGATTTTCCTCTGTCCCTTGACCCCCACACTTACTTCATACAACCTTTATCAGATAGATGGAAATGTACCTGAAAATATTGATCTTAATCAAGAGTATTGAGCCAGGTGCCTCCCTTTAAACATTGCAACGCAAGTGATTCTACATAAAACACTGAACCTGGGAATGATTCTACCAAGTAACTATAACAATCATATATGCTTAATTATAAACCAATACAGATTTTTTTTTATTAATGAAACATTTCAGATAACATCCCGCAATACTAAGGTTCACTTTCATATAAGGGCCAAAAAAACCTGCAGGTTGCTTTACAGGAAAAACTCCCTTATGGTCCTTCCCCGCCGAGCAACCACCTTTCTGGCATGACGTGAACCTGTCTTTGCTTACAAACATGCACTAACTGATACATCACACATTTTAGTTTATGCAAAATATTGACCATATACCGGTACTCATTAAGTGCAAAATACATGACAAAACTCGGTTGAATTTGTATAGGCTATAACACTGGTACATTGACTATATGAATCATGAATATGAATTGTGAATTCTGAATATATTTTGTAGAGATATCTGATTATAAGTTATTCAATCTATAGTGACACACTCTCAGTTTTACACAACAGCCTTGATCTATGTTGTACTGTTGTGTCTCTTTTCAAATGTTCACTTCATCCTCCTGGACAGATAATAAAACATGTGATGTGGTGAAATTGGGCATGTATGTACTTGCAACAAAGTTCAGGCTCCCGTCTTTATGCTGAGATGCCTCCTGGTCCCGTTTCCTCCATCTCATCTGAGTCCTCCAGATAGTCCGAAATGGGAAACAGGTCCGTTTGTCCATTGACCTTCCATGGACTGAGCCCCACGACCCCCCTCTCTCCACTCAGAGTCCAGCCGCGGACTCGGAAGTGGCCAGATTCTCCACACCCCTAGCAAACCTCCCTGCGTGGTGGCCCATTCTGGGAAGAAGGTGGTCCTGTTATCAATGGGAGATGGTGGTAACGGATCGCATTGAGAGTTGGTTATCATAGTACTGTCTTTAGCTTCAAAGTCTCCATTGACAATGGGACTGGATGGGTTGGTCTTCACATTGCTGTCTTTAAAATCAAAATCTCCATTAATGTTAATAGTTCCTACCATTGGTGGACAGATTCCTACAGTTTTCGAATAGTCCTGTAGTTGTTCCATTTTGTCTACTTTTGCTTTTATTTAATTTAGTTCAGCTAGCCCATCTCTCACATTTTTCCTGTAGCGGTGACCTTCAACCTTAAACAATTTGATTGTCTCTAGTTCTAGTTCCATTTTTTTCAGACGTTTTTTGCTTTTATCTTTTGGTTTGTAGTCTTTTATTCTGAGTTCCATATCTTCACACACACTCACATCAAATGTGCCCTCCTTCACATCGGATCTAGTCCCTTTGTGCGTTTTGCCCATTTCTCTGAGAGTTTCTGGACATCCTTTGCATGTTCTGGGTGTTTGATCCCCACAATAGCCACTGGTGTCACACCCATTTTCCCTCTTTTTGTTTTATAGTGTGTTTTATTTAAAAACACTCACACACTTCTAAGTCAAAAGGCAACCGAAAAAGTTAATTTCAGCTGGCTTCAGTCACTGACACCAATGGGCATTCTGCCACTTACACAAAGGAGGGAGGAAGGGGAGGGAATTCTCCCATTCGGCCCCCACAAACACAGTCAACTCTTCAACAGGGTCAAGCAGGCTTCTCTTTTTATCTTTCTTATAGATGGGGCACTAATGAGTGGGACGGTAAACACGTATTTTCACTAAACACATATTTTTCAGGCACAGTCCAAGTAATCAGGGATGTCCCAATTTTAACAAGGAGACATTCGAACTTTTATCATTGTAGTCTGCTTTTTCCTATTTCAAAAATCTGTCCATGTCGTAACACAAAGCATCCACCACATCAGATTAGTATAAATAGAAAAACAAAAACCGCAACTGATCCAAATACGACCGCAGCCCTTCTCGTCTGTACCTTAATTCTCCATAAATTACAAATCCTCAGATTAAACTTTTTTTACCTGTTTGGTCCGAATTTTGAGTATGAAAAATGAGGGTTTTCATTTTAATTCTGTATTTCAATTTATAAACCAGCCCTACGTTGATAACAGCTTAAGTGTTACATTCCCTATAATATGTTTTAAAATAATTAAAATTGATAGGTTTCAGCCTTTGTCTTTTATATTTATTGAAAATGCAATTAATTAGATCAAAATAAATGTTTAAGTTTTCAAATGAAAGCAATGTCATTATGATAATATGATAATATTGAATTATACGGTCATTTACTTGCTGTTGATAAAAAATATTTATCAGTATTCAGGGAGGAAGAAAAACCAACAGGGGATATTTGTATTACCATTCACACCCAGATCATTAACATCGATTTCAACATACTAACCAAAGTTCATTTTTTGTTAATGCTTCACTTTCCCAACTCTACTGCTGCCACCCAGGCGGAACCATTGTACAGCGTCACTGGAATAGAGCACTCCGGAAGTACTGGTAGGTGAACACCAGGAGCTTCCGGTTAAATTTGTTTTGAAAAAATTTGAAAGCTGGAGCGAGAGATTGGCAGGTACTTCAGCTACACATCTATAAATAAGCTGTAATGTTTTTCGAGTAAAAATTGCATATTATACTTAGTTGTATTTTACGTAGAGGAATAGCGGGGATGACTTTACACTTTGGAGTTTAAATGTCATATAACAGGGAGACTTTATGTGTGTTACGTTAACTTACCGTGTCCCTCCACCGCTCCTGTGTCGTTTTAAATGTCTTTCTGGCTCCTATTCTTTCTGGTAGACCTTGGTTTTAACGCTTTGTTTTGTGTGTGTAAAGGTGACACACACACACACACACACACAGGCTTTGCTGATTGACGCCATGTTTGTTGTTGTCCCCGTTTATTGTGACAGACATGTCCACGCTGTTCCCCTCGCTCTTCCCCCGGATAACGGAGTCCCTGTGGTTCAACCTTGACCGACCCTGTGTGGACGAGACCGAGCTGCACCAGCAGGAGCAGCAGCACCAAACCTGGGTAAACACCTCTCTGATAAACACTCTCATGTCACTCAATCTGTTCATGCTCATATTTTTAATATACTTGTCTCTCTGTCTCCACCTCAGCTGCAGAGCATTGCTGAGAAAGACAACAACCTGATGCCCATTGGGAAACCTATTTTTGAGGTAATGTGTTGGTGTTGCCTTTAAGATATAATGCTGCTCTTGAGTTTCACCACGCCGAAGTGTGCAACATACACTTTTTAAGACGGTTCCCTCCATTTCAATACAATATTTATAATAGTTTCTGTCTGTATATATAATATTACTGTGTATTCTCTACTGTTCTTTATTGTTTTTTTTACTGTTTTTTATTACTCATTTGCTTATTTATAATACTTGTTTTTTTTATTTACTAAGTCTCTTGTTTTGCACTATCCTCTTTGCTGCTGTAATCTTGTAAATTTCCCCGCTGCGGGACTAATAAAGGATTATCTTATCTTATCTTATATTTTGACTTTACTGTGGCGCAGGCGGGATATGATGAAGAGGAAGAGGAGGATGACGAGGATGAGGAGGACAGCGAGGAGGACTCGGAAGATGAAGAAGACATGCAGGACATGGATGAGATGAATGACTACAATGAGTCACCTGATGACGGCGAGATCAATGAGGTGCTTTTATTTAGAAAGTCTTGTTACTAGATATCTAATATACACACATTACTCTTCATCACAATAAGCGTTGTTTCCTTTTAGCTGTGTTTCTTCTGCCAAAACAAAGAAATCATGTTCTTTAATGTGGCTCTGTGTCTTCTGTCAGGTGGACATGGAGGGACCAGACCAAGACCAGGATCAATGGATGATTTAAAACAAATGACAATTTTAGTCTCCATCAAGCTGTCTGGCACTGGATTTTTACTCTCCACTTAAAACTTGAATGCTGCTCCTTTTGTCTGTGACACAGATATATATATATATTTTATTTCTGTAAACAGGAAAAGAATATAGTTGAATCAAAGCTTGTATCATGATGTCCTTCAGAGGGAGTGAATCCAGCACAAAGTGTCTTGTTTCAAGCTGCAGTTGGCCCGTGAAGGGCCTGGACGTCGTTGGATATTACTGTGAGTGCTTCTAACATGCACATACAAACACAACTACATGCGCACAGACATACGCATGTACATACATACACACACTCACACACAAGGTCCTGCTGTTTTGTAACCAGTTGGACACACTCCCACACAGTGGTAACAGTAGGAATCAGCCTAGTGATTTCTAATTTAAACCTTGAACTTTTCATACCTTTGTCATGTGCCACTTCTCGGAGAGCCTTCAAACGGCTGACTGAGCAGAAACAACAGTTCAGTCAGCTAAATAATTTGTTACCTATAAAGGAGACTGACCGATACTTCACCATGTAGTACGATGCTGTTTCATAGTGTTGTGTATGCTGCTAAGTTACCGATATAATACTCCCAGTGGAATCTTCATAAACGCTTATGAAATTGTATTATGTTCAGACAATTCGTCAGTTCTTATTGAAATACATTTTGATGAATTTTTACCATGTTAAAGGAGCAACCACCCGTTACTTTTGAAGAATGTCAATTGACATATGAAGACACTCAGTGTCCATCCAAATACTCTCGTGTTTATCTTAAAGCATTGCTTGCTGAGGCTTCGGTTATTTGTACTTAAAATGAACAGAATCCTTGACTTTTTGTATTAAATTAAATCATTTTGATGAAACCAAGTTTTTCTTTTGTCTACATTTTAATTTCTTATTGATTAAAAAACACATAATGCAACATGGCATAAAGGTGTGTGGGTGGGATTTAGGTTGAATAACTGTCTAGTAAAATGTAAAATGATTTGGGGTGCCGTCCACAATTTTGAGTCAATTGTTACATTTCCCAACCGAAAAGCAACATTTTGTCCAGTATTAAACTTGTACATAAAGGCTATTTATTATGAACTCACTAAAATTGACATATTATTGAGTTTAATTTGCAAATTTAATGAAATTGCTCTTTTGTTCAAATTTGGCAGTTATGTAAAATAAACAAGCAATTTTTTGAAGATATCTCCTGATATTTCTGTTTTTATTAGATAGGTGACACAGTAGAAGGACAAAGGGTGGTGACAAGTGACAGAGACTACATGTGTTTTCCTAATAATTATCTATTTTTTTTTTATCCAGGAGAGGGCACTGGCAGTGAGTTATTTTGAAATTAAGATGATATGCAAAAACTAGATACTGACATACTTCAATTTTCAGGTGAATGTAACATTTAAGGGAAGAATTCACAGTTCTCTTTTCCATCACAATGTTCTTTAAAAACTAATGACTAATAGTGTAGTCTACTTGATACCCTGGTACACCAGCTCGGCCATCCCGTCCCTGATGCCTTTGCTGTACTCTAGCGTGGCCCGGTGGACCTTCCACTCGTACAGGCCGCACTTGCGAATGTACCTGAGGAACTTTGGAGCCCCGGGGAACAGCACGTTGTCGGCCACGATCATAGACCCTTTCCCCAGCAGACCAGAGCCCTCCAGCATCTGTAACACACACAGAGGAAGTATCATGTAGCTGAGGGAGGTGACCAGGTAACAGTGGGAAGGATCACAACTATAACATATTTATCTCAGTAGAAGGTCATGTGTAAAGAAACCGACTTCTGCAAACTCAGAGTAAATTTTCTTCCTTAAAGCATCTTATTAAGTCTTTTCTAAGGATTTATTCTAGTCACCTGCAGATCAGGGAGATAACATTTCTTCCAGTGGTCCATGAAGACGAAATCCAGCCTTTCCAAACCATAGTCAGACCGCAGCCGAGGGATCACCTCATCAGATGGATTTACAATGAGCTCCACCTGGAGAACATATCTCATGAATGTCTCAACGGTTTAAAACTCCCTATATTCAATACATTACATAAAAACGTCCCAGGTTTATGTGGAGACAAATAATGGTAATTTGGGGCCTACTGCACACAGAGTTTAATAGATGTACAGTGTTTACATGTGTCTGCTCTCTCACCGTGTCATCGTCAAACCCTGCCAGGCGGATGATTTTCTCAGCGATGGCAGCATTCCTCTGGTCCATCTCCAGGCTGTACAGCCGGGCACCCAGAGGCAGACACCTGGCGATCCGCACGGTGCTGTACCCGCAGTGGGCTCCCAGCTCCAGCACCGTCAGAGGGCTCTGCTCCATTAGCATCCGGTCCAGAATCTTCCCTACACACCAAAGAACCTCATGTAAAATCATGCTTGTAGACGAGTGGTAAATGATTGTGAGAGGTAAATGATCTTCTCACCTTTTTTAGGCCCAATGTTGCTGATGAACTCCACTTTGCTGCACCAGAGATCGAAGGCGTCCAGGATGCTGTCGGGGTCTCCAGGGGTGGCATGAGTGAGAACATACTGGTAGGCACGCTCCTCGCGGCTCAGACCAGTGACACAGTCCTTCCATATCCTGACCAGGACCGCCCGATAGAACAGCACAAAGTAGAAGCGGCACCTGATAAGAATTGTCAGCAGGAGTGGAATGAAGGCCAGAGCGATAGCAGGAGACACCATCCTAGCTGGTATGAAGAAAAACACACAAGTAGAATTATTAGACACCTATAATTGTATTAAAAAGGAGTTTTGTTTATGTCAACTTCTAAGATGTATTCATACTGTTTGAATGGGGTGGATGGCATGTCTTCATGTGCCCATTTAAATTAACATTTACATGAATGTTTTACCAGTAATTTACTGACGAACCTTTGTGCTTCTGTAGCCCTGCTCTCAGTTTTTACATTAATGTACTACAATGGCATTGGTTTACAGTATTTTATCTGATCTAATCTATAATATCTAATGTAACTGTGCTGCCCTGCAGTGAAAAAAGAAGGCGATATGGCTAAAGAACAGGTTTATCAGTCAAGAAATCACCTCATTTTTGAGTACATGTATAACAATTATACTCATTAACGCAGTGCCATGTTGCCTTCTGATAATGATGTTCAGGTGCTTTAAGAACCTGACTATTTAGTTCCAGTATTTAGTCCCAAACCTTGCTTCAACCTTTCATTAGTGCTGCAAGATCATTCAGCCAATTCCTCCTCATACTGGAGTCAGTTAAAATGTATAATTATCAGAGGCACATAGTAGCTGTCATTCTGAATTTTGACTCCTCTGCTCTTTCTGTGGTATTAAGGCTCTGCGGCTAATCTGGTGCTTTTGTAATGTTCCATGTGTTAAATGATCAAAGCGATCAATTAATCACGACAAAACTACTTCACTCAAAAATAACAAAGGATCTCTAATTAATGCACAGCAAGAAGAAAAAGGTAAGAAACATTTGGGAATAATAAATGTCCATTATAACACCACTGTGAGACTGAAACAACAGTGACAATTGTATAAATGAATTGATCTTTTCCTGAAATGCAGACATTCCAAATTGACTAACCACATTTTGAGACCATTTTCTTTAAATTATGCAACATAAGATCTACACAGGAATGATCTTTCATACTTTAGTCCTGTGGAAGATGTGAGAGAAAGTGCTGTTGTATCTCTAGATGTTTCTTCTGCCTCAGGTAACTGTAGACCCAGCAGGCTTTTCGGCACCAAACATAACAGATGCTATAACAAAGTATTGAATCAAAAGGAAGTCTCTCTCTGACTGACCCATAAAAAAAACCTCACCTGTTTTCCTAAAGGTTTGGTGAGTGCAGAGCAGCAGCGCCGGTGACAAAGATGCAAGTTGCCCTTCAGCCACAGAAAAATGGAGGTGTGTGTGCAAGAAAAGGAAAGAGACCTGGGGGTGTAAATAATTTAACTATCACGTGCATGACAGTACACGTCCTGTATTATTTCAAATTAACAGACAGGTGGTTGACAGTGACATCATTAACTCTTTAACTAGCTGGTAAACACCAGTTTTTGTAATTTCTGATGAGACACACAGGTAGCTTCTTGTCCGGTTTATAATAGCGATACTGTGGATGGGAGCTGAGACAGTGAGACAGTGTGAGACATTTGATATATCACGTAAACAGCAACAGGTGTTTGTCTGTGTGGCATCAAATTTCTTTCTTTACTGAGTCACGATGAAAAGGTCAAGAAAACACTAACGTACACAAAAAAATTGAATGGATTATCATCTAATGTATCTTACTTCGTACATTTTTTTATTAAAGTTTGTTCAAATGAAAAGAAAAGAACTACAGTAGAGTTGTGTTAGGAACAAATATATGTAATAAAATGCAAAAATAGAGACAAAACAAGATCTAAAGGATTTATTATTGACTACATATTTCCTTTTCTTCCTTTCTTTTCAGTGCTTCTCTTTTGATGTGAATCCTAACATGTGATTTAACTCATAAACATTTTAATGGTAAAAAACAAGGCAAAATGAAACGTGCAGGGCTATTTTTTATGGTGTATGCTTCATGTGTATATAATGATAGGATAGGTAGTATAAGAAAACATTTTTATCATTACTGGAATAACAACAATTACACTGCTTCAACACATATATGTGTCAAAAGAAAACTTGATGAGATCAGTCTAAACCCTGCAATCAATATCAAACACTTTGACTTTGATTAAAGGGTTATATTTTGTCCCTCCTATATACACAAATGTACAAAAAAATACTAATATTGCCCCAGTGGGAAGTATATAAACGTTTGCAATCTTTTATGATAATGCCATAGCATTACTTCTGGCAAGAGATATTCTGAATATTTGGATGATCAGTACACAATACAAACAAACACCAGTTCTCTGTCTAATAATAATTCACTGAAAAGAAAGTAATTTTACTAAAGTTACGCTCTATTTTACTTGAATTTTGAAGTATGGTGTAGTAATTCAAAATACTACTTGACTTGATGTGACACAAAATAATATGTATGTATATAAGGAAGACTTGATTGGTTATTGAGCACATTTTCAGAGTTAATCAGGATCAATTCATCAAGAAAGTGCCAAGTATGCAGATATACAGATAACTACGATCTTATCTGGTTAATTTACATTGTATCTAACAATCGGTACTCAAGTGAATTATTCAGTGTTAGTTGGGAACTATTTGTTAACTGTTCATTATTCAAAGATGTAGAAATTAGCAGCACACAGTTACACACTGCATGCAACCACAAAGCAGCATCCGTGGGGCAGGACTTCGATGGCTGATAACCCCCGATCTATGGCTCTGAACAAGACTGTTTCAGGAGAGCTCTGATGAACTTCTTCAGCTCTTTGTCCCCTCTGGTCCACCTCACCAATCTAGTCAGCACAAGCCTCCCCTCTTCAGCCTGAACCAGGGCCAGATACCATCCACTCTGGACCCCTTTCACCTCCTTACCTCCTTCTTTTGCTTGTCTTTTACCCCTCTGTTCCTCCTCTAACCCACTGTCTTCATTTGTCTCTGCAGAGTCCAAGCCAGGACAAGTGCAGGTGCCTCCTTCTTGCAGCCACAAAGCGCTGTGGGCCATCGCGCCTCCAATCCCTTCTGCCCTCTCTGCACCTCCCCCTGCCCACCTCAGGATGCGGCTGCGGGCCGTAGGCACCAGCTGACGGTCCCCTCCCACCATCGACACACTGCCCAGACGCATCTTAAACGCTGAAACGGAGACAGAATGCTAGTTAACTGGTGCCATTTCAGACACATTGTAAAACAACCTCTCTATCTCTATGATTAGATCATCTGTTCTGTGGCCTTCGTCCTTTTTAATTGGAGTTATAATACAGAGGGTTATACTCCATTTTCAAAATAAATAAAATGATATATTTTGCAGCTTACAGTCTCTATACCAGTTTGTTCTCACCATATGGACTGTGGCAGAAGTTTTCCTGGATGTCAGTTTCTCCTTCAGCAGCCAGACTGCAGGCATCACAGATGACACTCCCTGTGGGGGTGGAAAGAGAGGGGATTAGACGACTGTGAGCGTCTGTGGTGGGGATGTAAAACAAAAAAAATCAAAAGGGGGTGAGCCTGTTGTCTTTGAGCAAAAACTCCAAGATCAAGGCATTCAACAACAACTTTAAGATAAGATTAGGGGAAATAAAACGCCATTGATCTTCAGAAAGGACTTTTCAGTTGTTACAGCAGCACAAGAAACTGTTTTAAATAAAATTTGAAAAGAATAAAGAAATTACTTTCAAAAGCTAAATGCTTCCATACAAAAGTATACTGTACATTATTTTTACTGCAGCACAAATAATGCAAACTGCAGTGTGTGATGCCAGTATCAATATTAAGGAGTAAAAAATGCAATATTGATGAACTAACGGATACTTGTCTTTTAAAAGAAACTCATAACATAAACAAACATTTTAGATGTGGATTCTAAAATGGGGTTATTAAAGACTTGTGAACAAGATATGAAGTGGAACAGTTTATGGTTGAAAAGCTATACAAACTTTTCTTTAACATATTGAGCAGAAGTAAGTGCTTATGCTGATATGTTTGTAACAAGCTAGTATTGGCTCCTGATATCGGTCAGAACTCTAATTTGAGCATTGTGTAAAAATGAGAGTACATGCAGAGATAATGTTAGGCTATAGTTGTATAGTGCACTTAGAGAGCCTTGGGAAAGTGACTGCAGCAGGGATAGGAATTTATAGTGCAGGCAACACATAGGCCTAAAGGCTAATAATAGTGATGTTAATAGGCCCACTTAAAAGTTCTACCACAGGCACATAGACTATATAAATGTATAGCTATATGAAACATGTGTTCATGAGCTATCAATAAAACAAATGTTTCAGGGTGACAAATGTGTGAAAAGTAGCAGATATTAACTGTAGGCGTAGACTACGATACACATACATACATATATATATATATATATATATATATATATATATATATATATATATATATATATATATACACATACAGTACCAGTCAAAAGTTTGGACACAACTTCTCATTCAACTATTTTGAAGAATCTAAAATATAAAACATATTCTGGTTTGTTGAGCATTTGTTTGTTTACCACATAATTCCATATGTGTTCCTTCATAGTTTGGATGTCTTCAATATTAAATTCCTGGTCAGAACTATTCCACAAGTGACCCCCTTTCATACTCTCTCTCTCTCTCAAAAATCCTCATACAACCTCTGAATAAAGAGGTTGTATAAGCTTTAATCTCAATTTATCTGTAAAGCTTTAATTGTTTGTAGTTTTTTATGTTTATCCCACTGCTCCTAACGTTTTAATATACAGTACCAGTCAAAAGTTTGGACACACCTTCTCATCCAACTACTTTGAAGAATCTAAAATATAAAACATATTCTGGTTTGTTGAGCATTTGTTTGTTTACCACATAATTCCATATGTGTTCCTTCATAGTTTGGATGTCTTCAATATTAATCTACAATGTAGAAAAAAATAAAAATAAAGAAAAAACATTGAATGAGAAGGTGTGTCCAAACTTTTGACTGGTACTGTATATTGTGATGATAAATCAAAAATCTGTTGATTTATCATCACAATATACAATATACAAAATATATATATATATATATTTTTTTTTTAAAGGGTAGGTACAACAGATCCCCTCCACTGACCTTTCAGCGCCTCCTCGTGCCTGACCTCCTCGGCCGTCCTCCCCTCCTGCTCTCCGGATGCAGGGATACAGAGCTCGGCGCCGCGGGGGAACCGGGTGCAGTTGAACATCTCCGGCCAGGGGAACCCGAACGCGCTCATCACGGGCACGCAGCCGTCCCGCACGACCTCGCACAGGCTCTTGCAGGGGCTGACCGGCCCGCTGAGCTCCGGCAGGCACACCGGAGCGAAGAGCGAGCACAGGAACTTCTTGGTGTCCCGGTGGCACAGCTTGGAGACGAGGGGCAGCCAGGCCGCCGACTGCTGCTGGGCCTCCCTCAGCGTGTCGTGGCCGAGCAAGTTGGGGATCCGCATGTGCCTGTAGCCGATGCCGTGGCACAGAGACAGGGTGCTCGGGATGGGTTTGCACACCGAGCGGACCGAGGAGCTGAACCCCAGCGACGGAGGCCCGAGCTGGGCAGGAGGAGCGGCGGCGTCAGAGGCATGACAAACTCCAAACAGCAGAATAAAGCAGAGCACAGAAACACACATTGTGCTCCAACAAGAACAGAGTGCAGTCTGTGGATCTGCTGCTCCTCTGCCTGGACTTGACCGGCATGTAGGTGTAAACAAAAGAGGTGTGGAGGAAACGGGGGGTTAATGAGAGGGCAGGCGCCTCCCAGTCATCCTCCCACCCCATCAGACTGGTGCCTGCCTCCACAGTCAACAGTGCCAACCTACATACTGGTTGGTTCTTTAGTTTGGGGATTTTTTGTTGTAAACTGCAATCTTTGTGGTAGACACAGAACAGAGAAAGTAAACCAATGCAGTGAAGTAGCTTATATCATCTTTTTGTACTTGTAGGCCATAGGATTTAATGTGTAAAGCAAGACTCTAGACTTTCTCAAGAAGAAGATACAGTTTACAATACACGTTGCTTTTGTTTTGTAAGACATTAATACAGGAACTTTTGTAAAAAGCAGTGGGAATAGAAAGCTGTTTTGGTAATTAAAGAGATTTTTTAAAAAAAAGACATAATTGTCAGTATTGTGAAATGAGGTACTGGAAATAAAATGTGACTGTTGTGTGTTAGAAAAAAACCCTGTGTGTGGTACTCTGTCATCATACTCAGCCAGAGGGTGTGAGGGACCCTTTCATCTTTTTTCCAGGGAGACTTCCTCATGTACACCAACATGCCTTGTCCTGTTCCCTTCTCCTGCTGCTGTCTATTTGATTTTTACTCAGCCTATTATTAATTTAGACAGCTAGAGCTGTATAAAATGTTTGCAATGTTTGTATTTCACAATTGTTTCAATGGAAAATGGGGTTAAAACACTGCTTGGGAAGTTGGAATTGGCACTATACTCAGTGCAGTGCATTGATACTACAAATCACATGTATGACTGTAGCTGGCAATATTGCAGAGTAATGTTATTTTAAGATCATAAAATAATATGCAGGATAAACAGCAGCTAGATTGAGCATGACTAATATCAAAACATTTGCAAGTTGATGCATCAATAACAAACAAGCATGGGTGAATTGACCTATTAATTGCCCCCCTCATGTTCCCTTTGAGAACACTGCACACATTACATGACTGAACCAGAGGTCAATCACTTCTATGTTGAAATATTTTTGGGGTTAGTTTGTGGTAGTGTTATTAAACACAATTTAATTCAGAACCAGCACCGCAAAGGCACAATACAAACTGCAAATCTACTTTAAAGTGTGAACCCATAAAGAACCAAAAACATTGACATGCAACATGGGATCGAGATCTAATTCTTAGTAGTAGTAGTAGTAGTAGTAGTAGTAGTAGTAGTAGTAGTAATAATAGTACTTTATTTCTGCCATTTTTAACAATTTTCAATAAAAGAATAATCCACATACAAATAGATAAATAACAATGAAAGAGAAAACAAAAATCTTGAACAGAAAGATGTAGGCTTAAGCTTGTTATACATACCCTTTTTACATATCATATTCAAATAGGCAACCCTTCCACTATTAGTTTAAAAAACACTACTGCAAAAAAAAGTTTCAAACGTTTAATACACCATAATAATAATCATACCTCAGTTGTACATAGGCCCATGTTTAACAAGTTATTTTAAATATATATTTTTTACATTATTAATTCCTGGTCAGAACTATTCCACAAGTGACCCCCTTTCATACTCTCTCTCTCAAATATCCTCATACAACCTCTGAATAAAGAGGTTGTATAAACTTTAATCTCAATTTATCTGTAAAGCTTGAATTGTTTGTAGTTGTATATGTTTATCCCACTGCTCCTAACGTTTTAATATACAGTACCTGTCAAAAGTGTGGACACACCTTCTCATTCAACTACTTTGAAGAATCTAAAATATAAAACATATTCTGGTTTGTTGAGCATTTGTTTGTTTACCACATAATTCCATATGTGTTCCTTTATAGTTTGGATGTCTTCAATATTAATCTACACTGTAGAGAAAAATAAAAATAAAAATAAAGAAAAACCATTGAATGAGAAGGTGTGTCTAAACTTTTGACTGGTACTTTATCTTTCTTTTTGAAAACTCCCCCGTCACGTGACGGGCTCCGCAGCAGCTTCCCACATACCGGAAGTGTTCTCTGTGTTGTTGCACCAGAGTTACTGTCATGTGATAGCTCGTCCGAGGAGCTGCTGTTGACAGTAGCTTTCCCCAACCTCTAGATGAAGCTAAAGTAAAAACCAAGAAGGAGAAAAAGTTGTATGACTGCTGGAGAGGATCAACACGGCCCGTTTCTGACGGAGAACAGGGAAGCCGGGGTTGTGTAGCTTCACCTCGGACGCTGACATGGGTTGCTGTTACAGCAACGAGAACGAGACCACCGAGCAGGTAGCATGCTAGCTAGCTGCTAGCCGACTGAAACTGTCCCGATACATATGATGTTTATATCCAAAGCCATTATGCTGTCTTGTTTTACAAATGTTTTATGAATGAATGCATTTGAGTAATGTGTGAAAAGCTATTTTCTATTTTTTTCAATTGTTAAAGGGATATGTCGGCTAAGAAAAGTAGCTTTAGCATGCTAGTTAAAGCCTGTGGGGAAGGCCTGGGCTGAGGCAGACTGTGAAGTTGACACACAGATGAAAAAAGATCATAGATAAGACGAGCTGGACGGATCTGAAGGCAAAGAAAACCCTAAAGTTACATACAGTACCAGTCAAAAGTTTGGACACACCTTCTCATTCAATGTTTTTTCTTTCTTTATTTTATTTTTTTTACATTGTAGATTAATATTGAAGACATCCAAACTATGAAGGAACACATATGGAATTATGTGTTAAACAAACAAATGCTCAACAAACCAGAATATGTTTTATATTATATATTCTTCAAAGTAGTTGAATGAGAAGGTGTGTCCAAACTTTTGACTGGTACTGTATGGCAACTTATGTACAGTCACTTTTACAGTTGTAAAACTGTGATTTAAAAAAAAGAATTACAAGTAAACCACTAAATGTTCAACTGTACCATTAACAGGCAAACAAACAGCAGAAGTGGTTGATATCCTGGATACCGTTGTCCTGACGTCTCTTAGGTCATATGACTCTATCCATTTATAGTTTCCGGAAACAAGTCAGTTCTGCCTTGATGCAGAATATCTTCCCTCATGTGCAGTTTATTGTTTTAAGAGCACAAAGATTAGAAATAACTATCCATCCACTCTGTCAGTGTTATTTGGAAACAATCTGAATTAGTCTGAACATGTAACTTGTCTCATTTGTCAGATACCCATCAGATGAACCCAGTGAAATTATTACTGTTGTTCAAATCATTGTGAACGTGTTTATTTTTACGCTTCCCACAATGTTTTACGGTGGCTTTAAGAAGGGGCAGTCTTCAAGGAGAAGAGTAACGATATATGTTACCACAAGTGTTGAGAAATGCATTGCAATGTTGAGCTGATACCTCAGGCTTTTGTCACAACGTGTTGTATTGTAACATAACGCTTTAATTATTATGTATCCAATGGAGAAAGCACCTTTAATTGGTCACACAGTACTTCATTATTTCATCTCATTGGCACAATAATCATGTTTAATGTCATGCTTAATAAAACATGTAGAAGGTAAGGATCATTCTTTAGCACTTAGGCTATTTCTGCTCAAGTTAATACTAACACGACTGTTATATCAATTGTTGAAATGAGCTGAAAACCTATTTTATCACTTAATCCAATTCTGAATGACACTTTCTAGGACCCTGATGAACGTAAACCGCTGATCCCCCACCCGAACCCTATTAGCAAACCCCCAAATGGGACCGACTGGATACCTAGCAGTGTCCCCTCAGCGAGGACGGATGAACAGGCCCTCCTTACATCCATCCTAACCAAGACGGCACAGTAAGACATGAAACCATGGATGAGCCAGAATTATGCATGTGGTTCCTGATATTAAAGCAATAATTGATGTGCCCTTTAATAAACCTGCCAATATCTCCTCTCTGTCAGGAACATCATTGATGTGTCAGCAGCGGACTCTGTCATGATGGAGCAGCATGAATACATGGACAAAGCTCGGCAATACAGGTATGTGGTTGAGCAGTTTTGTAATATATGTTGTGGAAGGCTGGTGCTATTCTGCATGTTTCTGTTTTGTTTTCATTGTCGGGCTATGGGAAAGGTGTGGTTTCTCATCTTAAGATGGTTATCAATAATCAGCTGAATTATACATGTAGGTAGCCTAAGAACTATAAAGAAAGCTTGGGTATTTCATTTGTTTGAGCCATATATAATAATAACAATCTAGTTTATAAGATGTTGAGCTTACTTTGGTGCGATATACGGTATGTACACTAAATGGAACTTTACGGTGTTGTCTGGTTTTACATATCTTACTAATTTAAAGCTTATGGAAAAGAGATTTGTTGATGACTTAAATGCTATTAAAAAGTGAACCAGTTGTCTATGCAAAGGCATGTACTGGTTGGTGTTGGCTCAGATGAATGTCCGACTTAGGAAGGTGGGGGAAAATGAATTCAAATTTTTCTTTTGCAACAACATAGACCTATTTGCTTGAACTTTACCTTTAAACCTCAGATACAACGACACCTGGTGGCTAGACTTCTACCAAACACAGCCGCTATGTTTAGTCTAAAATACAGGTGCAAAGATTAAACTGCAGTTTCTCAGGACACGGCTATGACATTGAACAGTCAAGGGGACAAACTGTGTTTTTAAACTTGAACTCAAAACCGAGGTTATGATAGGGCAAAAGCCCAAGTAAACTTGTGGTTTTTTTTCAGTACAAAGCTGGCTGTGTTGAGCAACAATCTGCCCCAAAAGAAATCCCTCGCTCTCCCCTCCCTCACCAGCCAGCCCCACCAAGTGCTTGCGAGTGACCCGGTGCCATACACAGATGTTCAGCAGGTAATCGTACACTAGCACACATGGAAGTTACGTTGGCATGTGTTTCCATCACCCACATTCCCTCTTGTCGTGTGGGTTTTGTTGGCTACATATAACATCAGAGAGATGCTTGGGAACAGGATGTGTAGCTGTGTGGTATTTCAGTGTGTGGGGGAGTGACTAAATGTGTCGCTGAAAATAGATCTTAAAGATATCAAATGCGTTTCTGTCGCTACTTTTTTTGACCACTTATTAAAAAGACATTCTGTGGGTCATACACAGCAGACTAAATTTGTTTTACTCTGTGTAAATTGTGAATTTGATGAATTTCGCCCACTAAACATAAACTCTTCTGCTTTCTTCGCAGGTGTCCAAGATAGCCGCTTACGCTTACAGTGCAATCTCTCAAATCAAAGTGGATGCTAAAGAAGAACTGGTGGTCCAGTTTGCCATTCCCTGATTCTGCGACCGTGGCACGCACACCTGTTCCTCCCATCCCGCTCTCTCTGTGTCACCTCTGCATCCTCACCCTCCAGCCCACCCTTTATTAAAGCATCTTGGTTCTTGTGCTTCTTAGCTATGCCTCTAACTGCTACAAAGACAGAGACAATGTAGGATTGCACCCTATGGCTGTCTTTTAGTGTCCTTAATTATGTGTCAGTTACAAACTCTCTGCATGGGCAATGGAAGATGGTCGACTGTAGATGGGCCATTAGGGTGTGCGCTCATATTAACAACAACAACAACAAGGCCTCCTCTGTACGTGGATCACAGGCTTTGTCAGAACCAGATGTGGAAAAATCATCATTCATCCTTCTTGGTAATCGCTGTAATCTTTTAAACGGTTTCAGAGCTGTCTCAGTGTCTTTATTTAGTTAGTTTCCTTAGCCTGTATACTCAGGCAAGCAAGGGTAGCTTAGCACCCCAGACTGTGATGGCATCGAAGAAATGCACAGTTTATTCACCTGGTATAGAGCTGTATGATTTTTGATGCAATGCGTAGATTATTGGTGAATGTCTTTGTTACAATCTTCATTGGAACAGGAGAAATTAGGAATCTCTGTGGCCTGGAACAAGTACCATAGGTGCATGTGGAATGGTTGAGTATTTTAGCCATTTACCAGGATTTTCAACATGGCATAAAGTTTGCACTTCATATGTCTTTAACTCTCCAAAAATTTGAAAAGTGCAGCCAGAAAAAAACGAGTATACGTGTTAAGGGGCCATTAGGATTAAGAAGGTTGTAATACTATAGTTCTGATGTGTGCTGGTGAGATTTGACCATCAATCATCCCACAGTGATCTGGTGTCACACTGCACCACGATTCACGTCTCACTACAACCTAAACATGAACCAGTAAACCAACCTTACATTTCACTGTAATAAGATTAAAAATCTGACAGAGAAATAGTTGGGTCGGTTATTGGTTGTCCGTTGTGAAATCTGTTATTCCAGTTGAGGCTAAATTATGAGTGACCTGACAATGACCGGTGTCCTCTGGTGGGTGAGGATGCGAACACACGCAGGAGGATGCTGGGTGGGCCTACCAATGTCAAAGGGGAGAGGGAAGACAGAGTTCTTGAGTTTACAGACAGTAATGTTTCTTCTGCAGTTTTCTAGCACAAAAAAAAAATAGCTGGCAGACTCTTTCAATCAAATCCCAGAACTTCACATATTTAATAGCAGTGGAGGCATACAGATATGAAGGGGGTTGGTGTGTGGAGGGTGCAGTGACAGATATCATGTATTCATGCCGCCTTTGTACAGAATTTTCTGAAAACAGATGATGGATTGTATGAAGCTCCTCTTTTTGTAGAGAGTTCATTAGTCAGGATTGGCTACAATATTGTGGTGATAAATAAATGTTTTATGAAACACAAGAAAACTTTTAAAAACTGCATCTGTGAGCTTTTAAAACAAAGCTTTCCGCTGCAGTTTGTAATATGATTGAGTTGTTCATATTAATCAGAAACTAACCATTGTAGCAGTGTGAGGGAGCGCTAACGATCTATGTACCACTGCAGATAAAATTATCCAAGACCTTTTTTGTGATTATTTATTTGTGTTTTTAAATGTTTATTTGCTCTTCGGAGGAGAGCACATGACAATGCGTGAGCAGGTGTCAGGGTGAGCCGCTCTGGAGTCTCTAAAGGGATAATCTGCAAGGCTGTGATTATTTCAACCACGCAATTTAGTTGAGCTTTTTGCAATGGGTTCTTGGCATTTTTTTTTTCTGTTTTGTTTGTTACTCAAATGTGTTATACTACCTGAAATATGTTTGTAATATCTTAGGCTAGTACCAAAAAGTTTTACGAGTTTTTGTTTTTCTTGGTTTAATTAATTCATTAAAGATTTTTAACATAACACGTGTCTTAATAAATCGTACATCCACATGCTCATATTTGGGATGTGATGCGTTCAGTTATGCTACAGAGAAAGTCATTAACATTAATAACTGCTATGCCACTTTGTTATAAACAAATAATCCATAACAATATTAAAATATTACAGAAAATGTACTCATGTTTGCAACAGTATCAGAGAATTTGCATCTACAGCATGTCACAGTCAGTATCTCAGGATTGTTCAGTGAAATTTCCTCCCTATCATTTTATTATCATGTGATAAAGTGTTGATGACTTCTCTTTGGACTATCCAATAATAAACTCTTTATTTCATCAAAATAAAAATGGACAAAACATTAAATACAGTGCGGGTTACTCCACAGATATACAGAGTTACACAATATATGAGGTTTTACAGCAGTGGAGGTGCCAGTGAAACTGGTTTTAACACCCCGATGGCGGCGAGCCAGCGGTCACTGGAGAGTCTCCTTGCTGCCTGTGCTGCGTTTGTGGCTCTGATGCCAAATCTCCGCCATGACTCGGTCCTGGGGTGTCACAGCACTGAAGTCCATCTTCTTTAATCGAGGCAGAACAGAAATCACACGATTCCTAAATGCACAGAAACACATATTCATGCATATATGCACGAGAGAGTTAAGATACACAATCTATGTAAAAACTGAATGTTGAAAGTAGATCTCAACTTTACAGGTGCTACACACACACTATACAATGTGATACAATTAAATCATATAAATCACAATGATTCATGAGAAAACACATCATTGGAATAGACCTAACCAGCAGCCCCTCTGTGTGTGTGTGTGTGTGTGTGTGTGTGTGTGTGTGTGTGTGTGTGTGTGTGTGTGTGTGTGTGTGTGTGACTAGGTTATGTACTGTAATATGAGCTTGATCTGCATTTTAGCACCTGTTATGGACCGACATGCTTGCCGACCATTTGTGGGGCTCATAGACACTCACAATGTAACTAAACTCTTGTAGCATAGGAGTAAAAATCATTCTGCCCCTCAACAGCAACCACCAGCAGTTGTGGATTACTGCTGGGTGCTTATGGTCGCTGTGCACATTCATGTTCAGTTTTTTCTAAAGTAGCACACAGTAATGTCTGAAAAATAAAAGAATCTCACATCCAAACATCTTACAACTAAGCAGGATGTGTGTGATGGTGTGTGTGTGTGTGTGTGTGTGTGTGTGTGTGTGTGTGTGTGTGTGTGTGTGTGTGTGTGTGTGTGTGTGTGTGATTTTGTCTGTGGTTAATTTGAAGGAAATTCTTCACCTGTAAACCTTGTTGCTTTCTATCAAATTTCCATGCAGAGTGATGGTGTGTAGATGTGGTAGCACTCCCAGTTTGTCCACCTCTGACAGTATAAAAATGCTATTGCCATGGAGATACAACACACGCAGTTCATGTAGCTCGCATAGAACCTGGAACACAAGCACACACATGTTGAAGGTTAACTGTGAGAGAAAGAAGACAGCTAAGCCACTGTGCTAGCAAACATGCTTACTTGATCTATGTGTGATATATTGTTGAAGGAAAGGTCCAGCCAGGCGAGCTGTGACGGCTCAGCCAGGAAGTGGTTAACAGTCCTCTGGAGGTCATAAAGGTCAGTGATGTTGTTGTTATTGAGACGAAGGGAGCAGCTCAGGTACTTCATCTTTGAATTTCTCTTTAAAGGTCGCAGAGTTCTGCTCGGTTCCTCTGTCCATGCATCTGAGAACGCAAATAAAATAAAAACATTTAATATTAAGTTAGGGCTCGCAGTTTTTTTTAAAAATTTTGTGCCCCAATTTAATGATGGGGCAAATCTTTTGAAAGACATCTAAATGTATTGATAAGTTAATGAAAGATCATGCATTGCAGGCATTAAGTGTCCATTATCTAATAATTATCTTGAGCGGTTTGGTTTATGCATCAAATGCTTGAGAAGAATAACATGGCTTACAAGTTTATTACAAACGATTGATAAAGATACACTGAACATTTATTCCTGATTTGTTCTAACATGATTTTCTAACCCTGCGACAGACTGGCGACCTGTCCAGGGTGTACCCTGCCTTCGCCTATTGACAGCTGAGATCGGCTCCAGCACCCCTGCGACCCTTAACTGGATAAGAAGGTTACGGAAAATGGATGGATGGATGGATGATGTTTTTTTAAACATATGCTATACTCCTTATAGCACTATAAGTACTATAAGTACTATAAGGAGAGGCTGGGAAACCTTAGAGGAATATGATAGTGTACTACCTGACAAACTGCTGATGTGCTTGAAGGATAAATCCACTGGAGGTCCGTACATATTCTCACCTGTAATAGATCCACTCACCTGTGTGAGGACAGTGACGTCATTACTGGAGAGTCAACTAACCCAGTGATCATAAAAAACACCATTAATTTCAAAATGCACAAAAAGTTTACCTTTCAACTTTAACTGACAGTATTGGTTATATCATGGGTTTTCAAACACACTATGTATCTATCGTGTCCTGCCTCACTGCGTTAAGAAGCGTCTATAAACTCTTTATTATTATCGACCTACCTCACACGTGACCTGTGTTTCAATGTCGCTAGATTAACAACAACGCGTTTCCAAGGAAACGAACATGTAGATTATGGGATTTGTAGTGAGCGTTTATGTAATCCTGCTAGATAATATTTGTTTAAATGGATAACAAATAAAATGCATTTGCCCACAAATTTTCTTAAAATATAAACATTATTAATTAATTAATTAATTAATTAAAAAAACAATTGGAGCGTGTGTGTATCACGTGGTCTGTATGACGTCTATCTCGCTTGCTGGGATCACCTTTTAATTGTACATCGGCGTACACCGAAATGTACTCCAGGTGGGCGGAGTGGTTAGTCAGCACTAGTTTTTGAACTTGTTTGACCCGCTGCAATTTGCAAAAAAACCCATAAATCTACAAAACTTTTGTGAATACTCATTTTGAACTTTCTTTGTTGCCGTCTACTTTAAAGCGAAGCGAACCAACCACGGCACCGACCGACGTCAATAAGGAGCGCAACGTTTAGTTTACTTCCGGCTTTTAAACCAACCAGCGTGGGTTATTTTCAGACGCGTCTAAGCGTGCTCACTGATTGGCTGGTTCAATCGTCAGCGACCCTTTTTGAATTTTGTCTGGTTTCGCGTGCTACTGTTTATCTTGTAGCTGTAGCTTCATGTAGAAAGACGTAAGGGCTGCATCTCTATTCAGAGAACCAATTAATACTTTACAGGGGGGAAAAAACACAGTCTTCAAAGGTGAGTCTCTGCATATTAACTATAATTATAACTAACTAAGCAGTATGTGCTCACTCGTTAGCTGATACACTTGTTTAGGCTTTGTGGTTTTTTCTTCCAGGTTGAAATCACTTTGGGATAAAGGTTCAGCCAAGATGACGATTAACTTGGGTGTTAAGGCTCTTCTCGGCTGGGTAAGTTGATCGTAAAGTTCATTTTTATTGTGCAAATATATTGATTTAAACTAAGCTTGAAGTTAGATACATTAGATAATTAGATGCAGTTGTATTTAACCAAGTTATCTCTTTGCAGGTCAACAGCATAAAACTGTCCGACCGAGAAAAAACTATCGACGATTTACAAGATGGGGCAGACCTACTGAAAGTTGTTTATATGCTGTAAGTATAAGTATATAAACCGTGGACGGTCAACGACTGTTTACTACATTGTATACCCACTCATCCTGTTAGAGGGTTTACAGATGCTCATTCCTTAGAGAAAACCTCCACTTTATCCTAGTTCACCTTTGTGTCATCTCAGGAAAAAGGAACCCAACTCCAGTTTCACTAATTCCATTGAGGACCGATTCAAGCTGATTGCAGACTTTCTGGAAAGTGAGTTTCTCTATGTAACCTTTTTAATCACTGTTGGGTGTGGTCTGAAGTGTGCTCTCCTACACCTGTAAACATGCCAGATGGTGCATTAAGAACACACCCTGTGAACCACTTTATCTGTATCTGTAAGTTACTCTGAAAGTCCTACATGTAAGACAGATGTTGAATATTGCTTTCCTTTGGACATTAACCTCTGTATGTTTATTTTGTTTATTAGGGGATTGCAGATTTAGTGCAACCAAAGGAACTTCATTTTCTTGGGACAACATAAGAGCTGGTATCAACCTAAGAGTAGAAATTGCAAAGGTACAAGACTTAATTGAAAATAAATGACTTAAGACAAACAAGAACAAAGGCCCCTTCTGACCGATTCTTTGTGATACCACCAGGTGCTTTTGTTGCTCGTATACCACGACATAATGAATGACCGCTGCACTCTGAACATGTTGGAATGCGATGTGGAGGTAAGCGTTCCCTGATTTGTTATTAATTGTCATGTGTCCGCCACTTAGATGCATCACATTTCATTCATCACGTATTGTGCTACCAATAATTCTGTGCCAATTTATATATCTATTTATATTCCCACTCTTATCTGTTAGCGAGAGATAGCAAACCTAACTGGTTCCTTTGTGATGGAGAGCGACGGTTGCGTTTATTTGAGCAAAGGACTTGATGCCTATTTGGCAAGGAAACGTAAGTCAAATATTTGTTAAAGCTTTCATTTCTTCATGCTATACCATTATCAGAGACATTCAAAGACGCACCTAATGCTGCTGTATAACACTAGCTTTCTGGTTGCAATTCAACATGCAAGCTTTTAATGTTTTGTCAAATTGTGTTTCTCCCTAAATTTCAGATTTGCCTGTTGCCCGTGAAATATTTGAGAGATCAGCAACCACCTCTACCTCCAATGTGTCGACCATGTCCTCGTTTTCAGATGACGAGTCCCCCGTTTTCCACCGCACACAGAAAATCTCATTTGTGGACATGCAAACTGTGGCTTCATCCTCAGTCAGGTACCAGTGTGGATTAGAACGTTTTCAACACAGTGCTCATCATAAACAGCAAACGTGAAATAGGCAATTTTATGTGCAAGCATACCCAAAACTTTGGTAAGGGTATTGGTCTATGGAACCTCTGTGAGGAGACATTTTTCAGTTCAATAAGTTGCTCGTCTCCACTGTAAGACCTTCAGCCCGAGAGAATAAGCAAAAGCAGCATAGTTTGTATTCTTTGTAATGAAAACTTGCAGTTTGGTTCTATATGAACATAAAAGCTGTTTAATCCACCATGCTTTGTCAAACTTGCAGTAACTAAGATTTTTGTTTTCTCAATATGACAAAATGGCTAACTTTGTAGGGTTGCATATCATAAAAACATTAAGACTTTGTCTAACTATACATGCTATATGTTTGTCATTTCATATCCATGTCCATGGGATGTTATTGTAATTTCATTATAATTCTTTAGCTTGCCTGATCTGCTTTTATTCCCACAGCAAGTCTCCACTGCAGGATATCATGAACACGCCTAAATTCCAATTGAGGAAGATACAACGACAAATGGTCAAGGAGAGGGACTACAGAGATGGGTTGGAGAGGGAGCTGGCCAGCAAGCTTGCACTCATTGCACAGAGAGGTACCGCATTTAAGTGTTTGAATAAAACTATTGTTAGTTGGGTTGATAAGAGAAATAAGAAAAACTTTTTGTACTTTTGTTGTTTCTTTTATGGACAACTGCAACTGTGCATTATAATGTTGTCTGCCTTTTTGTGTAGGTTTTGGTTCCTAATTAATTTAAGTCTGTTCTATACTTACTTTGTTTTCTTCAGAGTCCCATATTAACCAGTTGCAGTACCGCCTGGATAAAATGAAAGAAGAGCGAGGTGATCAGGAGAGTGTTATCAGGGATCAGCTCAATGAGCTTCAGACCAAGAACAGCACGTAAGTACCTAAGGACAGTGATTTTTCTTTTTTTTTTTTACTGTGAGTAAGGCCGATTAATTAACACATGAAAGAACTATTAACATGTTTACATCAAAGATGCATGTTCGACTTGACTTTGCAAATAATATTTACGTTTACAGGCTGGGACACCTCCCTTGCTAAACTTATAAATTAAGGGTGGTTTGATGCTATAAAATAACATTCTTCTCGCAATAATATGATCATCTAAAACAAGTCTCACATTTTACCAAAGAAACTATTTATGTCATACAATGATCCGTCCAAAACATTTGTTGTGAAAGTAATTCAATGAACTGTATTTTTCTGTCGTAGGTTACAAATGCGTCTAAATGAGATGTTAAAGCAAAATAAAGACCTCAAGAGCAACTCCTCACTTATGGAGCGCAAAGTGGATGAGCTGTCAGACGAAAATGGTGTACTCTCATCCCAGGTAAGGACACTCATGCATACGTTTTTTCTGTGAAATGCGATCTCTTTGCCAAACCCCTCATAAGTCACTGTACCAGTAACTGGTATGTGCCAATTGTACGTCCTTGAGTCAACATCATGAGCAGACTTCTAAAACTAAGTCATGTGAACATGCTGGTGCATTTGGGAAATATGTATGTCTCAGTGGGGTCGGCGCTAGTATTAACCCTTTCACATTACTCATTCACATCTGTCAATGTTGGAATCAAAACTTTCACTTTATTATTTTTGCAGATGAGAACCGTGTGTTCACAGCTGGCCATATTTGAGGCAGAAGTTGGCAGGCTGACAGAAACCCAAGCTTCTGCTCAGGAGGAGTGGAGAAGCAAAACAGGCCACCTACAGTCTGAACTTGACCAAGCTACCAATCAAAAGGTAGATTCACCATCACTAGAGATGTTAGAAACTGCTTTTAATTTGTTAAATCTTTCATTCTGATTCAAGTTTTACACACTAGTACTAAATTAAACAATCATATATCTATTACTCTGATTCATTCTATTACTACTCAAAAGGTTTTTTAATGCTCCTCTTTGTTTCTCAGGAGCTGCTGACTGAACAAATTCAGATCCTTCAGGGAAAGATTTCCTGTTTGGAGGATGAAATATGCAGGGCCACTAAGGATGAAGTAGGAGAGAACATGGGGCCTATAATAGAGGTAAGGTCCAATGTTTTATGTTAAAGCTGAATTCAGAAATGTTTGTTAATCAAATATAATCAATCTATTTTGGATTAGATAATACTAATTGTGTATTCTTCTTTAATTTCCAGAGAGAAATGTTGGACACTGAAATCAACGGTTTAAAGAATGAGCTAGAGAGCACATTTTGCTCCCTGAAAAAGGCTGAGGTGGAGATTGAGGCCAAAACACAGAAGTTGGCAGAGTATGAACAGGAAATAAATCAACAGAAAGATCTCCTTAAGCAACATCAGTCTCAAACTGAGGCAATTATTCAAGCCAAAGATGACATTTTAGAAAAATTGAAAAATGAGATCATCGAGCAGAAAGCGGTCCTTCAGCAAGAGATCCAGGATCTGAAGATTCAACTTGAGCAAGTTGAGAAGCAGAAAACCGAGCAGATGACCAGGCTACAACAGGACATTGCTGCTTGTGAACAAGAAATTGCAAAACTAAAGGAAATTAAGAAAGAGAAGGAAAGCCTCTTGCTCCAGACTGAAGAAAATGTGAAAGATCTTGAGACAAAGTTATCTGCTGCCAGTTCTCTCTTGGCTGATAAAGACCAACAAATCAATAGTCTCAGAAAAGATGTGTCCATTCTTACAGATGAAACCAAAAACAACAAAAGTGAAATTCAAGTCAAAGAGGAAATGCTTGCAAAATTACTTCTGGAGAAGTCTAATGAGCAAGACATATTTTGTGATAAAATCAAGACCCTAACAGTCCAGGCGGAAGACCTTAGCTCGTCTCTCACACAGGCTGAGCATCAAATTCAACTCAAGCAAGACTTACTGGCTAAAACCCAACAAGAGAATGTCCAGCAAAGAGAGGTACTCCAACAACAGCTGGTAACCTGCGAAGAGGGAGTTCAGAAGTTAAACGAAGAGATACAGGAAAAAAATGAGCAGCTTGTAATTCTAAAGAAGGAAAGCTCTCAAAAGTCTGGATTGCTGGAGCAAGAGATTACTGATCTTAAAGGCCAACTAGAACATCTGAATGACTCTCTCAGAAAGACAGAGGATCAAGTTCAGGCTCAGAAAGGTATGCTTGCAAAGCAAGAGCAGGAGAGTGCTCATCAGACAGTGGTCCTGCAGCAACAACTGTCTGCCTCTGAAGAGAGGGTAAGGAGCATGAAGGAGGAGATCCAGACTAGAGAGGAACAGTTGAGCATGTTGAAAAGTCAAAGTTCACAGCAGTCAGAACAACTACTACAAGAGATACAAGAGTTAAAGAATCAGGTTGAGTGTCTTAGCTCCTCACTGAATAATGCTGAGGACAATTTGCAATCCAAGGAAGATTTGTTGGCTGAACAGCAACTACAGAGCACTCGGGATATGGAGTCAATGCAGGCACAGATGGTGTCATCTCAAGATGAGGTGATGAGGCTCAATACAGAGATTCATGCTAAGGAGGATCAACTAATTCTGCTTAAGACTGAGACGACTACACATTCTGACATGCTACAGCAAGAAATCCAATGTCTAAAAACCCAACTCGCTAATATGGGTCACTCCCTCACAAAGGCTGAGGAGAAGGTTCAATCTCAGATTGTCATGCTCACCATACAAGAGCAGGAGAGTGCTCATCAGAAGGAGCTTCTGCAGCAGCAACTGTCATCTTCTGAAGAAGAGATGAGGAAGATGAAAGAGGAGATCCAAGCTAAAGAGGAACAGATTAAACTGCTGAAGACTGACGGCTCAGCGCAGTCGGATTTGCTTCATCAAGACATACAAGAGTTAAAGAAACAGGTTGAATGTCTTAGCTCCTCTCTGAAGAATGCAGAGAACAATTTGCAATCCAAGGAAGATTTGTTGGCTGAACAGCAACTACAGAGCACTCGGGATATGGAGTCAATGCAGGCACAGATGGCATCATCTCAAGATGAGGTGATGAGGCTCAATACAGAGATTCATGCTAAGGAGGATCAACTAATTCTGCTTAAGACTGAGACAACTACACACTCTGAGATGCTACAGCAAGATATTGAAAGTCTGAAAAAACAAATGCAAAGCATGACCGATTCTCTTGAGGTCGCCAAGAACCAGGCTCAAGCCAAAGATGATTTGATGGCCAAGCAGGAGCAGGAAAGCACTTTGCAGATTGAGTCACTAGGAAAGCACAGTGTCGCTCTTGAGGAGGAGGTTAATCGGCTGAGGGAGGAAATCCAAACTAAAGAGTGTGAGGTAGACCTGTTAAAGAATGACAGCTGCAAGGAGTCACAAGTGCTACAGAATGAGATCCAAACTCTTAGAGACCAAGTCCAAAGTTTGAACGAATCCCTGAAGACTACGGTAAATCAGGTTCAGGCCAAAGAAAACCTGCTGACTCAGAAGGAAATGGAGATTTCTCAGGAAAAAGATAAATTTGAAAACATGATGACAACATCTGAAGAGGAGGTGAGAAGCCTTAGGGAGCAGATTCAGGCTAAAGAGGAACGGCTGGTCACACTAGAAAGAGAAGGCTCCACACATTCTGACATGCTACAGCAAGAAATCCAATGTCTAAAAACCCAACTCGCTAATATGGGTCACTCCCTCACAAAGGCTGAGGAGAAGGTTCAATCTCAGATTGTCATGCTCACCATACAAGAGCAGGAGAGTGCTCATCAGAAGGAGCTTCTGCAGCAGCAACTGTCATCTTCTGAAGAAGAGATGAGGAAGATGAAAGAGGAGATCCAAGCTAAAGAGGAACAGATTAAACTGCTGAAGACTGACGGCTCAGCGCAGTCGGATTTGCTTCATCAAGACATACAAGAGTTAAAGAAACAGGTTGAATGTCTTAGCTCCTCTCTGAAGAATGCAGAGAACAATTTGCAATCCAAGGAAGATTTGTTGGCTGAACAGCAACTACAGAGCACTCGGGATATGGAGTCAATGCAGGCACAGATGGCATCATCTCAAGATGAGGTGATGAGGCTCAATACAGAGATTCATGCTAAGGAGGATCAACTAATTCTGCTTAAGACTGAGACAACTACACACTCTGAGATGCTACAGCAAGATATTGAAAGTCTGAAAAAACAAATGCAAAGCATGACCGATTCTCTTGAGGTCGCCAAGAACCAGGCTCAAGCCAAAGATGATTTGATGGCCAAGCAGGAGCAGGAAAGCACTTTGCAGATTGAGTCACTAGGAAAGCACAGTGTCGCTCTTGAGGAGGAGGTTAATCGGCTGAGGGAGGAAATCCAAACTAAAAAGTGTGAGGTAGACCTGTTAAAGAATGACAGCTGCAAGGAGTCACAAGTGCTACAGAATGAGATCCAAACTCTTAGAGACCAAGTCCAAAGTTTGAACGAATCCCTGAAGACTACGGTAAATCAGGTTCAGGCCAAAGAAAACCTGCTGACTCAGAAGGAAATGGAGATTTCTCAGGAAAAAGATAAATTTGAAAACATGATGACAACATCTGAAGAGGAGGTGAGAAGCCTTAGGGAGCAGATTCAGGCTAAAGAGGAACGGCTGGTCACACTAGAAAGAGAAGGCTCCACACATTCTGACATGCTACAGCAAGAAATCCAATGTCTAAAAACCCAACTCGCTAAAATGGGTCACTCCCTCACAAAGGCTGAGGAGAAGGTTCAATCTCAGATTGTCATGCTCACCATACAAGAGCAGGAGAGTGCTCATCAGAAGGAGCTTCTGCAGCAGCAACTGTCATCTTCTGAAGAAGAGATGAGGAAGATGAAAGAGGAGATCCAAGCTAAAGAGGAACAGATTAAACTGCTGAAGACTGACGGCTCAGCGCAGTCGGATTTGCTTCATCAAGACATACAAGAGTTAAAGAAACAGGTTGAATGTCTTAGCTCCTCTCTGAAGAATGCAGAGAACAATTTGCAATCCAAGGAAGATTTGTTGGCTGAACAACAACTACAGAGCACTCGGGATATGGAGTCAATGCAGGCACAGATGGCGTCATCTCAAGATGAGGTGAAGAGGCTGAATACAGAGATTCATGCTAAAGAGGAGCAGATTAAACTGCTGAAGACTGACAGCTCAGTGCAGTCAGATTTGCTGCATCAAGAGGTTCAAAGTCTAAAGACGCAGGTGGAGACTCTTGGCTCCTCGCTGAGGAAAACTGAGGAGGATATGCAAGCCAAGGAAGATCTGTTGGCTCAACAAGAACAAGAAAATACTCAACAGAGGGAGGCTCTCCAAAGCCTACAGGAGAAAGTCAAACAAGTGGAGATTCTGCAAAAACAGATTTCTTCACATGAAGAAGAGATTCAGAAGCTGGAAGAATCTCAGAGTGAGAAAGAGAGCCTCCTCCTCAAGGCTGAGGAAAAGCTTCAGCTACTCCAGACAGAGTTGTCTGCAGTCAACACACTCGTAACTGATAAAGACCAAAATCTGATCACTCTCAGAGAGGAGGTTGCTGCCCAAGCCAACTTGGTTCAAAAAGCAAAAGAGGAAGCTGAAGCCAATCAGAAAATGCTGGTTGAGATAACGGAGGAGAGCTCCAACCAAACCGATGTTCTTCAACAGGAGATTCAGTGCCTGAAATGGGAAATGGAAACCGCTTCTCTGAATCTTCTGGCTAAAGAGCAGATGTTACTTGAAACTCAGCGGGTGTCTTCTGAGCAGATAGATTGCCTCAAGCAGCAGCTTGTCTCTGTAAATGCAGAGCTGAACCAATACAAAGAGACCCAATCTGCAGACCTCAGACTGAAAGATGCTGTTCATGTTGCCACTGTTAGGGAAAAGGATGCTCTTGTTCAGGAAAAAGAAGCACTCATGGCCAGGATATCACTGGCAGAAAAGAATCAGAAAGCTCTGGAGAAACAACTCGAAGCCCTGGTGTTAGAGAATGAGAGACTTGCTCAAGCCAAGCAGGCCACAGAGAGGGAGAATGCTGCCTCTCATAAATTTGAATCTTCGCTCCAGCAGGAGATGGAAGTCTTGAAAATGGAGAAAGAGAAACTCTTGAAAGAGAAAGAAAAAGCTGAGGAGATTGAGATGCAAAAGCGAGACCTGCAGGAACAGCTCTCGGCTAAATCGGAGGCTGCAGAACACTACAAGGCACAGGTTGGTAGGATAACATGACGCAATTTGGTTTTAGGACTTGTATTTCAAACTTCTTTACAATCAAAAAATATTTATTTAGATCTTTTCCTTTCTGCTTGTTACTTATTGTTTGCACTGTAGTTTCATGTGCACACTTGTTTGAGTTGTCAGATGAGTAGTTTGGACTAAGATATTCATGCTGAGATGTGTTTTATTATCAAAATGCTGCAGATGGAGAAGGCAGCGAGTCATTACAATGATAAGAAACAGCTTCTCCAGGGAAGCCAAGAGGAGGTTGGTGAACTCAAGCATTCCTTAGAGGTTAAAGAGCGAGAAGTAAAGAATACCACCATGGAAAACAAGCTGCTTCAACTGGATTTGGACAAGGCCCAAGCCAATGAGAAGGCACTTTTGAGCAGGGTGTCCAGTTTGGAGGCCCAGGTTGGTATTATGTTTTTTTTGAGGCATGAAAACTGAGACAGTGTCTCTTTAAATGAATGTAAGAAACAATGAGACTTTAAGAGTTTAAGGATTTTTGATTGCACATTGTTGCTGCTGATTTCATAGATCAGTTTTATTTGTTTTCCCTTTAGCTGGCTTTTGCTGACCGTAACCTGCGGGAACAGAATAAGATTCCTGGATATGCATCAGAGTCTTGTTACTTGGACATTCCCTTTGCACACTCTAGTGTTCACACTAGAGCACAGGCGAAGAGAACCGTGAGCTCTGACAGCCTGGACCAGAGCTCTCTGGAAGACTCTCTGAACACCACAAGGTAATACACCTGTCAGATAAGTTTCATGACATCTCTTAGAGCGATTTCATCAAGTGAGTAAAGACAAAAATACTATTTTACAGTGTTATAAAATCCTGCCATTTACATTTTTTTTTTGTAGTTTCTTAAAAGAAATGTTTTTGTGGATTATTTTCTGATCATTTGTTTGGTCTGCGGGTATGTCAGCTGTCAAAAATGCTAAAACAATATTGTTTAAGTTTCTGCAACATTTATGAGTAAAATTTGCCTCTAAAGTGCAGTTTTAAGATTTGGAAAGGTGGTTCACGTAAATAAGAATGAACAATTTAAGCTTTTATTATGATATATTGAATTAAGAAACCAAACTCTTTTACCGGTTTTGGTTTGTAATTTTGGACTTTTTTCAAATTAACTTGACTTGACTTTTTGCCTCCCAAGATGTTCCCATTGTCCTAATGATATCTCTGAAAGTTGGCCTTTTTCTGCTTTTTGTGACCCGTGCTCCCAACAAAGTAAACCAAGAAGAGCCATAAACCCTTACATCAGAGGCATACTGGGAATATATTGTGATTGTAATCTCACACAATACTCTTTTCTTTTTTTTTTCTTTTTGATCTTACCTTTCCAGGAAACTTTCAGCGCCTGATGAATCAAGCACACCGCTTGTTCGCAGTTCAGAGCGCTTGGCAGCCAAACGCAGAGGTCTACAGAGCGGGTCTCTGGAAACCCTGTATTTCACACCTATAAACACCAGACAGATCAGCAGGTACGTCGCACAGTTTTACCTAATAGCCACCTTCTAGGAGGTTTTTCTGTTACAATTAGTGAGTGGTAGTGGTGGGTGTTGTAGAGTTCCCCTAAATTAATTATTTGTATATAGTATAGTGTCTTGATTGCTTATATTTACTCAGCCTTCTTTGCATGACATTACCTTATGATTCCAAATGTTTCAGGTTGGGTTGATTTCTGCAGTCTTTCCTGTTGTATTCCTCTGAGATTATATAAAACAAGATGTCAAAATCTGTAATCAGAAAAGTTAGATTTAAACCTGTATGTGGAGGCCCCCTGTCATTTTAAGTAAACACAAGTATGATTGCAAAGCAATCCTCTTTGACAACAGTTGAAAATCTTGATTGGCTGAAACTATAAACAGTCATTAGTTACCCAGCTTCATGTGTTCCAGCTAGCATTTCTTCTTCCTTTGTTTAATTGTAGATATGACAACAGTTATGCAAATCATATGACTTTAGAAGTAGATAGATATACAACATTAATATATAATTAACAATTGTTTAACTACTTTTAAGTATGGCTCATCCAAGTCAAATATGAGTAATGCAAGACTCAGTAGGTGTCCTGACTCCAGGCCTTAACCATGCCGAAACTAATCCTGAATAACTCAAGCTGCAGCTCACCTAAAGCTCATTATTTGCTGGGATTTAAAAACACATTTATTTATCTGTTTTTAATGTATTTTTTAATATTTATTAGGAATTTCTACCGCGCTTATACAGACAATTTCCTGATTTTAGTGAAACCAGAATCATTGTCTTTTCTCCATACTCTCCTATTGAGATCTTTGTTTTCTTTTTCATGGCCTAGGACCGGTACAGAGCACAAAATGGAACTGGATTCAACCCGGAAAAATCCAACTTCATCCGTAAAACGACGCAGGACCACACAGGTTATTAACATCACCCTGACCAAGGTGGAGGATACTCACCATCACACTTACTGCATGATCACAATAACACACACGCAATGGAAGACGCTACATTTGAATAATCACAATGGGTTCTTTCTCACTATTTTTCAAATGCACTCATTATGATGATGACCTTGGATTATTTGTACATATTGAGGGTTCAGCTGACTCTTAATTTGTTATCTTTGACATTGTATTGCTAGGTTTTAACCATCCCGCTATAACTATGATTGTAATTAAAGAGCTCTGTGTACCTTTCATGTTGTTGGGAGTACTGCTCCCAGTACACTCCGGCAGTGTAAAGACGCATTCAAATGGCTGAACCCAAATGTTTAAACCTGCCCTTTCAAAACATCCAACTCCAGTATAATTGTAGCCGTAAGTGATTGTTAAACTCTCATCGTAGAAAACCCCAGGCGGCGGTGAACATGAGGACACTTTCTACAGTCTGGCCTCAGCTCGCTCCCATCCAAACCTCTCGGGTGCCCACTCGGCACGACCCGTGTCTATGGAGCTGTTTGACACACCTGCCAGAATGACCAGCACTGCCAGCGACCAGCTCCTCGGTCTCCCAGGTTACAGACGCAGCATAGTCCCTTCACAGAGTAAGTGTGATGATGTATCTGGAAGAATAAAAAAAGAGGACTAAATTGAGATAAGACTTTGAATCATCATCACCATGAATGGTGATTGATCCCAGATTGGTATAACAGATGGTGTGTATGTAACTTTTTTTCTTCTTTCTACATCTGTTGTCTTCAGCCGCTAGTACGTTCTGTTTGGGGTCAGAGAACGAGCCCGAGGGGGGTCCTGACGACTGGAAGAGGATTGCTGAGCTCCAGGCCAGGAACAAGGCCTGCCTTCCTCATCTAAAGAGCAGCTACCCTGTGGAGGCTGATGTTAGTACAGAGGGACACTTGCACATATACATTAAAGATAAGCCAAAATAGTCGTCAGATAAGTGTAAATATGGAGAAATATAGCACAAGGGGATTGTTGTGGCACCAAAAATATATACACTAACAGTGATTTACACATGCAGTAAGTCGCTACTGTAAATCTGACGATACTGCCCTAAAACCATATTATGCACGTCTAATCAACTACTGACCACAGCAACAACAAATGGGTTTAGTAGTTGACCTCTTGGGGAGTAGTTTGGGCAAATTCCAGGTTTGAACATGGTAAATGGACTACATTTATGTAATGCTTTTATCTAAAGCGCTTCACAATTGGCCTCCTATTCACTGATCCTCACACACACACACACACACTTACACACCGATGGCAGCAGGTTACCACACAAGGTGCTGGCCTAACCATCGAGTTCTAATCTGTAATCGTATCAAATTGTAAGGTAGAAAAGATGGTTTTAATATTACAAGTTGTTGCACGTTGTGTCTCTTCCCGCTCATTTCTTTAAAATCCCTCTCTCTCTCTGTTCTCCTAGACTGGCCGCCGCACTACATTAATTTTCACAGACGAAGAACTGCGTATGGGTGACCCATCTGACACAATCCGTCGGGCGTCCATGATGCCCGGCCAGCTGCAAGACTCTCTATCCTCCCATCGGTACTCCCTCATGGGGGGACACTCGGGTGCCGCTGCCGGTACCCGTTCACATCGTCTGTCCTTGATGCCGGGCCAGCTGCCGTCAAAAACGTACAGCTCCTCTCAGCTGAGAAGCCCGAAAGGCACAAAGCGCTCTTCGTCTACGTTGTCCGTACATCAAACTTCACCTGAGGTTGGTTCGCATTAGAGTGCACAGGATTATTTGTTACATCTTGTGTAACTTAATGGTTAAACTTGACTGAAGCACAGTAGATAAATGTTTTATAGCCCACAATCTTTCCACAATCTTTTTTCTTCATCTTTGAGTTATAGTTATTGATAAAATAATAGCTTGAAGTTTAGCATTAAAAATTGACTATTATACTTATTGTCCTACCGCCTTTGACAATCAAGTATCCTGTCATAGCAAATGTCTTTTCACTGCACTAAAGATCAAATTTGATTGATTCGTGTTAAAAATGTTGGTAACAGTTGAATGTAAAAAAAGGACTAGCGGCTGACATGTCAACATTCTTTTTTTTCTTTTTATCATTCTCTGCTAATGGTGGTTCAGGCTTTTGTGTTGGTAGCTTATTTCATTGTTAATCTGAAAGCTTACTCAATATGTTAATATAAATGTAATCAATGTCCAGGAATCTGAAATGTAACTTCCTGAAACCCTCTTTTTCTTTTTCTTAACCTCTTTCACGTTTCTCCATCTGACAGAAAAGGGTGAAGGCCAGCTGCTTCGCACTACCGCTCACTCCTAAAAACAAGAACAGAGGACCTTCAAGCGCTCAGCTTCGTCCTGCCCTCAGTCCAGTGAGTTTAATATACACACACACACACACACAAAAAAATGTTTTGGGTCAATTGATAACAGAGATGATGACAAAATTATTTAATTCATGTTTTCATGATGGAACACAATCGTTCATATAATGTTTTGCATGTTTCACTCATATAATTCTCTCAGGCTGATCGGAGGCAGTCGATGATGTTCAATATTGAAAACACCCCCAAAAACAGCAACTACCTAAAGAAAGGGCTGAACAAACTACGCAGCTCCACCCGGAAATCCCCGGGCAAGAGTTCAAAGAAGTCGCCCGTTCAAACGTCTGCGCGAAAGGAAAACATTCCTTCAGGAAATGTCCGCGCTGGAGTCCCACGAGACGGCAGAATTGGCAGCTCCAAGTCGCCCCAGGTGGCATCTAAAGGACAGAGAGCCACCAGCAGGTCTGCAAAGTCTCCTCTGACGTCTAGCGCTCGCAAGGTAAGAACACACACAGACAAAACCATTCAGGATTTTACAAGGCACACTTAGAGAATCTTTTATCTCTGTCAGCATTTTTATGTCCCCAATGCCAGCATGCAGCGTGCTGTGTAGTGGCAGGGCTGGGTAAATTTGCTTAAATGGAGTGATATGAGGCAGCAGGTATGACGTAGAATCTCCATCAGCTCGTAATCAAACGGCAGCAGGTAGTGGGGATGCTGTGGTTCTGATTTGTTGAATGTTTTTATTTAAACCCGTTCCATTAACATTGCTCTTTTACTGCCTCATTGTTCCGTTACAGTAACGGTACCGCCCCTTTTGTCCGCACATATACAAGTGTACCTTAAAAAACTGGTAACTTTGCATTCATTAATTTGGCACAAACTACTGGAGATGGGTTGTATTTGGCTGTCCCAACAAAACGACATGATTGTGAAAGAGAACTTGCTTGAAATGTGTTCAGTCTTTACATCTCAGTAACTGTTTTCAGAAGCATGTGTCTGTCAATGAAGAAAATCTTGCTGGAAGTCGTAAAAGGTCATTTAAAGTCATTTTTATTTAGTGACTGGGGGGTTTGCTTTTTTGGTTGTTCTCGCGTTTGGCCATAGTAACTCACGGTGTCTTCATTTCATATAACAACCTATGGGGTGTCCACATGTATCTGTCACACAACACTAACACTGGTTTCCACTTCTACTTAATTTAATCTTGTCTTACGATACTTAGCTTTGAGTTTTTGTTTAATCTGTTTTTTCTTTTATTCCACAGATGATGAGCAAGTTGAAGATGTGAGGACAGTTTCCCAAATTGGATTCATAATCGTCTGCAGTTCTACTTGATTATAATTTTTTTCCCCTTCATAATGTTTTTATTGTTCAGGGCTTTTTTACAATCATCTCTTAATCTACTTTTATGTCCACTGTATTATATTTACATGTTTGTCAATAAAAAGATTTAAATGACCCACTGTTGGAAAGCCTGCTATTTTAGCCCTTACCAGTTCTTAGAGTTCATGGAGGGTTCAGAGCTTCACCTCTTGATTTTATATACACATCTGCAGGATATCAACATGTCAGACAACACCATTGCCTGGCACAAAGTTGAATTTTGACTGCAGTTCCACCCGTACTGTGTGCTTTCCCACAACTAGCTCTACACATCAAAGATTTCTGATAATGATGGTTAGGATGCAGTTGTCTGACAGACTCAACTCAGGACAATTAATAATGAATTAATTAAAGTAATCTGATAACATTCTGACAGTTTACTCTAAATATCAAATACGGAATAAAAGTGTTTTTGTCCTTTTTGTTAACAGGGAGAGTTCTGTTAATGATAAAGGTTGACAGGTAAATGCAACAGTTGAAGATCTGGGAATTGTAATCCAAAATAATTCAGTCCAAATACAAAATTGTGTTGATCTACATGTTAGAAGTTGAATAGGGGAGACAGATGACAGTCCAGATTCATCCATGACTCAACAATTACAATCCATGTAAACCTTTGTAGAATAGTTCTGTCTCTTTCTGCCATGGATGTATTATAAGAATTATCTTAATCATTTTATAATACATTCATGCTTTCAGCACATAAAAACACGTGACCTGAGTTCCTGACTATTGAGCAACTTTTAGACTTCCCGTGTGCGCCTCAAAACCTTCAGAATAAAAGTGCAATATTTTTGTTTTACAGTTCAAACATGCACATTTCACCGTCATATTATATTAATGAAAACAGTCCAGTGATTGGTTTAAATAGATTCGAAATTGGATGCATCCTTTTTAATAATGGACGCTGAACGAGAGACCGACAATGTAGCATGAACTAGTATATGTATGTATATATAATGCACATGATCCAAACTTTACGGTAATGCAATGTAATATTCTTCCACTTTAAAGCTATCGCAAAATCCTGCAAGTAATACTCCCGGTCTGTATTTCAAAGTAAAGGATCTCGTGTATTCTGGTTCATCTCTCATGTGGTATAAAAAAAACCAACATTCTTCCATAACTAGTTTATAAAACTAATATTTTATACTTAATACCTCTTAGACTGCCTGCACACATACTATGAACTACTTTTACTTTGTACTTTTGAGTAATCCAAGTCTCTTTCAGCGACCAAGATTCAGCCTTTTTCTCCAACTTTGATGTGGTATTAAAATACTTTCTTCCATAAGTAGTTTATTGGACTAAGTACTTCTTAGGCTACTTGCACAGATATTATGAAGTCATTTTACTGCTTACTTTTTGAGTAATCATATTTCAAAATCCCCCCCACAGAACAAGAATATGCCTTTTTTGTCTAACTTTGACGTTAAATAAAAACCCTTTCTTCCATAAGTAGTTTATGACTTATATATTTTGATTAAGTACTTCTTAACCTGTATGCACAAATACTATGAAGTACTTTTACTGTGTCCTTTTTGAATAATCTAAGGTCAAAGTCTCTTTAGCCGACCAAGATTCAGCATTTTCCTCAAACTTTGACGTGGGATAAAAACACTTTCTTCCATAAGTAGTTTATAAATCTAATATTTATGGAGTACCTTTACTGTATACTTTTTGAGTAGTCCAATGTCAAAATCCCCTCCATAAAACAAGAATAGTCGTTTTCATCTAACTTTGTTCGGGGATAAAATTAGTAGTTTATGAAACGAATATTTTTGGATTTAGTACTTCTTAGACTACTTGCAAAAATACTATAGTACTTTTACTGTGTACTTTTTGAATAATCTAAGGTCAAAATCTCTTCCGGGGACCAAGATTTAGCCTTTTCCTCAAACTTTGATGTCGTATTAAAACACTTTCTTCCATAACTAGTTCATGAGTTTAATCATTTTGGACTTATTACTTCTTAGAATAGTTGCAGAAAGAACTTGGAAGATCTTTTACTGTCGACTGTGAATAACTCAATAACAAATTCCCTTCCAGAGAACCAGTACAAATCAGATCCCTGGACTTAAATATTTCCAACATCATGTTTGACTGTGGGTTTGATACACCAATCTAATACAGCTACCAATAAGGGGATGGAATGTAACTATTACATTCACTCAAGTCCTGTACTTCAGTACATTAACTTAATACTTTCCCTTTTCTGCAACTTAATATGATACCCAACTACACTTTCTAGAAAAATATTATACTTTTTACACAACTACATTCATTTGAAAACAAACTTCTGTTAGTTAGTTTGTATACCATCTCATTATTTTAAGATAAAAATCAACTAATAATATGATAATGAATTAAGTAACTCTACAGTATATAGGTAGGCCAACTGTACCAACCTTCACTTTTTTTTTTAGATGCCGTTTGTACTTTTTCTTAAGGGACGTTTTGAATGGAGGACTACTACTTCTAATTGATATATATATATATATTTTTTTATTTCTGTTTTGTTTTCACCTTGTAAGGCAATCATCAATGTATTATTTATTATATTTTATTAATATTTATTTTCTAAATATAATTTAAAACAAAAAAAGTGACGTATTATTTGTGCAGGTAGTCTAAGTATAAAATATAAATATACAATATAATACAATATAATACAATATAATACAATATAAATACACTGTGCAATTATAGTTATAATAGTTTCTGTCTGTAAATATAATATTTCAGTTATTGTGGATTCTTTACTGTTTTTATTGCTTATTTATATAATAGTTGTTTTATTTTATCTTGTTTTTCTTTTACTATGTATCTTGTTTGCACTATAACCTAATAAAGGATTATCTTATTTTATCTTATCTTATCTTAAATACACGAGATCCTTTACTTTGAAATACAGACCGCAAGTATTCCTTGAGGTGATTTGCGATAGCTTTAGAGTGGACGAACACTACACGGCATTACCGTAAAGCTTGGATCAATCGCGCACTCCGAATACAGCGGCGGCTAGTTTGACCAGGAAAACTCAACATTTCTTGAGCATGCTTTTATTTCGAAGTGGGCCGGAAGTCGCTCTGTTGGCGGATCACAATCCGACCAGAAACCGAAAGTTAGAAGTGTCAAAGCGAAGAGGAAATAAAATAAACACGACGGCCGGTGATATAACCTCACAGTTTATAGATATTTTATTTGCATAAGTATTTGCTGCTAAATGTTCACTTCTAACGCGGCCATGCATTCATAAACCTTCCATGTGGCTGAAGTATAAATGTGTGCATAAAGGTAGGGACGTCAACACGTTGGATTCATTGTTTCGATGTAATATTTAAGTTATTGCACAATAAGTAGGATTTAGTTTACATAAAACCTTTCTCTGTCTCAGGTGTGTGCGTCTATCGCTGCCAGCAACATGGACATGGACACTGAAGTTCAAAGGTGGGTGTTGTCTGAGAGGAGTTCAGCCATTTTTCCTTCTCTGTCACTAGAGTGACATTTCAGAAGCAAAGTTACTTCCCCAGGTTAACAATCAATGTTGTTTGTTTGTTAATGTACCTATCGTTGTATGATGTTATCTCTTGTGGTTATTTACTATCTCTGCAGGTATACTCCTTTATCAGCTGTCACTTATCAACCCAAATGTTTCACATCTTGTTGATCTACTTGATCTTTGATTGATAATTTGTCTTTTGGTGACCTCACCTTTTCACATTGTCCATATGTTAATCCCAATAAATTATTATTGGTAGTTAATAACCTATTGGTCATACCTTCCATATTAACACCCATTTGTTTTGTCCCCTCTGCATTTTTAGGCAGGAGAGTGGAGAGGAAGATGAGGAGAAGAAGAAGTGGAAGAGGCCTCCCTCCAGCTATGGTTCAATGAAGAGTGACAGTGATGTGATGGAGGATGAGGAGGGAAATGATGAAGAAGTTGACAAGGTCTTCTCTCTCCCGTTTCCGGTGGTACCACCTGAATCGACTACTCACGATGGGACAAGGTACTGTGTGTCTTTATTATTATTTAAAGCATCAACCCAATGTTTCCGTGTTGGGCCATTTCACCACGGATGGCATAAGGTGTCATGTAACTGCTTAATTTACTATTAATGGGATCTGTACCCTGGCCAGTTTAACCCTACTGTCGGATTTGTTTAAAGTTCCTTAGAAAAGATGGCATAAATCTGGATTAAGCTCTCTCTGAGTCATATGTATGTATTACTCATTTCCAGACTCTAGGTGACAGACTGGCAGGGACAACTTTTTCACAGAATTGATATGCACAAGTTAGATTTCCTACCTTCAAAGCTGCCCTTGGTATCGAAACATTTTAGTATAATATGCAAGTGGTTTGCAAAGACTTAAACATTTCTTGAGATAGGCCCAGTTATAGGAAGGGTTCCTTTCAACAGTCGGCCTGATTAGCGGAAACACAATACTTTTTTTTCCCCATATGAACTCATCCACTAGAGTTCTGTAGCTGCCAGAGATGTGTGTTTCCCTGCTGGGAAATCCCAGTGTCACATCAGGCAGCTTCATGATCAGTAGCTTTTAGAGCTGATGCGTTTGGAACTTCAGTCAACATGTTGAGGGAAGAATCAACTTGTAAATGTCATTATTCTACATTAATGCTTTTTAGTTAAAGCAGAGGTTTGGCTCTATTTATTGCTCCAAACATCTGAGTCCACTGCATTATATTTTAAAGGGAGAGGTTGCATTCAGTGACTTAGAAATCGCTAACCTGGTCTCACCAAGTTGATGTTGTCCTTAATTTTTTGCCAGGTTGCAGATGATTCGCTCAGACTCTCCAGAGACCCTCTACACCATGACCACGCAGCAGACCAGACCCCCGGGAGCTGTTGTTATTGAAACCAGGTGGAAGACACACACACACACACACACACACACACACACACACACACACACACACACTAATAATAATAATACTTAGTGGAAATGTATCCATTGCTCCAAAATTCCCCGCTTGACTTAATTTAAAAAAAAAAATTTTTTTCTAAACAATTGCATTTTAATCAACTAAAACTATGTGGAAACATTTAAAAGATATAGTTTGTTTGTCGACACAAGTTTTGCATATCTTTTAAAAAGTCTCTATCCAAAAGATGGATGAAATCTTTGTTTGTCATGAGTCAAAATGTGACAAAGCATCATGGTCATCCTTGAGAATATTTGCAGTGCCCTTTCTAAACATTCTCCCTGTTGTCCTTCAGGTCTTCTGATCTGGGGGATTATTTAGAAGATGACCACCTGGAGGAGGAGGAGGATGAACTTTTGATTACTAATTCCCCAGAACCACCTGAGCCTGTTGAACCAGAAGACACAATGCAGACTGATGAGAACAGCCAGCCAGGCAGACTTCACCCAGAGCAGGACCTGCCCCATATATTCAAGGTATTGTTTCATCATATTGTTTTGTTTTAAGAACTTGACCTGATGATGCATTTTAACTTTGTTGTTTGTTTGATTGTGATACATCCTAATAAGACATTCAGAACATTTTCCAATTGATGTCTTACTGTATTTGTTAAAAATAAACATCTGTCCAGATGTACTACATTTTAATACAAAAAAAACATTTAAAAGATGAATAATAATAATAATAATTATGTACTGTTTTGCATATTTTCTTGGAATTTTCTTGATATGGCCCAAAAGGAACCCACGTCCTTGCTAAGGGACAAAATGTTAACTTGTGTTTTTTTACACCTTTTCTCTCTGTCTCCAGAGTATCCAGAGTACTTTGACACAGCTCACTGAGGAAGAGCTACCAATATTTAAGGTGTGCTTTTACAAGTGGGAATCAAAGATAACTCTACCACAGGTGATGGATGGAGACCTTCTTGATTTTGTGGACAGAATCCTGGAGATACTTGGTAAGAAAACACAGCTACAGTGAAATTAGTGTGGATGGTACAAATAGAGTTCAAAATTTAGAGAAACACATTTTGACTGTTGTGATGGCAGCTGTGAACTGAACATTTTGTGAACTAGGTTGTTTAAAAAGTAGAATTTAGCTGTAAGACAACTGTAAACCTGAAATCTAGCAGCTGGAATAATTATTGTTTCATTAACAGTAAAGTGCGTTAAAAAAATAATGATACACCCCCTATAGAGCACACAGGGACTGATATGCTGACAGTGATTGCTCACTGATTTTTTGTTTTTGGAAATTCTGTTCTGCAGGCCAGGATCGTTCCCTGTTGCATACAATAAGTACTCTAGAAAATGTCAACAAGAAACAAGAGGCAGAGGAACTAAAGAACAAGTGCAACAGAGGCAAGTAAACTCTGGGTTCATCTCAACACACGGGCTAATGTTGGTGCGATTTGTTTGATCTAAAATATTTTAATTAAGAATGCTGTGGCTGCGCTTTTGACATGACTCTCATTTGCTATACATACTGTTTTCACAAAAATGATTTTACCTTGCAAAGGCTGCTTTCTTTATTGATTTGTGTGGAGCAATTTAGGACTATTATATCTAGGCAGAGAGACGGTGCAGCAAAAAGATTGTTCTTCCGGTGTGAGATCCAGATTCCAAAACCACATGTAGTTTTTTAACTTTCCTCTTTATCTTTTTCCGCCACCAGCGTTGATCCGTTTTCGCCTGAAGCAGTATTTGATCGGAAAACACCATATCATCCGTGAGGGGGTGGTTCGAGCTGGAAAGCAGAATCTTCTAGAAAACATCTACATTGAGCCCCAGATTACGACCTGTAGTTACGGAGGAGTTGACCCCTCCCATGAAATCCGACCCCATCCTCCGTCACCTCTCCAGGTCCCCAGTGCCGACACCTCCGTGGCTTTGAACAATCTGTTCCGACTACAGACGGGTGATGACAAGCCGGTGAGGACGGTGGTGACCACTGGGATTCCAGGAATGGGTATGACTGTCTCTGTGGGGAAATTCTGCCTGGACTGGGCAGAACTGCGCGCCAATAAGGTAAATCAACAAAAATGTTGTTTTTTTCTTGATTTTTTTTTTCCGTGACTGACATAATTCCTTGCCTATGTTTTCTCAGGATCTGCAGTTTGTTATCAAACTCTCATTCCGAACCTTCTGGCACCTGCGGAAAAAAGAGCCTCCTCTTTCAGGGAACATGTCCGTCATGGATCTGATAGAATATTATCATCCTGAGTGCAAAGACATGAAATACCTGGAGGAAGAGGACTGTAGATTTCTCATCATAATGGACTCATTTGATTGTTACCAAGCCTCTCTGGACTGGGAGGTATCCAATCTGCACACATACACCTGAGAACCATTCACATTTGTAACAGTAAAATAAATCTAGAGCCTGAGACTACAATTAACAATATAATGTTTAAAATGTCTTTATCAAATGCAAGTTTTTGAAAATAAGCAATGGTCTAGTGAGCAATCCATGCACGTTTTAAAGGCTACTTATTTATTCCTAACCTAACAAATGATAACCAGAAACTAAGGGAGCTCCGATCGATCATTCACATATAATCGATTTTCGTTCTTAGAAAATACAGATCTGAGCACCTTTACCAGAAACTGATATATGTCTGTTTTTCTCTGGATTTTCTCTCCAGAATGCTCCAGTGATAAATGACAATTACACCAAAGCACATCCAGACGTCCTGATTGTTAATATCATCCGAGGTACTGTGCTTCGTGGTGCTCGCATCTGGATCCTGGGGAGACGGGCTGCTGTCTCACAAATACCATCTCAATACATAGATGCTGTCACAGAAATACAAGGCTTTAGGTGTGTGGGCAGATGTCTTAATATATATATTTTTTGGTATATCTTATAATTGTATTTTCTGCTGTTTTCGCATTATGTTTAGTGTATATACCAGCCTGTTAATATGTTTGATTATGTTCAGTACTATATTTTAATAAGTTAAATCATTTTAACTTCATTGTTTCAGTCCATTTGTATCTTTTTCTGTCCCTCTTTCTCCAGTGATGAGAAGAAAGATAATTTCCTGACACTGCGCTTTTGCGATGCAGAGCTATCGTCGAAGATCGTGGCGCATTATAAGCGCCTGCCGTCACTCAGTATACTAGCTCGACAGCCCTTTGTTTGCTGGATGGTGGCCACAGTGTTCGAGCGCTGCTACCGTTATCATGGCTATGGGGTGCACCCCCCCAGGCTGACGCCATTCTACATCAACATTATGATTGTCCAGACCAATCGCAGGCTGCAGTTCTACTGTGGAAAGGCGGACAATGATCTGGTAACGGGCGTTTATCTTTGTCTTTGATTGTAGAAGAAATGTCGTTCCTAGTGACTATCGCCATTCAATTTTATTTTTAAGTAAGACACTAAAAAGTGATGGGGCCACACATTTTCTATATCAGCCTTTCATTAGTCATATTTTATTTGGTACTAGAATGCAATTAAAATTTTGTAAATCATTTTTTACTAGACCATAGGTAAAATTGTATTTAGGGAGATACCAAATCATGAACACTTGTACCATCCTATGCATTCTGAAACCAATTGATCTAAAATGAATATCTTTATGAAGCTTATCATTTTCAATATCTCTTGAGACTTTATTATAACTTCTGCCTCAGCAATTAAGCCAAGCTTTGAACGCTTGATGATATAGTATCGACAAAATCAAAAATGGAGCTTGAATGACTGAATCGTTCAAAAAGACAAAACAGTAAGTTGTCGAGAAGTTAATTAACAGCTGATCTTCAGAGTCAGACTTCGTCATTGTTGTTCTCTTTGCACTCAGAAATGGTCCAGTGATGAAAGGAACCTGCTCACCAAGATGGGGAAGATGGCCTTTAAGATGCTGGGGAGGAACGCCAGTGTGTTCTCTGAAGAGGACGTGAAGGAGTGCGGTCTGAAGTTGACGGAGGTGACGGTGTTCTCCGGTCTGAGCACTGAGCTCCCCGCTGCAGCCTCGGATGGGAAGAGAACCTTCTGCTTCATACACTTCAGCTTTCAGGTAAAACTCTTTCCATCTCACAGTACCTAAGTCTCAATATTCCATGAAACCTTATTTTACGCTGCTGTACACTAGTGATAATACACTGAAAACCACTTACTTTGTAGCTAACATTACTTTATGTTTTTGGATGTAGTTAACAAATGAGCTAATGTACAGCATGAGTAATACAACATATTTTAACCATTGAGCATCAAACAAATAAAAATAAATAATTGATATACCAAGCAAATTCCAATAAATAACGTAACAATTAAATCAGAGACTCAAGATAAGAACTTAAAGAAAAGGAAAAATGTATCTTGGTCTTTAAAAACATTTAAAAAAAAATCATGCTTCTGCCGCTCGGACTCCACCTAGCAAACACATGTCGTTAGGGCTGCCAATCCACCAGGAGACCCCTAAAGATTCACCCTAAAAAAATCTCCCTACGTTTTCTCTCCTCCAGGAGTTCATGGCCGCTCTGTACGTCTTCATAATGTTTCGCACAGAGTCCAAGAACATTCTGGACTCCGGGTTGTTGCACATGCCCAAGTTCACCTTCAAGGATCAGACCAAATCAGCAGCCGGCCTGGTCCAGTGTGCCGTGGTGCGAACCCTCGCCTCCCCGTTTGGCCACTATGACATGTTCTTGCGCTTTCTGTGCGGCTTGCTTTCCCCGGACTGTCACGACAATCTGCTGCGGGGGTATCTCTACCGCCACAACGCGCCAAAGGTGGGCGGTCTGGATGATGCCAAGCGGCTGCTCGAACAAACAATACTGACTGCTGAAGAAAACAATAGAGACCGGGTGGAAAACTTTAAGGAGTGTCTCAGAGAAATGACCCAGGAAGATGAGTAGGTTTGGTGTCAGATTGCATCATGATAATGTGTCACTTTACAGATATGATGGATAAAAGAGAAGTACCATTGCAGCTGCGTTATTTTACAGAGAATTCATGAGTGATCAAAGTGTGACGCTCAAAACACTCAACAGATTCAGAGATATTTTTTGTGTCATTTATGCTTTGATAACATTATATTTTATATAATAGGCTTTGTTTTTATTAGGAATTTAAAGATTCTGTGTCAGTAATGCTTCTGCGCCAGACAAATTCAAATCTGTTTTCTATCAAATTTCTATGCATTCTAGCACAGTGGACTTTATGCAATACTACATTATGTCTGACATGTCTTACAATGAGCACTAATCCAAATGCTTTCTGGATTTTAACTTATCAAGCTGTGATTTTTTTGCATTTAGAAATGTTGATCTATGTTTTCGTCATCTGAGCAGATTGAACAGACAACAGACAAATGAAATGTTTACATGTTTGAGATTTGTGAAATGTAAACTAAGCAGAAGATGTGATGACACTTGAAGAAATCTGACTTTGTTGATTTTCAGTAACCCTCATACTACATTGTAAAATGAAACCAATGTGCCTGATCTATTTATATACAGGTGAAACCATGTAACGCATTAGCATTCAATTACTTGTGACAAAACACCAATTTACTATTTAGATTGATGGAGGACCCGCAAGGCCACAAAGAGGAGAGCTCAGATTTTAAATCTTGTCAATGGGAGGTGTGAGTGAGTTTAAAAATGGCTTCTGGGTAAAGAGTATTGGTACGAGTGAATGATGAGCTTTATTTTTAAAGCTACTACGAGTAACTTTCATTTTGTGTTGATTTTGGCGGTCCCTGTTGACAAAAACAGTAGGGTTTCAGAGCAGCAGGGTCTCTTTAGAAAACCCTAATTTTTTCTGACAGTCTTCCCTGCTCAGACGTGGTTCTGGTTCTGGATCTCCCGTGACTCTTCCTTTTAGTTGGCCCAGCAATACAGCCCGGGCCTCCAGCAGCGTGGTGTCTGTGTTGGCTCCCAACAGGGGACCGGCGTAGCAGGAAGGCGTAGGCCTGCTGAGGAGTCCTCCAGTCTAGTAGCAGCTGATGACGGGGGCGGAGCTCTTCAACACACGCTGGAGCTCCGACTGCAGGTCGAAGGTGGCAGCAAAGCCAAACCTGGGTCTCTCCGCGGCGGGCTGGTCGCTGAGGAAGGCCCCACTGGAGTTTGAGCTGAAGGAGTTTCTGGTGAATTCGCATGCCGTAAATCGTTTTGTCAGATTTTTGCAGGGAATCAGACCCGATGACGAGCATTAAGAATTGCTATATAGAAATGGCCAATATTCTCGCTGATGGTCTTGTTTACTTATGAATGTCATATAGAGGCATCATTATTAATTTGAGACCGTTTCAGAACCACTTCAAAGTTTCTTTAAATAAGCTTTAAATCATAGTGTGTGTATGCACGTGTCTGCTTATCCATCTTCGGGTGCATTTATGCTTTTTGTACTTTTTTTATTGGTTGGTTCTTCTCTCTGCTGAGAGTACTCAGCAGTGTGGACTAGTAGTTATATTATTGCCGAAGATAATAAGGACAACTAAAGGATGAATTCCAGCAATGAACTTGTGTTTTCTTGGTGAGAAGGCATTTTGTGTTTGTGAATGTGTGTGCATGTCCCTGACAATATCAGATCATTTCAGGTAAATACAGACCATTGTTTAGGTGGATGTGTATATATTGTGAACAGTTACTAAACTCCTGATGGACTTAATTTACATTGCAGTCCTGCACTCTTACTACCAATGGAGTGGTTTCAGTAATTTTCTTTGTATGCACTTTTAAAGTCATGTGACATCCTCAACACTGGATATATAAGTTGTTGGCACATTGCATCATTATTAGCAAGCATGTATAAACCACAATAGGTATGAAATGGGTGAGATAATGTGTTTTTTATTGGATAAATTATAATAATAATGAACATGAATCTACATTACATTACTTACAAAATTGGTTTTACAGGGAAGAAAAGCAAATCAGTTGTTAGAAAGGGGATACAAGTACAATACAAAAGGGAATGCAAAAATCAATAGCCCAAAATATTCCATGAAAGTTATTATCGAAAGGAATAGTGGAATGATCCTTTTAGTTTCCAGATCCCCATCTAGTCGTTATTTAATATCCGCAGTGGTTCATATTCAAGGCAAGTCATTCATTCAAACCTGGAAATAAAAAAATAAAAACAAATTTGATTACAATTTCATACCAGAATGGGTGTTAAACAGACAGACGGTTTACCGTGGCAGATGAAAGGTAGCTTCTTATGGCAGTCGTCGTCCTGCCATCCGAATGGTTGTGACTCTTCTATCTGGATGATCTTTCCACAGTGGTTGTTTAAGGGGTCGACAAATTCGCTGATCCACTTAGGCTTTTTAACTTCTATACCTGAAATCCACTTCCAGGGGACGTTGACGCCGCCAAAGATGGACCGCTCCAGGCCGATCCACACTCCTTGTTTCACGCTGATACAGTTTTGCAGGAGACAGTTCACTGCATCCTGCACTGTGTCGTCGGTGATTTGAACCAGGGAGGAGTTTTTACTGAAGCAGTGCTCCAGGGCACCGATCCAGCTTTTGGCTTCTCTGTGGAACTGGACACCTTCATGCAAAAACAAAAGAGGTGAGGGTTTGTGCATTTCGCAACGAAGTGGTGCAGCCAGAGATTTTGTACCCTTTTACTTTGGGCCCCCATAGACCACCCATGTAGGCTACATTGCTGTAACAAACCACACCTGCAAAACCGGTATGACAACCAAAAATGTATTTGTCTTTGCAGGCTGGATTCCCTTCTGTAGTCTGATGTTATTTTACCTCATATAGCATAATTTAAAGATTAAACTAAATGGGAATAAAGATGTATCACTGGTATTGTAACCATCAAAAGCTGCACTAATGTAAGTGGCCATCAGATGGCAGCAATCACCTTTTTTTAATTGTTACCCAATATTAAACTGGACTGGCTCATTAAACTATTATTCAGCAACTTTTAATACATTTTCATTATTGTTATTTGTGATGATAATTAGTTATTGACATAGAATTATCTCTGCTCGGAGAAAAGTAGAGGAGGAACATTCAATTAATTCACTTACCATTTATGTTTTTAATGCAGTCCTTAGGAAGGTTCCATAAGTAAGGCGTTATATCATCATCAACTCCTCTGACTATTTTTCAGGAGGGAAAAAGGTTAAGCTAATCTTTATTGAACAAGATTGATTGAACCCAGAGTGATGTAGTGCTACATACTGTCTTCACAGTAAACATAGATTAATTGACAGAAACATTCAGGCTGATTATGTTTATATATCCACTAATCACACATAGCAGATATATTTACCTTATAGGAAATATGAAGTATTGGTAGTTTTTATATTCAGTACATCATTTCTTACAGTCAGCTTTAGTACTCACATACTTACCTAATGATACCGAAGGCAGGTGGATTGTTGCTGCAACATCAGAAAATCATATCAGGGAACCAGTTTTTATTGCTTTGACTCACTTTTACTTTTTTTTTTTACATTTTATTGTTTTGTAAATCTATAAAAGGAAAAATCTTTTTATTTATTTATCAATTGATAAAACAATGCAGTGATATACGGTGGTTTAACATAAAGAAAAACACAACTATTGTTACCTAGCAGCAGTGATAGATGGATGAACTGTGCCATGGCCCCTAAAACAAAACAAAAAAATAGTTTACAAATAGAGGGGAACTGCACACAGCACACCTTAAAGGCAGTTTAATCTCGTAGATTCATGGAAATTTCAATTTGCAGCAATGCATTAGTTGAGGACATAATATAAAATGTGTTGAAGTAAAAATGATTCAAGTTACTTGGTTTTTGTTGATTTTTAATGCAACAAACCTACACCTAATTTGTGAAAAACAGATCTCCCCGAGGGATAACACACTCATTAAACTATTATTGTCATGCACATCTAAAAAAATGTCAGTATCTATCTTATGTTAATACTGTATGAACTGTAAAACTCAAAAACTTACCTAACAAATGTTGCTATCCAAGGTGTGTTAGGAGGCCGGGGAGGGAAATGTGAACATGTCTTCAAAGTGCATCACTTTATAGAGCTGGTTACACCCACTCATTTGTTTAAAGGGGCTTTTGGAGAGACTTTTAAATGTTTCTTAATCTAACGCCTAAATACACTGAATGAGTGTAATGTGTAATGTGAGAAGATCATTTTTAAGGGAAAATAAAAATATGGTATTTATGTAATTGTATATTGGTATGATATTGGATAGTACATTTATACACACATCAGATATGCCAAAGCAAACTGATATATATATTTTTTTATATTTATAGTTTTCTGCATAAATTCAAACGCTTAGTAGACAGAATAAGTTTTGTTTTTATCACTTGGTTACCAAATGAAACATGTAGTGTCATGTTGGATTTTGATTGTGGTTAGTATTTCCTAAATTTTGTTTACAGCACCAGGAAGAATCATCAAAATACATTGTTTGTTTGCAAAAAGCTTCGGATGTGCACAAACCAACATTACAAAGTATTTTGTTTGTCCTTCTGTTCTGTTCGGAAAACTTTTCTCCAACTGCATTTAATGTTCGCAACAGGATCAACCCTTATCTAAAGTAAATGAAAGAGGCCTCTGTGTCCATCCAAAAGCAATAAACCGCAACTCCCTGTTTCCACGAACCTCATGCAAATCCAAGTTCAGAAACCCGATGCTCAATCATTTAATAAGACAAACATGTAAATGTGTTGTGCTATGTGAACAGTACACATGAGGAACATAATACAAACAACATAAACAGGCAAAGACAACTGTGGCACACAGCAAAGGAGAATAAATAACATCCAGTTAAGATGCATAACAGGTATAGTTTTTCAAACACCTGTTCTTATTTAAAGAAAAGCATTTCCAGAGAATGTTTTCAATGGGTTATCTTAAAGGCAAATGCTTATTTTACTTGAAGGGCCAGTGCATAGCATTTCTGGAATCTATTGACAGGAATATAATATTCACTATGTATTTTGTGTATGATCACCTGAAACTAAGAATTATTGTGCTTTTGTTAAGTGTGAAGTGCATTGTGTCCTGCTCAATCGTCTTCATATATTCCCTTAGGAAAGCAACTACTTGAATGAAGGGTGTCGTTCTTCTACACAATACTAATACATTATAATAATATCCTGATACCTATTTAATCGTTAGTGTGAGGAAAAATGTAATTCTGTTTCTATAATTTGGTAGCCAACAATAATGCTCCTCTGTTGATTTTTTAACAGGTATGATTAAAGAAAAAAGATTTTTCTCTCTCTATTTTCTGCCTTTGCCTCCGTTTGCCCCCCAGGGGATGAAGGTGATGCTGTGTAGGTTTGACTTGCTCCAGACCGACAGCCAAGTTCTCGTCTCCATCTCTGCCAAGAACTCCGAACCAGATCTCAGCTATGTGGAGGCCGACATAGCTTTACATTACGGTAAAAACACACAGAGACTTGCCAACATGACAGCATGCTCACACTCCTCATCACATGCATTCACACACCACCTCTCTCACATGTGTATATTTCTGATAGTTCCAGTTGCCCAGTGTTGTGTTTGAGGGAAGATTTAAAAAAACGCGTTAATGGGGCATAAGTGAACATCTCTCAGATAACAGAATGGTTTAAGAGGAAATGTAAAGCCACCATGTGTAAAGTTTGAAATGTCTGACTCAGGCGCCCTCCTGTGGTGGTATAAAACTAAAAACTCTGGCAAAGAGCAATGCACGTCATGTTCAAGGGTGACCTGAGGGCTTTGTGTAGATCTTAACCAACCAAATATATGGAGTTTTCTGGCCTCGCCTCATAAACCAGAAAATAACGTTAATGTTTTAATCCTGAAATTGACAACTCATCCAAAAAATGATTTTGCCCACATGCAAAGAATGAATTGATTTCATTTTGCTCCCTTGTAGACAGAGATTATTACAAAACAACAAAAAATACTAAAACATAAATTATTTTATTCACATTCAAAATTATACAGTTGTATTCTGGTAATGGCCCTCAGATATTCACTGTATCACTGAGCTCTGCATGATCTTTGAACATGACTGGTTCAGAAAATAGGGATTGTCATTCTGTGTGTGTGTGTGTGTGTGTGTGTGTGTGTGTGTGTGTGTGTGTGTGTGTGTGTGTGTGTGTGTGTGTGTGTGTGTGTGTGTGTGTGTGTGTGTGTGTGTGTGTGTGTGTGTGTGTGTGTGTGTGTGCATTGCAGGCAGTGTATTCCCTCTTGTCACATTCTGGCGTTTTAACATAATTATCAATAGATGGCTCAATCACATGGCTTCAGACGGTTTGTGCCTGCTTCATGCAGGTGGTGTAAGTGTCATGGCAGCAGCATGGACGGTGAATGCTGCGATGCTAATTTGACGCTTGACTTCCTCCCAGGCCTTCTCTGGATCAGCTGAGTTCTTGATGTCAAACAATGCGTCATAGATCCCAGGAAAAGACTCCCCTGCATATTTATTATGGCTGCTGGGAGCAAAGATCACGTGCCTGAAACAGAGAAGAGGGGGTCTGACACATTAAGAAATGTACTGAAGGTAAAACAGATCCTTTATTTTGTGTCTTTTAAAACAATTTAAAAAGTGTTAGTAGAACTTCACATGTTTTCAGCATTAACATTTTGAAATAATCTGTAAACACACATACATGCAGCGGCAACAGTATCAGTATCAGTTATGCAGGATGGTTCTTATCTTTTCAAATCTGTCGTGATCAGAACCTTGAAAATCAGCTTTGATGTGTATCTGCAGCCAATCTAAGAATTTCAGTCATTGAGTGAAACTTAAGCAGCTAGTATTAATCATTACTTAAGATGCAATTGCAAATATTTATAAATTGAATGGATGAGAGCAATCTCTAGCAAAGAAACTAGGTCACTAAAAGCCAATATTTTTATAATGTGGAATATGTATCATAGGTTGAATAAAGGAATGTGAAAATATTGTTGCCTCTTTTAGTCATATTATATTTTTTAGTAATACTAGTTCAGTTATACCTCAGCTTTATAATGAAAACCTTGTGAATAGCCCGTCAATGGATGTGCCAGCTCTTGCAGCCTCCACCTCATTTTGTTGTTGAGCTGTCCGCTCATGTTGATTTGAGCTCCGGTGCTTTAAAGCCCTGTGGTTCTGTAGGGTGTGCTACTTTGAACTAGTGGACATGTGTCACTCATCAAGGTGTTCTACATGCTTTGCAGTGTAGTTCTCCATCCAGCACAAAGATGGAGGGATACTTTGCCTATCAAGGCTTCACAAATTTCCTTTTTTGTTTCTTGTAAAGGTTCATATGGTTCTTTGTCAGTTGAATACATTTTCACATTAATTTGATGTCGACCGGATAGTTGAACTTTTCACTCATAAGACATGCAAGAAAAAAACTATTTTAGGAATTACCTGTACTGACCATTCAAAATCACATGCAGATCACAATGCCATTAGGTGGTCATAGTACTCAAGTTCTTAAGTTCTTGACTGGCTGATGAAACAAATGGAAAAGTGTGTGTGTGTGTGTGTGTGTGTGTGTGTGTGTGTGTGTGTGTGTGTGTGTGTGTGTGTGTGTGTGTGTGTGTGTGTGTGTGTGTGTGTGTGTGTGTGTGTGTGTGTGTGTGTGTGTGTGTGTGTGTGAGAGTGTGTGTGTGTGAGTGAGAGAGAGACTTACCTGTAGAAGGGTCTGCCAGGTAAGCCCAGAGGGTCTATGAAGGCTCTCTCCAGATACATGAGCTGATCATTCATGATGCGTACCTGCAGAGGACTGATGCACACATACACATTAACGACTTGCCTAGACTAAATTTACAGGCCACTTTACTATTACACATGCACACATGATTGTCTGTCTGTGGACAGATTTGTCACTGCAGTAGCGCAGAACCGTGCAAGATGCAGTCACAAAATTACAGATGTGTAGTTGTAGTTGCTAGCTCCGGCTCATTTACAGCAATGTTTATCCCTGTTAAATATACCTATAAATAAATAAATAAATAAAATACTGGACTACATTGTAATCAGAGGTGATTCTAATATTCTGCTCCCCTCGTATTTAAATGTAAAGGACTAACTTTATTTAAACACCCCTCAATATAATGTAATCTAGTACAAAACCACCTTTAACGATGACGAAGTATCACATTTCAGAACTGTTAGAGAATACACTTCAACATATTTCAGCATTTGTTTGGACACCTTAACCATGAAATGAAAACACACTCTTACTCTGCTCTGTTGAGAGTCTGCAGGCGCTCATGGAAGTCCCTGGCTGCAATACTGATGTTTTCCACAGCAGAAAACAAGGAATCTGGAAATATAGGAAACACATTTTTGGAAAAGTCAGCGGGTTGGCTTTGTCATTCAAATTTCTTTAACTACGCTTTATATTTTATAACCATAGTCTGAGCACACAGTGACCAAAACCAACTTACCAAACGACACCTCATACATCTTCATCTCCTCCGGGTGCCTCTGAGCCAGCTGTGCGATGCTCTGTGCGTACTTCCCCAGTGAGTCTGCATACTGGTTGACGTCAAGAGGGAGAAGCTGGGAATCGGCCAATTGGAAGACAAGCCCTCCTCTGACCTGGGCGACCGCCCGAAGCCTCTTGAAGGTGGGGTCGTAAAACTTCTCCACTATCTCAAAGGTTTCATACACACTGTGATAGACTGGATAACTGCTGTACCACTCTGTTTTCTGAATGTAAAGAGGACATTTAACTGAGTTACACTGACACCATGGAGGCTCACAGTAACCTTTTCCATAAAGATACGTCACTCAATCTACTTTTGCTTCAACTTTAACTCATACTTTAAATTAAACAAAAATCCCTTTAGATTATGCAGTACAACTGGAATGAAAGCATTTTTGATGCAGAAACTTTATCCCCAATAAGAAAAGCTACTTGTTTAAATCAACAAAGATGTAATTGGGCACATTCAGCAATATAATATATCAATGATCATTCTGTGAGTTCAGCATGTCTCACTTTGTTCTTGGTGTATCTGGCTCTGGCTGCAGCAATTCCCAGACGGATGAAGTAGGCCTCAAAATCACTGCCTGACCCGAGTTTACTGATCCTACATTACACCAGAGTGGAGGACAGACTGATGTAGTGATTTGTTTCGTTCATATCTGGATCATTTGACTGATTGGCTAACAAATTTTACATTCAAAACTTGTTTTAAACACAATGCCACACAGAGACATGAGATAGTAGAGTTAAAGCTTTTCAATAGTCCCTTTAAATCTTTGCATAGTGTATCCAACATTTCTCGAACAGTTGCCTTGAAGAATTAATAATCTTGTTGTTGTTTTGTCTTCTACTAACTTCAGATTGCAGCATTGTTCTCGTGGCTTCTGAAGTTTTGTTTTCCATGAAGCTTTTGTATTATATTGTCGGTTCTGTTGTTAGTTTGTATACTTTGTACCTGGGTGCATCACGGTCATTCGTCCAGTTGTCCCTCTTATGCCAACTCTCATACAGAGAAACTCCCTCCTCTCCTTCTTCTGGACTGCCTATCTACATGCAAACAGAGAAAGAGAGAGAAAGAGGCAAGCCAGAGAGAAAGACAGGGAGGAAAAGACAGGAATATGGCTTAAGAACGAGCATGAAAGACAAATTCAATTTGCTCAAATCATTTCAGATGCACCATTCTTGTTGTGTGTATATGTCTGCTCACCTGCTTAGTGAGGTCGTACACCAAAGTGTGTAGAGACGGAGTGCAGTCAACCCTCAGTGTGTACATGCCTGGAATTCAAATAGATACATCCACACAGTCGTGCTACTTCAAAACGAACTATTTATTGAGAATATTGAGCCATGCACTCAAACACACTCACCCTCAATGGCAGAGTCGGCATTAATGTAGGCCACAGCTCTCTCCTGCAGCAGCTTGGCATTGTCCTGTAGAGAAGGGTGAAGTGAGGTCAGTGCATGTGTGTGCGTGTGCATGTGTTGTGAGGGTGTATGGGTCGGTGTGTGTGTGTACCTCGGCCCATTCTGTAGATCCCTGCAGTCCAAACTCTTCTGCATCCCAGCTGGCGAATACTAAAGTCCTCCTAGGCCTCCAGCCTACATACACACACACATACACACCTCCTTATCTTTGTGGCATTGTGAGGACACCCGACCAGAGCATGCAATCTGGTACCGTATTAAAAAAAAAACATCAGACAGTGTCCTGGAGTGGACATAAACAGAGATGTCACTTCACACACAAACACACTGAGTACTGAGTGACTATTGACACCATTAGTCACAATTAACACCTGTAGAGACATACCTTTACTGAGCAGCAAGCCGAAGCTCCTGACTGTTTCGTGGACCACGGCAGCACCAGACATGGGATCAATCCCTCCAAACACCCAGGCATCCCGATGCCCTCCCAGAATCACATACCTGTCTACACACACAAACACAAAGACAACAGCATACATTGATGGAGAAATTAGAGAAAGAGAGATACGTTATTAGAATTTCCTTCCTAACTTTACACCGTTAGTTTTTGAATTTGTATTAAAAAGGATTTGTTCTTTATATTAAACAAATGCTACCAAACACCTCATTATATCCCTCAAGAAACATTCTTATTATTAGACTTATACACTGTATTTCTTGACAGCTTTGTTCAGAGCTGCAGCGTAGAAAATAGAGTGAGCCGTGCAAGTTTTGCTTTTCTGAATGTTTCTTCTTTTTCTGACCAAAGACATTAAAATTAGCTCATCACCCTATTCTAACCTGTTATTATGATTATCTCAGTATTAGTGTCCATACATGTGTTGGTTGTGTGCTCAATGTTGCTGAAAGCTTTAGAGCAGGTTGCATTGTGGTACTGTACCTGGCTCTAGAGCTCCTCTAATCCGGCCAATGACGTTGTAGATTCTGGTTACCTGGTTGTTTGTGTGGATGTTCATACGCACCTTCCTAAAACAGACAGATTATGGAAGGGGTGATTCACACAGGGTAGAAAAAGATACAGCGACAAACAAAGAGACAACAGAGAAACAGATCAATATAGGTCCTTTTGACAGGAAATGATTATACGGGAACAGAATTTAGGAATAGAAAAACAGCAGCCTGTTCATTGTGTTTAGCTCAAACAACGAGAGACACAGATTGACAAAGTAGGACAGAGAAGAAGAAGGCAGGTAAAATTCTGTTCTATGTATATATAATGAACACAGAGTAAGAGAATAACAGACAGTTTATTCTATTTGTTGATATGGGGTCGACTAAAAGTTCACCACAGTTCAAACGTACAAAAACACCCGGTGACTGGTCTACATCCTTAATTTGTGCAGCTTGTTTGTGTGTGGATTTGTTAAGTATGTCATTCACGCACAGGAGGTACAAGGGCCTCCATTGTACCCCAGTTGGCTACTTGCCACTGGGTCACTAAAGCTGAGCAAAAGAAAAAGAGAAACAAATGTGGAGAGACAATTTAAACAGACAGCAGTGAAGGTGGGGAGAGTTTTACTATGAATAAAATATGTTGAAGGGAGATTCGGGTTGAAACAAGGTGAAGTGGACCCAATTAATCACTGTTTAACCTGACATTAAGGCTTAATGTAGGCCCTTACTGGCTCTTGAAGTCATCCGTAAAGCCTGGACCAATCCTGTAGGAGACATCAAGAGTTCCTTTCCAGTAGTTGGGTGGAATCTGTCCTCCCATGTTCCTGTTGAAGCAAATAATTCACATTTTCTGTAAAAGAATACAAATCAACAGCTCAATATATTTAAGGACCCCTAGAAATATTGTAGTTTCTTGCAATAAATTCAAGATTCAAATCAAGATGTTTTAAAGGCCCGATGTGGTCCAGACTGAAATATCTAACAATGTTTATTTGTAATTTTGCGAATACATTCATGTCTCCCACCATTTTGGATGAAATATAATTTCATCCAGCAGCACCATCAGGTCAGTTTCACCTTCCAAACTTGAGACTTTACCCTCAGCTTCAGCTGCACTTTGTGTTTTGGGTTTATACCAAATGTTAGCATGCTAACAGGCTAAACTATGGTGAACAGTACCCAATCATCTGCATCCTATCATTGTCATTGTGTGCATGTTAGCATGTTGACGTCAGCTTCACAGACCCGCTAGCATAGCTGTAGACTTTGTTCAAATAGCATGGCTCTGAATAATTGAATTTTAGGAAAGTGTGGAGAAGAAAAAGAGAAATATTTTTACTTTAGCAGGTGAATTGCATCATCGTAGCCAATTGGATGTACAGGAATCTTGGGAAGACCCACTCCGTCCTCAAGGCCTAATCTGTAGGTATATTCTGTAAGGGAGCAGACAATACTATGTTAAATAAACTCTCACACATGTTCATACTCATACAGGCTCACATGTCTAAGCAAACAGAGATACACACCCTTAGCGGGGTACCCGGGTGTGAGCGGGTCTCCTGCTCCATTCAGGTTGAGAACATTGCCTCTCTGAGCTCCTCCGCCGGGTAGGTTCCAGCCATCAGGGTAGGACTTCACACACAAACATACAAAAAATGATTTAAAAGCTTAATTGGAATATATAGATTGCATTTGTATCCTGAATTCAACATCCTTCATTTCTGAAGGCAGTGCCATAGAATTTACTACTGTTTCCATTAACTGGTTTATACATTTGTAGTAGTTGTTTGTTACAAGCCGGGACAGCAATTCTGGTTTTGTTTTCCCCTTGTGAGTCTTTGTGTTTCTAGCTAAATGTGGCCCTGGATGCCTGTAGCAGGAAGTAGGGAGGGAGCAAGTGCGGAAGGGGCCCCCCAACTTTACACACTTGGGCCAGATTTGGTGTCAGACCAGGGACCAATTTGGCTGGTTTGATCCCATTGACAGATGGTGTGCCACTCTGCCATTGATCAAGGCCCATTTCAAGGCCCAGCATGTCAATATTGTCCAAAACATAAATGTAACCTCTACTACATTAACAAAGGCTGTTAACACACACACACAGTTTCATAATCCAACGCAAAAATGCTCTGGTGCAGGATACCCTACCTGGACTCCAGCAGCACAGTAATCTGCTGGGTCTGAGAACATGATTATCCCCTTTGCTCCGGCTAACATGGCATTTTTCACCTGGTGGAGCAAGACAGATGGAGAGAAGTGAATCATTTTGATGGCTTTTAAAAATGTTAGTTATTGCTGTCCATTTTTTGTCTGTTGTCTAGTGTTGGTTTGACATCACAAAAAATATATAAAGTATATATATATATATATATATATAATATTTTGAAATGCCTAACTGTATTTAGCTGCTCTTTAAATGTTAACTTATATTACATTCAACCACAGGTGTAGTCCTTTAAATTACAATACTCAGTGACTGACACAAATCCTTTAACTGGCGGTTTCATGTAGAATCAAGACCAAGACTTTTCTTACCTTATTGCCTCTGAATATTTTTCCATATCTGACTATGACAATATTCCCAGTAACATTGATGCCCATCTCCTTCTCTAACTGGGAAAAGTCTTCTGTTCGACCATAGTTCACATACACCAAATCCCCCTGGAGAGAAAGACAGAAATAAGAGACATCTTATCAGATATGTGAGAATGGGTAATGCTTAACATCCTTGTTAACTTAATTTTTACTAGGGCTGTGAAAATGTATTTAAACACCCCTAACAATATGATTATGTGTGTGTGTGTGTGTGTGTGTGTGTGTGTGTGTGTGTGTGTGTGTGTGTGTGTGTGTGTGTGTGTGTGTGTGTGTGTGTGTGTGTGTGTGTGTGTGTGTGTGTGTGTGTGTGTGTGTGTGTGTGTGAGTGTGTACCTCAGGTTGTCCTTTAGCAGAGAAGGCACTGTATGGAGGCACAATGTCAGAAACATCTTCATAACCCTCTGGAACTGGCTCAGCCAAGGAAGTATTAAAAACCTGGGGAAAAAAGATGAAATGGCCCTTTATTCTCTTTAGTAAATGCTTTGGAATTTGTATTTGTATCTGTTGTCAACTCTCTGGGAAATAGGCTGAGGTTGACTCAAGTAGTGCACTTAAGTACAAAGTAAAGGTATTTTTACTTTACTTGAGTATCATATTTTCATCCTATTGTACACTTCTGCTCCACTACATTTAAGACAACATATTTTACTTTTTACTGCAATACATTTATCTGACATCTACTAGCTAGTTTACAAATCAAGATTTTTGTCAAACATTAAACTATTACTATTAAGCTATTAGTTGATCAATTAAGGAGCCGATTGATATTTTGATAATTGGTCATTTTGATAAAATTTATAAAAATTATAGGAAAGTATTTTTCATGCAAAAATGCCAAACATCATGGTTCTAGCTTTTCAAATGTGAGGAATCTAAAAATCAAATATAACGATTTTTTTCCCCAAAAACCTTGATTTTTCTCTCTGGTTTTGCATAAATAATCAACAGTAATGTGAATATAATGACTAAGTGGGTAAAGGCAAATAATAGAGCAGTCTGGTAAGTTCAGAAAATTGCATCACTTTACTGCAATGCAGCCTTTAAAACAAGGTAAACACTTATGCTATATTACGTCATCAAAAATCTAAGACAACATCTAGTCTCATATCATGATATAGATCTGATATATTATCGACATATTGTCCCGTCCTAAACTGAAATGTTAATCATGACTGTAGGCATCTTAGCGGCATGCTGCAATATGGCCGTGCAGTAAACCCTGCTCTGTTTTCTCTTCTTTGCCTCTGTGCTGTATCATTATCTGGACTCTTAAGACACACAGAGAGAGGTTTATCTCGCCACAAGGCTATAAAAGGACCTTGGACTAGACTGAGCTGTCGTGCGGTGTTGTATTGAGGTGGAGCAGGAGCAGCCTGGAGCAGTATGTGGCTGTGTTTTCTCATGTGTGTTTGATTCTCCGCCTGCACGCTGCAACTTTGTTATCTCCCCAAACAGACTGAAAAGTAGTCCGGGGGGGGGTGGACTGAATTAGTGTAGTTATTCATGTGCGTGAGAAAACTACAACCCCTTTGAACTCGTAATCAGCAGGGGGGTGAGCGTGGAGAATGGAGTGTTTCATCGAAGAGCTTGAAGTAGTGAAATGGGATTGTATCAAAATAAGTTTGGCAATCATTAAACTAAAGCATACATTTAAATAAGTTTCTCACTGAGAACGCAACGCATGCAAATGGTCATTTTAAATAATATAAGTGGTAGCTGTGTATCAAATGATTACAATAATGCACCAGAAACAAGCACAGAAACAAGACTCATTTATAGATTATATTATATTATAGGTAAAAATGAATATATGTGGGCAAAACATGCATGGCTATCTTGTCATTGTATTTTAAAATATTGCTCTTTGCATGTGTCCGCGTTTTGTACAGTACCTCACTGCCAAACTGATCAACTATCGAGATGTAATTCGGCTGTGATTTGTTGGGGTAGGACAACAGCACGTCATAGGGCACCATCTCCACTGTGTCCAGTCCAAACTCCAGCCACTCTTTCATGATCTGCTCTGCATATCTCAGATTTTGCTCTGTACCAGCCAGGTGGGGGAGACGTGTAAATTTCCTGTGGAGAGGATGTGATTCGTTATTCACAGAGCTAGCAGACGCTTACAGAATGAAAAATGTTGTCTTTAGAATGACTGGGTAAAGTGAGAGCCTCCACTTTTTTATTTAATTTAATTTTGAATGTAGAAATAGTAGTTTATACAATGCATGCAAAGCTTGTGTTCTTGTTGTCTGACTACACTTGAACACAGCATGATCCATATATCTAAAAAAGCCTTTTTAACAATGATCATTTTGACTTTGACTGGCTATGTGCTTTATATTAAACTGTCCTAGTAAGACATGGCAGTGTGACAGTAAACCAGCATGAACAATTACAGGAACCCTAAAACTGAAACAGCTTTCACCCACCATTCATTTGATGATATAAATCTGTGATGTTCTAGCTTTCACATGTCACAGTAAGTAACATTTTAAGTAACATCGAAGTGTAAATTGTTTTATCCAGGAAAGCTAAGAATTCAGTTTGCCTTTTGGCTGCAGTTGGTCACTGCAGACAGCCATGTTTAGTCTATTAGTCTGATTACTTTTCTTCAAGTAAAGTTTTTATTCAACAAAAAATCCTTCCATGTGTGCAAGTAAAAAGTTTGGCCTGTTGGTTGAGTTGTTACATGAAACTTTAGGGAATCATTGCAGTCTTTTCAATGGATCCCTGTAGGGCTGAAAGTCCAAGCTCCATGGTCCAGTAGTATTAATGAAATATATCAGTGACAAAAGTGGTGGGCATTCAGGGAGCTGTCTCCTTGAACTTTCTTCCTTTAAAAGGGACTCCTCCATGAGTATATTTTCTTTCATACCAAAACCTGTTTGAAATTAGACCACATCATTGGGATTACTGGTACTGATGAACAGGACAGGTTAAGCGTGTCATTAGTATTGCTTACCTGAGGTGCTGTTTGATCTGGTCTGGCTGCATTCCCTCCAGTAACTCCTTCAGATATTGGCTGGAAGTACTTTTGTTTGCAGTGTTAGGATGTGTTGGCTTTGCGCACCAGCCTTCAGCACACATACAAACAAACACAGTACTGACAGTTTAACAGCACGTTGTCTTAAGAACACTGTCACCACCGTATGACTTTATGATTTGACAAAAAGATCAAATTACAGTGGGAGAAAGGGGGGAACAAACAGAATATCTAAGTGTCACTCGCTGCCAAGTTGTTTTGCATTATGTCACAAATTATATTTCAAATGGAGTTGTGGTTATGGACAGCATGTGTTAGCCTGCAGTGAGCAGGCAGACGTGAAATGTGTCAGAGTAGTGACAAAGTAAAACTCACACACACACAACACACCTCATGATTAAAATAAAACTGCACCATGTAGATTTGATAGTTGATGATAATAATTCTGGACAAGACCTTTACTAAGAAAACAAATAGACTTTATATCCTCATAATATGTATCTACTTATGCTGTTTAAGCAACTGCCTTTACTTCCATTTATACCCTTGTCATTGTCAAACTTTCCCCCGTTACTTTCATTGCTAAATAACAGACTTTCATTCATTAACAACAAACCCTCAAAGCATAGTAGATAACATCTGCGGATTATGACTTTACTGTCCAGCGTAAGTTTATGTTGTGTTATCACGTCTTACCTATGATGAAGCCCAGCAACAACAAAGCCGTCACAATCACAATCCACCTGATCCACCGAATTATCCTGGACTCCTTTCTCATTGTAAAGCCGTACGTCCCAGAGGCTTCCACGCACCGACGAGACTGACTCTGCAGAGCACGCTCGCAGAGATAGAGATAGAGAGCAATTTGTTAAAGTAGTGCACAGTGGAAGCATGGGAGAGCGAGAGAGGGAGGGAGGGAGAGAGAGGGAGGGAGAGAGGGAGTGGGGTAGGTGACTTTCTGTGTCTGGCAAAGACAGAGGCAGTGAGTTCCAAGTTGCAGAGGAATACAAAGAGGGAGCCGGTCATAAGTGGTATGTTTGGCCAGTGGACTGATGACTGTCTTTTGTACAATGGCCATTTATGTGCTGACTCAGTATTACTCAACCCGAGACCAAGAGTGGCCAAGAATCAAGAATCCAGCCAAGAATAAGCCAAAAAAACCCAATTCAGTGCAGAAAGAGTCTAGAAAGAGTTTCTACAGAATGAGACTAAATCTGCTGACACCGCTACTCAGCTCATATAGAAAAGGTGTGTTACAGTAACGAAGACTCATTATGGATAAACATCTGAATAACACACTTTATGTTGGTTTATCCTAATTTGTGAGCCGTCTGTATACATTGCAATTACCTCAACAGTCTATAGAAGTTAACATGTTTTAACTTGCACTAAAATATAGCTCGAAAAAGAAGATCATATTGGAAAAATAGGAAATTTTTGCACATTAACACAAGCTACAGAAGCTTTTATTCTAATACGAAAGTAACAATTTAGACTCATCACATATCCCTGGAAGCCCATTTCTGACAAGAAAAGACATGCATCAAAGTAATAATAATAGAATAGAATAATAGAAATACTCACAGTAACTATTTGGACTCACAAAGTCAAAACTTAGAAAGTCAGCCTTCTGACTAGTCAAAATGGACTCACTCATTCACTTAAACTGAAGTTAAATCACTGGTGTGTATTGCTGTAGATAATCAGACATATTTTCCCACACTATAAGACAAAGGGGCCATGGTCGTGCTCGGCCCCTCCTGGTCCTGTGAACAGCTGTGTGGGGTGGAGGACGGCTCTTTCATGCGGTGGGCTGGAGCGTGAAGCGGGGAGAAGGCTCTCATACATAAATATTCCACAAAATCAGTTTGTATGAAATCCATGTTCAGGGACCATGAAATATAAAGACCAAAGGGTGAATCAGCATAATTAAGCCAGTGATAGACATTATTAACTTGGCTTTTCATCTCAGAAGGTCTAATAAACAGTGTTCACCGATACCAAAATCACTCCAAAATAAGTAGAAAAGTTGGCAGCCCTGTTGATTTTGCCTATATGATTCTTTGTCAGCAGGAGGTCCGTTTTCAGACTGCATTAAAAAGTTAAGTCATTAAGTTGTTTGTTTGTTTATTTCAAGCCCCAATATTCCTGTAAAATGAAATAATATGGACTGAGGATGGAATGGTTTATTGAATTATATAGCCGATACTTTTCATCCTTTTGGGTAATATGGTATAATAATATTTAAAAAATATTCCTGTTAACTGATGTTTCTTTCTTCTGTATTGTATTTAACATTATAATTAAATAAATCGGTTTGAATTGGTCGTCTCATATAGCATCATGCATTCTGTTGTAGCTGCTCATTCAGCTGCTCATAATACTGTTGTATGTTGTATGTTTCTCATGTGTTATGAAAATTGTAGCAATTGTTGGTCTGTACATCTTGACCAGAGGTTCTCCAGAACATAACACACACACACACACACACATACACAGACACACACAAACACACACACAGTCTCTGCCTCTAAGCAAGTCATTTAAAAACATCTACAAACGTCCGTCATTAAACCAGAGTCCTACCTGAGCTCCAGAGCAACAGAAACACAATCAGCACTCTGTGATCCATGTCCACTCAATGTGCCGGTCCCTGTGTGTCTGAGTCTTTATCAGGACCAGAGTCAGGTCCAGCCCTCTGAGGGATTCATGCGTTTTATTTATAAAAAAAAAAAATTCTTATTTTGCAGCAGTGAAACGTTTGGTTCGATATGTAAACTCAATTAAAACTAAATATTAATACTTAATAGTAATACTTTGCAGGAAGATGTACCAAGTGATGTTTATCTGAATTCACATGTTGAGCAACGATATCAGTGGTTAGTGGTCGGGTTTAGAAACTGCCAATGTGGCTGTATTTTTATTATCAGATTATTAGTTCTGACAGTTTCCAGAGTACAGAGATGTCGATGATACTAAAATGGTAAATGGTTCATTTTCCAGTAAATCAGAAGACAGGATGATGATTTGATAAAATGATACAAAAATAGAAACCTCAATCATTAAATTCATATACAATATGTGTTTTAAACATTGAAAGTGAGAACAGTTTTAGAAAGTGAGAGCATGTGCACACTTCTTCCGAACACTATATTGTCCCCCCACATGTCTGTAGATGGAACTATGATTTTTCCCGCCCATCGGTTGCTACTGAAGACATAAACCTGTAAAAAACACTAATTTCATTTTAAAAGAGGTTTACTGTTCCTAAAACAGCATCGTCACTGTTCTTTTGATCAAACAAACATTAGGAATTGGTATATTTGTTAGGCACTATTTTCAGCAGCTGATAAATCCATATTTGGTGCTCTGTGAGTATTTGTGGCAGGTGTATGTGCGATTGATTCAAAATAAACTACAGTGTGTGTTCATGGTAATGAATGACTTTTCGGTGACTTGATGCCAAATAAAGAGAATATCATGAAACTAACAGTGAATGCTAAGGTTGTTCACAGGTGTTAAAACCCATTAAATGCATAGTTGTGTATACATAATGCCAGTATTTTTCATAAATTGCTACTTTGTAAAACCTTCAAAGAGTATCTTCCAGAAATGCTCATAAATAAAACAGACGTGATGCTCTCCAGGGTGTCAGGTTGAAGTTTATTCTACACTAAATCTACGTTTTAAAATTCACCTTCCCCTGTCACAGCCGTCTGTTTGCCAAGTTTCCACGGTTCACTGCTTAACCACACTCTCAGTGGGCAGCATGCTGATATTTTACCCTGATCCAATCAATAAATTGAGCAGATAAACAAGAGACAATTACACTGACTTAATTTTTAAAGTATAACTCAAATTAAATCCGGAAATTACAGCAACGTTTTCTTTCATCAGCAGCTGTAAATTCAACTGAACTGTGTGTTTGCATTATCATAAAATGTATCACTCTGGTTGTAGCACCACAAACATCCCCACCACAAGCACATAATTGAGAACATGTGCTTCCTGCTCTGCTGCCCTGTAGCAAAAAGGGGGCGTGCCCGTCTGGATCGCATCATTTATATATTATTTTATTTTGAAAGTGCACACCGGAAGTCTTAATATGCTAACATGTCTAACTTGATCATTCTTGCCTCCATGTAGTCCCTCCATATGACCACTGGAGGGCAGTTGTTCACGTTTCTAGATTTTTCTTCTCAATAGTTTAAATTAAACAATCAAACAAATTAAAACAATTACTATTAGCATCGAATTCAGAAAAATGCCCAATCTGAATTATTTTTTCAATGTATATTTTTCTCTCTTTTTCTCCAAAGAGACATTACTTTTTTTCACCTTTTAAGACATGTTTGGTGTTTTTCTAAAGTTATAAAGTGTTTTATCTATAAGGACGTCTAATATAAATAGTATACATGTAAACCTATATTATTTTCTATATTATTACTGTGTAATTGTGTCTGTTAATGTTTGACTTCATTCATGTTCTTTAAAAAAAGGCAGTGGGAGCAGGCTTTGTAAAGTGTACTCCAAACAGAAATTCATCTTACTTTCATACGAAGTTGATTCTTATCTGTCCTCCAACATAATGGTTGGCTGTAATGCTGCTTGGTTATCAAAGCTTTTATGTCTTGTAGTGGTGATTTGATTTATGAATTAAATTTATTGTTGTTTGTTTATGGGTTTTTGGCACAAGAGGATCACATCTGATTTCATAGGGAAAAATCAACAATAATATTATGGATAATTTAAAGTTTTGATTCATGATAATAAAGATATAAACTCAACACAAAGGATTGGCCCTTTGAAGCCAGACATTAGAGCGCAGTAGAGCATCTGTGTTGCTGGTGCTCTATAATATTAATAAAGTCCAGGGGCATATTTTTAATATTCTTTTAATATTTTGTAATCTGCATGTGGAGATTACTAATAGACTGCAACAGATCATTGTCAGATTTTAGGTCATGTTCAACAATGTAAGAATAAATGTCTATGGCAAAGATCTTGTTAGAGCTGAAAAAGTTAGTTGATTAAATTATGAGTCAGCCAACAGATGTACACTCTAGGTACAAATGCTCACAATTTGTGCATTACAACGACTAACTACACATACAACTTGATTTTACTTTAAGAAAGAAGAAGAAAGAGAAAGTAAAATAACACAAGATCTCTATTATATCTATCCCAAGGAAAAGTATTTATGGGAAAGAGAGCAAATGTATAGAGTGCAAATAAACAATTAGATTATGAATAAGCTTGGTCCAAAAAACGAGGCAATTGGCCCCTGGGCACAGACATGCAAGAGGCCCCACCACCTCTACTTTGTAGTACAAGACACACGGTCATTATAGTTGTATAGCCTTTCTTTGTAGTTGCTTTTTGTCTCTTTAAGTTGCTATTTGTCTTTCGGGATAATTTTGTGTCACTTTGTCGTCATGTTTTATCCTATTCTAGTTGTTTTGGTCTCTTAGAAGTTGTTGTTTGTCTTTTTGGGGTAATTTTGTGGTTTGTTTGCAGTTGTTTTGTGTCTCTTTGTAGTCATTTTGCGTCTATTTCTAGTTGTTTAGTTTCTCTTTGTGGTCACGTGCAGTGGCGTCACTAGGCTGTTTTATTCGGGGCTAAAGCCCCGGATCTAATTTGATTAGCCCCGAATCTAATTTTTTGGTAAAAAAAAAAAAAAAAAAATCGCAGCCAGTCTCTCACTGTTTACAACAGGTGAGTAGTGAGCACAAGCCCTAGATTTCACAATGTCTTTATTATATGTCAGTAATTAAAATGTCTGTAAACGTTTTGAAAACCTTACTTATGGTAAATGTATATAATGTTATAATTGAATGCAAATGTATATCATGTACTTTGTCTGCAGCTAGAATGCTCTAGCTAGCTAACGTTAATGACTAGTAGTGTGATGGACCAGAGGCATTAAGCCTGCTACTATATCTATTATTTTCGTCTGTAGTCTAAATGACCGCTTTGTACATGAAAGTTGATGACAATAATATGAAGATATGATATGAAATTAAAAGAATAACAGTTAGAAATATTTATGTTAATACATGATTCTCATGGCAACAGGGAATGAGACCGGCTGCATAAGTGTACTGACTCATTTATGTTTGTTAACAGAGAATTATAACGACATCTGCTGTAGAGTCCCAACCCCTGGGACCTGCAAACAACAATGTCACAAAGAAGGATTTCAATGTTTTTTGCTCCAAAAGTGGTTGGCAGCCAAGGAGGTAATGGGAATAGAAGGTTTTTTTGTTGTTCTTGTTCTTGTTGAACTCTTTAAGCATATAATGGCACATCCTTCATTTTCAGGTATGATAGCAGATAAGGATGCAGTCAGGGTTCATGCAGGAGACCAAAGGGAGGAGAGTGCAAGTTTCAGGTACCTGTAGGCTATGTTAAGAGTGTCTATGTAACAAAGTCGACCTGGTGAATTCCCTCTCAGTATAAAAAGAGGTAAAGACCTCCCACTTGCGCCAAAAAATAGGTCGTTTTGTCCTTGGCATAACTAATAGCACACACGTTTATTTGGTGGTCAATTGTGGTTGCAAATCAGAGGACCTGGTTTCGAGACCAATGAAGGCAAACTAGCAGGAGGAAGCAATACTGACGAGCAACACAATGACACCACTTACATGTAGTATTTAACATATTTTAGTAACCTAATTATAATGTTTGAAATTAAAATTTCTAAATGCAATAATTTGATAGAATATTGATCTTAAGTTTACAGTAGGCTACAGCTTAACTTTTTTTTATTTATTCTTTTATACATTTTCAGAGATAAGGGCAGAGTCAGCATACATAGATGCAGCTGCCAGTGATGCTGCTGACCAGAGTGAGGACAGTGCAAGTGCAAGTGCAGGTACCTGTAGGCTATGTGAGGAGTATCTATACCAATATCTCTAGTCCAGAATTGTATAATATTCAGCAGTGTATCCCAGTATACATCCTTGCCAGTGCCCATTAATTGCAAGTTGTGGATAGCAGAGTTTTATTTAATCATGTTTAAAAAAGGGGGGAGAAGGAGGCCATAGCTTTATTTCGCTTTTTCCCCTTTTTGGAAATACAGGTGGCTCAGGGTCAGGGAGCACAGGGAACCTGTTAGGAAAGAATGATTTAGGGACACGAGAAACAGGCCCAAAGCAACCCAGACGGGACCAGTACCCCTCCACTAGTTTTGGAAAGCAGCAACGGTCTTTCCAGTACAAATGGTTTGAATCTTTTGACTGGCTGGAGTATTCTTTGAGCAGAAACTCTTCACACTGTTTCTCATGCAAGCTCTTTGGGAAACACAACCCTAGAGCCAGCAAAGATGCCCTCCTCAGCACTGAGGGCTTTAATAACTGGAAAAGGGCCTTGGATAGCTACCGAGAGCATGAGGCAAGTGCTGTCCACAAGTCATCTATCCTGGCCTGGAAGAATTACAGAGCTACGCTAACGCTTTAAAGTGCCTGGAAGAGAGTGCAACACCTCTGGCAGTCGGATTACTGTCAAAGCTGTCCAGGTTTTCAAATGTCTACCTGCTGGTCATGTTCCGGAGTATGCTGTCAACTACAGAGGGGCTGCACCTGTACCTTCAGAAGGATTCTGTGGACTTGGCCCAAGCAACACTCTTTAAAGATGCAGTCCTTGACACACTGAAATCCATCCGAACCAATGAAATGGCAGACAAGCTTTACAATGAAGCAAAACACATCTATGATGCCAACAACATATGTGAGAGTCACAGTGGTCGCAGGCACAAGCAGAGGGTGATGGAGGACTTTACAATAGAGTCCACCTTGGGTACAAGGGCTCATCTGGGCACAGAAGACCAGCTGAAACAAACTCTGTTGTACCCATGTCTTGACCGTATGGTAACTGAGCTAAACAGCAGATTTTCTGATGTGGGGGCAGAGCTAATGCGAGGCATTCAAGCTTGCAACCCAGCGGCCGTTGATTTCTTCTGTGAGGATTCCCTAGAGCTGATTGCAACACATTATAAAATGTCATTGAAAAAAGAGGAGATCCTGGTGGCAAAGCAGTTCCTTTCTAGAAGAAAGAGAGAAGGTGCCGTTTCTGACATGGGCAGTGTTTACAAGCTACTTCACCCAGACATGTTCCCAACCTTGAGCTCAGTTGTCCAAGCAGCCTTGACAATACCTGTCAGCAGTTGCACGTGTGAGCGGTCGTTCAGTGTACTGCGCCGTGTCCACACCTGGCTGAGGAGAACCATGGGCCAGGAGAGGCTACATCATTTGGCTATTATGGCAGTGGAGAAGGATGCGCTTTGTGGCTTAGACCATGGTGAAGTCATTGACCGGTTCGCCCAAGTCAAACCGAGGAGATACCCACTTGTGCTCAAAGGACAAAGGTCCAAAGAAAGGAGCAAGAAACAGTGAAACGAGTGAAAATAAAAAGTTCACTACAAACAAGAAATGAACAAAGAAAGACAATACATGTAGAGTAACAGTTAATAATACACAGACAAATGTACAAGTATACACAATATGGAAAGTGTAAAGTAAAGACAGATATACTGTAGAAGAAAAGAAATGAACAAAGACAAACGCATGACTACAGAAAGATAAGATGTTTAAAAGGCTCTTGCCTTTTAAACATCTTATCTTTCTGCATTTCTGCATTGTATACTTTTTCAGACATTGTTTACTATTGTGAAACTAATAAAAATATGTGAAGAATACATATATGACTATGTGACTCATTTATTATCTAAATGTTTAATGTTGGTGCTTATGAATGAGGCACTTTTTTGTTAAGACAAAGGGAAGTTTGTGAAAATCTATATTTTTACCATTGGTATTAATAAACTGCATACATTGTTTATTTTGTTATTTGTTATTATTTTCAAAAATTGCATGCGCAGTTACGTTTTGGCCCTGGGCTAAGCCCCGGATCTTTCAGAAACCTAGAAACGCCCCTGGTCACGTGTCTCTTGTTATTGTTTTCATCTATTTAAAGTTGTTTTGTGTCTCTTCGTATTTGTTCTAATCTTTTAATCCGACCCCCGAATGCACCACGAACTGTGTTTGTTGTATGTATTCGCCTAAATCTAGTGGACATTAGGACCTGGAGGCCAACTCTCCCTGCCTCTCCCTGTGTGTATGTGCTTGTGTGTGTGTGTGTGTGTGTGTGTGTGTGTGTGTGTGTGTGTGTGTGTGTGTGTGTGTGTGTGTGTGTGTGTGTGTGTGTGTGTGTGTGTGTGTGTGTGTTGGGCGGGGTTGATGATGCATTGAAAAAGAACTCGGATCTTTTAGTTCAACTGGTTTTCTGGACTCTGAAGTGGGAGTGCCCTCCTGCCAGAATATCTGCCTCTCTCTCCTTCTCTCTCCTTCAGTGTGTCTTTACCTCTCTCAGCCTCTCCTCCCTCTCTCCAGCAGAAGCACACGTCTCAGTAAGTAGTACAAGAAGAGCCTTTTCCCCTCATGGTTTCAGTTGTTTTTTATGAGTGTAAATACAGGTTTAATGTGTGTTTGATGAACTGTTAGTCGTGTGTGCTGGTTTTATGAAGTCGTTGTGCTCTGTGTTTGTTTGGATTATGTGAAGGTCCAGGGTTTGCATATTGTTCACTCGTGTCTCCAGTGGTGGAAAAATACAAATAAATAATATCGCATATCGTAGTGAACAGAATGATCCAGTTCTGCATTTACAGTTTTTTACAGTGCTTACCAGGAGCAGCGGTGAAGTGTTGACATAGTAACATGTAGAAAGAAGCTGAGTCACAGTAACCTACTTCATTATACTGACTACTGACTTTTCAAAGTAAAAAATAGTCCTTATGCGGAACACCTCTCTTCAAAGTGTTCTAATATATATATATATATATATATATATATATATATATATATGTGTGTGTGTGTGTATTATTACTGGATTCATACTGATGCATGAATTGTGTGCTGTATATATTATTACTGATTTATACTGATGCATTTATATTGGAGCTGTAACAATTATTTGAAAAATGTAAAAGAAATATTTGGTTGATTGATTGATTGATTGATTGATTGATTGATTGATTGATTGATTGGGTCATTTTTCGGACATTTGATGGTAGCAGATGGAATTTTCTTGATGAATCGATAATGAAGTGAATATACTGTTAGGTAGTTCAGTCCATGAGAATACATCATATCTCATAAATCGATTATATGTTTTTTTATTTAAAATCTTAATCTGCAATGTGACCAGTAACTGCGACTGTAAAATAAGTGCAGAGGGGCAAAAAGTTAAAAAAAATGTTCTTCTCTGAAATGTGATGAAGTAGCAGTACAAAAAGAACCCAAACAGTACAAGTGCTTGATTAATGTACCACCTGAAGGCATTGTGACATAAGTTATTTATATTTATCATGTAAGTTCGTCGGCAGCACAGTCAACATACAGCTTTGAGGTCAGAAGAATCATCATATACACTCCATGACATCATCGAATACAGCGTATTTTGATTATTACTTATATTTTAAATATTCAAGATGTCGACTGCAAATGTATGTACAAATTTGGCATAATATGGCATATGTTTTGGAGTTCTACTTGAATTTAGAGTAGTTCTGTGAGTGTGAAAATACATAATATTATATTATATCATATTATATTATATTATATTATATTATATTATATTATATTATATTAAATATTGTACTATATTATTTCAAATATTTTCATTCAATCTATTGATTATTTAATTGTGAACCAGAGCCCAAAGAGGTATCTTCAAATGACCTGCTGAAAAAGTAAACTTCTCCTCTGATAAAACTGATCAGTAACATCAATCACAACTGTCATTGGTTGATGTTATGTTGATGAAAAAAATGTTCAGGGTTGTATTCCTTTTAAACGGTTATACCTGTGTTGTGCATCATTTAGTTTTTTGTATGAAAGATGTTGCCTTTTATTTCTTTGGTTTCTCTTAGCTTGATTTCTTTGGTCCGATGTTTATTCCTGACGTTCTCTCTCGTCTCTTTTTCAGGCACACGGCAAAATGTTTTTTGCAAAGAATTTAATCAAAGGCATCATTGATGTTGTGAGGTGAGCAGACGAAGGCTCTTTATTTATTTCCCTTTTTCAACCATGTAACTATCTCTGTACTGGATACACATATTGATCTTTTCACAACTGCTCTCTGACTTGTTGTCTTGACTCTTGTTTTTTTTCCTCCAACAGCAACATCGACCCGGAGCAGTTTAAGTCTGCAGACCCTGTGAGTGTAAAACCTTATGAAGCAACTCCACCTGATACTCACAAATTCTCTCTGAATTGGTTATTGGACCTTCTCAAACAAATATATGAATGCTTACGTCTCACAGAGTGTATATCTGATCGTATGCTCCATGGATGTTCCTATTAGTCACTTAATAATATCTTCAGACCCAAATATGTCATGGTGTCGGCAAATGAAAATGCATTATTTTAAAATGTGGCTCTGGTAGAATGTATATTACCAACAAATGTCAAGTTGTCGAGTTGAAAGAAATGAGACGACACAAGATCAGGTTACAGTGTTGTACAGTATTTATGAAACAGCAAAAAATGTAAGTTATAACTTCCATAAAAGATAAAACCCTACTTGGAAACTCAAGAATGAAAACTAGTTATCAAACTTCTTACAAGATCCAGAATTGGTTATATTCAGAATGGTGTAGTTAGTTTACAGTCACTTTCATGCATCATTGTTGTGTGAACTTGACAACGTTGTACTAAACTTCTCTTATTGTTTGATTTCACTAACATACATCCTATTCCTCTTACACTTTATTTATGTGTCCATTTCAGCCAACTTCCTTTTATTTCATCCCCATCTGTATATTTAAACCTCATGAATAGGGGTGTTGACATACTGGTTATGACGATAGGGTGATTTTTATATTTATTCCTGCCGAGAGAATCTACTTATTTTTGGCCACAGTTAAAATCTGATAATGTGACTTTTTTAAAATTAAAAAAGTTTAACGGTTTGTTCTGTAAATCAAAATCTGTGAAAAAATGTTGTTTTAAAGAATGAACAATATGGCAGACGAGGGCTAAATCCTTGTGTCCGATTGGCTCAGAGTATACATGTGATTAATCATGTGATCACTTGAGTCGCTGTCAAATTTTAACATGCACTTTTCTGTAAGTCGCTTCCATTCCAACATGTTCCCAGTGCAAATCACAATGTTTCTAGATACTAATGCTCTTCTCTGTGGATTGGAAATATTTTTCTCACTCAATAACAAAGAGAACCATTCTAACACTAGATGGAAATCTGTTTGTGTCTGTGTCCTCATACCAAGCGTCCTTCTAAACTGTGAAACTCTTTTAGTTCAAGTCAACCTTGTTACTGACACTCAGAATTCTCCCAGTGGAAGATTTCATAAGCAAACAAACACACTGAATGTTTAAATGCAGTCAGAGCACACTCTCATTCCTCTGCCTAACAGTAGCTCTTTGTATATATGTGTGTGTGTGTTTGCAGCCTCCTCCTCGCAGACCTCTGAACTTCGCCGAGTCTCATGAGAACGATGAGGAGAAACAGTTTCGGAGGGTTTTCAAACAGCTGGCCGGAGAGGTGAGCCGTAATAATAATATGTGTTCTCTGTCTTCTTTTCACTCCCAGTTATACTGTGTTTTTCCCAGTGAAGCTGTGGTTCTCACCCACTTTCTATTTATCCTCCTGGCTCACAAATAAGCCTTGATAGTGGGTGGGACACAAACTATCAATAAAATCATAACATCATGTTTCATTGTAAATAATTACTTAATGCAATATAGACCTCTCAGCAACAGTTAGATATAAATGTCACTTAGATTCATTCTCAGCTGAAAATTTAACTGTTGACCTCCTTCAATCTAAAACCCTTTATCCTGGTGTGGGAGCTGTGCAGAGTTCAAGGTAATTACTACAAAACTAGTCTCTAAAGTTAAAAAATAATCATGAAGATGCTCCTGGATAACACCGGCCAGACGCTATTTCTTCAGCAAATAGTATTCAGTAGATGTAGTTTTTCATGGACTCATCCTTTGACAGACTTTTAAAGGAACAGTGTGGGATTTAGGGGCGTTATTGGCGAAAATGGAACATAGTATTCATAATTATGTTTTCAATAGCATATAATCAACTGACACTAAGAATCATCGTGTTTTTGTTAGCTTAGAATGAGCCATTTATCACAGATGTTTACTTCCAATATACATGCATCTTCCCTGAAACATTAGTATTGAATTGAATAGTATGGTGTTAGCAAAGATGCATGTGTTTGGGAAGTAGTGAGCTTACGACTGGATAAATGAGACTTGGAATACACTGCACAAGTTGCGGGAAACAAACCAAATTCAGAAAAAGGCATCAGTTTGAATCATTAATGCTGTTCCAGTTTTGCTATCAAGTTAGTCCTCCAGATTGATCTTGTGACACCTTGTTGGGGCTCCAAACCCCAGTCTGAGACCCTCTGGTCTGTTGTGTGTCTCTCTCCAAACAATCATGTAACCACCAAACCTAACTTTAACAATCAGAATACTTTATTTATCTTCGTGGAGCAACATGTTGTTTGCAGATTAGTTTTCTTCAGATAGTTTGCAGTTTATCATTTTTCTTTTATAGTGCATTTTTAGTCAGTGCTATTAAGAATAAACAACAGGGTAAGGTGGTATTTTTAAAGCAATCAGTATTTTCCTCCTCTGAGGAGTAAGTGTACGTTTGTAATGGAATTGTGTCTCCTAAAAATGTGTCTGCATACATTACACTTCAATGAAGTGATCTATGTCGCGACTTTCTACTCCCCTGTTTCTCTTTGATCTGAGGGAGGATACGTTTTGCCTCACCCTGTTTCAGGAGTTTCTTGTTTTCAATGAAGGAAAAGTTTCATTACTGTTTCAGTACTCAACTGAAATGTTGATCTGATTTGGCTGCTCAGCAAGTTTAGTAAAGATTGGTCTGTCTCTCTATGAGTCGGTTGTTCTCTCTCTTCTCACCTGATGCTTCATCACCTCACCACACCTGTCTGCCTGCTGCCGGCTGCATTCCAAAATCCACCCTCCATTGTCCCCTCCTCTCTCTGTTTTACTCGCCTTGTCTGGTTCATTAACATCGCGCTCGGCAGGTTCTTCTGCCTGTACTTCTATCGCTACGTAGCCCTCAAAACCCATCTTCAGTCAGTATTTTCTTGTTCACCACTGAAATCATTTTTAATTTAAATGTAATATATTTAAATATAATCTTTTCATTTTCTTCCCTACTCCAAGTCTAATTGTAGAAAATGACATGGTGCACAGGAGCAAACATCCGGTTAGTGATCAGATTAAAGTCTCAAGGCAAAGAAATGTGTTTCCTCCTCATCTTATCAGCAGGTTGATGCTCACTGGGCTGCACGATATGAGGAGAATGTGCAATTACGTTGTTATAACTTGACTGATTGTCTGTAGAGTTAACAGCATATCAAATTACATAATGCCTAAGGAGAGAATGTAATTCAATATGTTGTTGCTGTATTCACAATACGGTGGTCTTTCTCCTTGTATTTATATGACATCGCAATGATGATTAAAAAAAAAGTTATATTTTTTACAGCCCTAGTTTCAATACGGCTGAAATCCAGTTAATCCTGTTAAATAGTAAAATACTTACCAACCAAATCAAACAGGTAGCCCCTGGGCAGCTGCATTGATAGCATTACATTAAAGAAACTAAAAGATGTGTCATATCCTGAATTGCGTGATTGACTCCTGACAGGCCTAAACAAGAAATTGCAGAGAGAGTTGGAGAACACAGAAAGTTGTCCTCTGAAGCACTGTGTTCAAAAATGTTTGTGGAGCATTTTCTTTTCGTTTTCAGGGTCAAACCAGAGCAGAAAATCTGTGTTTTCATGTCAAACTGTCAGAGGATCTGTGCAGAAACGGGCTGAGGGAGTTTGATAGACTGAGCAGACATCAGGCAGTGACAGATCTCAGGCAGGAAGTCTTATAATGCCGCACAAAGCAGTAATGTGATTTGCAGCTTTGTGACATTAAAACAGAGAGAGAAGGGAAAGCTCCGGAGTGGAATTTATATTCTTCTCAAAGTTGATACTCGTTGCAAAGTCAATATTAAACATACAAATTGAAGATTTCATGACTTGGGACTTTGAGGGTACCAAATGTTTACAAATCAGCCAGATAGTCCAGATAAACAGTGAATCCATTTACTGTGCCCTCAGCAGAGTCGGCTTCAGGGAGTGTTGGACTGAGAGAAAGAGAGCTCTTGCTCTGAATTCCTGCCATTGTCTGGCAGGGCGGCACCCAAGCCTGAGGGGCGTTGTGCTGTTTGTGTGTGTTTGTGTTTGTGTGTGTTTGTGTGAGTGTGTTGCTACACTGTGTGTCTGAGGTTTTCTATGACTCATCAGAGGGATGTGTAAACCAGTTAGACCAGAACTCAGTGGGTGGATTTTCTAAACCGACAGCAGTAATAAGGGTGATGATGAAGAGGATGAGGATGGTTGTAGTAAAGTATCCCCACCCACCTGGCTGAGCTCTGGGTGGGTGGAGATCTGTAAAAAAGTGTCCGGTAAAGGTGGAGTTCGCTGTGACTGACCTTTCTGGTCACTATTTAAAAGTCACAAACCCCTATTCTGTGGGAATATATTGAAGTTGAGTTTGAAAACATCAACAGTGGATTAGGAGGAAAGTTGAGGATTTTACTCTAGTTTAGTTTAGTGACATTAAAGGAATACTTCAACATTAAAATTACCATTTGTGCCGTGGGAGTTGTGGTCTTAATATTTTCTTTGGCCTACAAAGGTCAACAATTGGTGGCAGTATTTTTTTACTATTACCAAAATCATACAGGCTCTTCTCTGTGTCAAAAATCACAACAAGTTTTTGTCAAGACCAAGAAAACACAAGACAGTTTTCTGATGAACTTGTACTCTCAGGAAAACATTGAGTTTGTTGCATTCATGCCATAAAATAACTTCTTCCTCATCATGAGAAAACAAATCTGCCCTTTCCTTTAATTTCAGTGGCATTAATCTGCTCAAACCAAGTTTAATCACAGAGATATGTCTTTTAGGAATGAGTTAAGACATTCTGTGTGCTCAACATGATGCTATAAAAGAATCCATCCAGAGATAGCATAGTGTTGCTTCACAGTGTTTGGGAAACAGGAAGAAAAAGTTGTTTTTTTCAGCAGTGAGTCAGAAGCTGGAAAAATATCAAAGGAAATAAGAGGAAACAGCTTGAGTTTAGTTTGAGTCACGCTCAGATCAGCTGTGACTCACTGTGTTTGAGGGGTTTCCTCTGTGGAAAGAAATAATCCAAGCATGAACACACTTTTCTAATGTGTGTGTGTGTTTGTGTGTGTGTTTAAACAGGACATGGAGGTGAGCCCCGATGAGCTAAAAAACATCCTCAACAAAGTCATGGGCAAACGTGAGTCTGCTTAACTTCTTTTTCTACTACATTTAGGTATTCCATCTGTTTTGCATTTACATTTCTGTGTTCTCACAGCAACTGCTTTACCTACTGAGACTTTTTGTTCTCACCTGAGAACGTGTTCCAGTGTTTCTTACTGATGTATTTTATTTGAAGGTTGAATCTGTTAATGTTGGTTTCAGATGGAGGCCTGCAAACTGATGGTTTCAGCATCGAGTCCTGCAGGAGCATGGTCGCTGTCATGGACGTATCCTTTTGCTAAACATGGTGCTAACAGTGTGATGCTACAAGTTTTAAAATAGCAGTAGCACCAGCAGCAGAGGCAGTAGTACTAGTACCAGGAGTAGGGAAATCAGAAGCAGTAGAAGCAGTAGTAGCAGCAGTGCTAGTAGCAGTTCAATTAGTAGATGTAATAGGGGAAGTAGCAATTGTAGCTGAAATCGAGGTAGCAGTAGCATTTATTGTAGTTGAACTAGCAGTGGGCTAGTACAGAAGCAATCGAAGTAACATCAGTAGTAGTAGAAGTAATAATTGCAGTAAGACTATCAACAGCAGCTGGAGCCGTATTAGTAACAATAGTCAAAGTTCCAGTAGTAGTAGCAGTAACACACGTAGCAGTTGCAGAAGTTATTGTAGTAGTAGAAGTAACAGCTGTAGTACCAGTAGTAGTAGTAGTAGCAGTAGCAGTAATTCAAGTAATAGTTGTCGTGACACTATGAACAGAAGTATAAGTAGATTAAATACAACTGTTGTAGACAATGAAGTAAAAGTAGTCATAGCATAAGTATTAGTAAAAGTAACAGCAGTAGTGGTAGTAGAAGTAGCAGTAGTAGTAGGATATTTACTAGTTGTGTTTGCAGAGCTCTTTCTTAATCAGACAGTATAAAACTTTTTTTGGTGTATTCTGCTTTGGTTTGTGAGCTTGACCTTTGACCTGACTCCCTTCAGAGTGACAGCACAGGTAAACTGGGCTTCCATGAGTTCAAATACATGTGGAACAACATCAAGAGATGGCAGGTCCGTTTGTCTCCTTCTTCTTTAATTTGACCCTTTTTTGGATCATTTTCAGTTTATAAAAGTTGAAAACGCTTTGTGTTGTTTCACCGGGTTGTTTCTTTGTTTGTTTTTTCTTTCTCCAGGCTGTCTATTTAAAATACGATGCAGATGGTTCAGGTACAATCAACTCTCATGAACTGCCAAATGCCTTCAAGGCTGCAGGTGAGAAACTGTGTGTGTGTGTGTGTGTGTGTGTGTGTGTGTGTGTGTGTGTGTGTGTGCGTGTGTGTGTGTGCGTGTGTGTGTGCTTAAATAACCAGGAACATCAGTGTGAACCGAATGTAAAGTGTCCAACTAATTGTGTGTTTGCAGGCTTCCCTCTGAATGACCAGCTCTACAAGCTGATTATCCGTCGCTATAGCGATGAGAACGGCAGCATGGACTTTGACAATTTCATTGGCTGCCTGGTGCGACTCGACGCCATGTGCAGTGAGTTTCTCCCTCTTCCTCCTCACCTTCCTCACCCTTTCTCCTCTCTGTTTTTAAAGATGCATCACTTCATCAAATGATCAGTATGTGTCCTGCACCATTTTATTCACATTTCTATATACAAAATCCGCCAGACTGTATGTCTGCTGTCCGCTGTATGTCTTTTGAATCAAAATAATTTAAAATAAGGTTCTGACAGCTTGTTTAAAGTTTGCCACAAATCACACTTTATACTTCATAATTCAATCGAAGGGCCTGAATGCTTCAATGAAATGTCCAAAGAAATAAAGAAAGTGTCCTCCAGCTGTTTCTCTGCAACTGTGAAGAGGCATAATAAATATCATGTCTCCTTCCTTATAATATCGATTTGCCAAAGTGCTATGTATTCATTTGATATCAAGTAGATAATGGGAATTCATTCTGTGGAGTGACGACTCTTTAAAAGGGTTTTCAATTTGTGCCATCAATCTTTAAACTCTATAAAATAATCGGTATTCACTTAATTCACATAAGATATTAAAGAACAATATGACTGTATTGAGTCATCAGACATGGTAAATTGTGTATGTATGTGTGCGTGTTCTGCAGGAGCCTTTAAGACTCTGGATAAGGACAAGACTGGCACCATCGACCTGGACATCAAGGAGGTAACTAGCTCACTTCACTCTTCTTGTCTTTCAATCAATTCTCATATATTAAGGTCAGATAAAAATGTATTTATCCCTAGGGAAATTTTTGTGCAGCAGTTGCAGTACAAAGGCTGAAAAAAAGCACCATACAAATTATAATCAAATTGACTATTGTACTTCTCATAATAATGCTAGTATATAAAAAAAGACAAAATAAACCTATGTATTGTTATCCTTTTTGTGGTAAAGTAAATAGTCAAAATTATCTATTTATTTAGGATTACAGTACAGGGTTTTATGAAGTGTTTTTGTTTGTTTGTTATACTAACATTATTATGAGATGTACAATAATGATCAATCTCATAATTTGTTTTCAGGGTTTTTCTAAACATTTTGTCCTGCAGCAGCTGCACAACTTTTTTTCTGGGAATAGTTTTCTTTATCAATAGATGATAGATACCATGTAGAGATGGTATCTATCATCTATCATTACCTCAAAAAAGAAAAATTGCTGTGACCGCACAGTTATAATTGAAGGGACACATATGAGTGTGTCAACATTTTTATCAAGTCAGATCTTCTGTCATCTGGATTGTAGAGGCCCGGCAGCAAGAACGTTTAGTGAGACCTTAGTAAGAAAAAAAACCTGAAACAGTAAAAGTTAGGGAGTGAAAATAGGATTTTTAGTGGAAATAACCAGTGGTGGAATGATTTTAGTACCATGTGTAAGTACTTTTACTCAAGTACTGTTCTCATTGAGCTTCTACTCCACTACATCTCCGAGGGAAATATTGTATATTTTACACTTTATTTTTCACTACTTATTGATTATGAATGTTTGTGTTCTTTTATGTGTTGAAAAATCCTCCTACTTCTTCAACTAAATAAACTCTTTAAAAAGCCTCTTGGATCAGCTGGAAAATGCATCGTCATAAAGATGAATACTGGGCTGTTTGTCTTTTCAGAGATACGTGGTTCTCAAAGGACAGCAACGCTACAAAAATATGATGATCTTATAGAATAGATAATAGTAGATTAAACCAGCCTACAGTATAATAATGAATTAAAAATGCAACATACACATTAGAGCAGCAGTGATATTAATCCAGAAACATCATATATAATACTAAAACACTGACAGGGAACATTTTACTGCACAACGAATACTTTTACTTAAGTATGGTTTTGAATGCAGAACTTTTACTTGTAGTGGAGTATTTTCACAGTGTAGTATTGGTACTTTTACTGCAGTAAAGGAGCAAAATACTTCTTCCAACACTAGAAATGGTGCTTGTTTCCCATTGATGAGTGAAAAACATCTGGTGATCCACTAATATTTGACATTACAGATTTACTTACTAACAGTGTGTTTGTTTCTGACTCTCAGTGGCTTCAGCTGACGATGTACTCATGAAGCGTTGGAGGGGAAGCTGCTCCACAACAAAAACCTTCTTCTCTTCTTTCATCTCATCCCTCACTCCCTCTCATTGCACTTCTGTGTGTGTGCGCACTTGTGGATGTGCAATAGTGTTTGAACCCCCCTCGTCATCATGGTAACGGGACCAAAAGTGTAAGAGTTAGAGCTAAAGCAAAGGGGAAAATCAAACTCGGACCAAAGTGGAGCTGATTCTGCTGTTGCACTGTCCCGCTGCTACCAGGCGGTGGTGCTACAACGTCCCCCATGTTACATCTATATTTAGGGCAAAGGATTTGTATCAGAAGCCGAATAAAGTGACACAACTGACAATTAACTGTTGTTCGACTAGTTTGTGGGTGGGAGAACTTCTTCTGGATTTTCAAGCAAAATGTGATTCTCTACACAGGAATCTTTTATTTTTTTAATCAGTTCACCAATTGTGGCTGTAGTCATCACACTAACTTCCTTGTACTTTTTCTGTTCATTTTAAACAAATAAAGGGAACCGATTGTGTTATTACTTTCAATATGGCAGAAAAGATCTTACAGGTTAGAACAAAAATATGAAAAAAATTTGGCAATAGGTTCCAGCTTTAATTTGTGTATTAGCAATAAATGTCCACATGCATTGAGATTGTAGTAATTTATTGTAACCTTTTAAGTGTATCCCATGAACATAAAAGAAACCAGAAAACAGTACAAACCATAAAAACAATCCATAAAAAAAGAAAATTACAAACAGGCCAGTTTTAATCTTCAGCTGCATTTTAAATGTGTCAACAGAAACCACAGATCAACGTCTACAGGAGGAGCATTCCACGGTGTCGGAGCCATCACAGGTCAAAGGCACGGCCACCTTTAGTTTACAAGAGTGTCCTGGTCAAGATAGGCAACAATAACAAGGAGAGACCAATAATATATGACAGATGACACAAAATATGACACAAATAATGCAATCGTAATTTTAAAAAATCTGGTAAAGGATTTGGATACAGGTCACCAGTTAGTCACAGATTCTCTTACACGTGTGACTGTTTTAGTTGGTCATTTAAAGCCGAGTTTATACATGAATAAGTGTCAGTTATGAAGATGAAGGTCAAGTTCAAAGGTGACTAATATGAGCTCATAACAATCACATTGATCTGCTACATTATTTTGGTTGAACTTTACAACCTGTCTTCTTAAAGCGTTAAGGTCATGGTTTAGGTCCATTCCTTACCTGTTGGGTCAGCTCGGTCACAGAGGGTGGCAAAATAAACCACAATTCTGCTATTGAGGACTCCAAAAAATATGTAAAAAAAAAAAAAAAAGAATAAAGAATAATCCTTAGTTGAACTGGTCAAATCAGTAGACGTATGATCATCCCTTGGTTTTCAGGGGTCATGATAACAACCTGCTTCAGTTCAACTTGTTCAAAAGTATTTTACGTATAAATGAATATAATTTTCATGTGAGGTCAGATCTTTTTTCATATATGACATTATATTAACTGAATTTCCCATGGTGAACAATAAAGGCTCATCTTATTTTATATCTTCATGTAATACATCAAGTTTGAAACATCTTACTCTTAAAAGTCGTGTGTATATTTACAGTATTGCGATTATATAATGACCAAACATAATTCCATATTGTTAATGTTTTATGTCACCTATGATACTCTTACTGTGTACAATCTCCTTTTAATAAAACGCTTACTTATCGACGCTGTGGTGTGTTCGGTGAGGGGCGGGGCCGGCCGGTGTGGTGGAGGAGGAGGAGGAGGAGGAGGGCGGTGCAGAGGAGAAGGGATGCTGAGGAGGGAAACCAACAGGAGGAACAACAGGTTTCTGCGGATGTTTTAATTCGGACAATCTGGGAAAAAATAACTCACGAGCGAATCCAAAAGAATAGCCTTTGAAAGGTAGGATGGCTGGCTACGTCTTTTTTCCATCCGAGCAGACTTTATTCATAAAACATATATACATATATATGAAGATATCGTTAAAGTAAATACAGCCGCCTGCTGTCGTTTCAGTTCACTTCAACTCATTGCAAAAAAAAAAAAAAAACAGTCCTTAATAGTGGAGTGGGAATTAAGAAGACGCAGCGAGGTGTTGAAGTAGAGTTTGATGATTTAAACAGGAAAGATGTAAACTACAAGAAGTAAACTAACTTTTAATCCCTTTATAGAATACTCTGTACGTACTGCCATGCAAAGCAAAGGCAAACTGGATCAGTTAATTAACAAATCAACATTAACAAATTGTTAAATGTCATGGTGGTAAAAGCTAAATACACATTAAATGTACAGCTTACACATGTCTCTCAGTGTAAACAGACAGACCAGTGGTTCCGTCTTATGCATCGATCATCAACTAACATCAATCATCATCTTTTCTCTTCTTTAAATTCAGTATATCTGCACATTTTGTATTTGAAATGAACAGGATTAATTGTCGTGTAATTCCCTCTGAATGTTAATGATATGAAATGCAAATATTAGATTTGACTGTGGTCCATATACAGATTTTTTTTTTTATAGTAAATGTGTAGTTTTCAACCAGTTACACTGTAACAAAATTGGAGTTTCTAAACCAGAGAACTCCATGTTCAATAGAAAATTAATTTCCTATAAAACATTTACTATGACAGTCGTTTATTGGTGTGCCCGCATATTTAATGTATTTCTGTATCTGCTACTCTTAAATGTAATTTAGATTCAAATGATGATGCAGTGCAGGGCATGTCAGTGTATGTGTAATTAAGAAAGTTAAAACAGGAAGACATTTCTAATAGGGTTTCTGCTCATGGTCTTAGCTCCCACTTAATAGATTATGATGCAAATGTAAAATGTAAATCCGTTAGCCTTATATTAAGATGTAACAATCTATTGATGTGCAATGTGCATACAGTGCAACTCATTAGAAATATGCTCAAGCAATATTCTAGTTTATTTTGAATTCATTGTACGCTGTTGTCCCGCTGGCCGTGGTTTGGCCACCCCCGGTTTTAGAGGCTTGGACTTGGAGTTAACCAAGTTTAAAGTGTTTAAGGTCCTCTTAACATGCTGAGCAGTATATAGGCTCTGTGTTAGCAGTAAGGGGGGTGCAGAGCATTGTGTGGCGCACAGGTGACGTCACAAGCACCAGGTGGCAGGAAGGCTTCATTGTTTACTATTGGCTGCTTTTCAAACATGTCGACCTCTCTGACTGTTGACTCTGTACCATGCTGCCTGACAAGATGGTGGTGTGATTTTAATGTGCAGTTTTGGAAGATGAATTCTTTCAAAGACAGCAGTCATCTCATTGGTCGGACGCTCATGCTGACATGCGGATGGTTTGAACTGTCTTAAGCTGCAGTACCTGTCACGTCCATGAAATGCTGCTTGTTAGCATTTTGCTATTGCGACACAATGTGCAATTTAAGGATGAATGCTGATCTGCATCATTATTCATATTGAAATGATTATGTTGAGCGTTTTGCATGGATCTATACCAAACAGAGATGATTTCTGAAGTCTGTAGAAAGCAATGTGTAGGCCAGAACAGCTCTGCACCACCGCAATATTTGATTGAAGAAGGCATTTTGACACACATTTTAACTTCTGCGCCTCCTGCAATTTAAAATTTTCAGTAGGCCATATTGGGATTTTGAGAAAATAGGATTTTGTTGCACTATTTCGCAGGAAAACCTTGTCTATAATAAAATGAAGGGGGAAAAACTTTAAAACTCAGTGTGACGTCATCTGGTAACGCATTGCATTGGCCAATGAAATACCTGCAAGTTCCTATTTCTTGTAGATTACTTAGCCTTAAACGTGTTATTCTACTATTAACTTGAAAGTGTGGCAGGACTTTGATGCCTATAGGCCCAATGGGTTGGATTTTTCTAAATAGCAATGTATAGAAAAAAAGATAGAAAAATAAACCGTCTCAGTCATCACTTCTGACCCACTAGAAAGAAGTGTGTGGTGTTGTCTGTATCTGCAAAGACCCAGTACTAATGTTGCTGTGTTCAGTAGGTTTTTGGGCGTCAGGCTCTATAAAAATGTAGAAACCAGCGGCCAGGTTAGCATGCAGCCTGAGTCGAAAAGCTAAGGGGACGCAGCTCGTTTCAAAGAGAGTGATTGTAGGGTCGATGGGCCAACTTTGAATCCTGCGTTTACAAACTTCAACAAATCCTACTCATTGTGCCTTTAAAGAGAAATATTGCTGTTAAGTTGGATGTTGTTCTTAGAAAGCTGGCAAGTTGTGTCCAGACTGATAATAAGATACATTCAAGTAAACTTTTACACAACCCAGTACTGGTGAACTAACTCACTTCAGTGTTTTGGGGGTGAAGGAAAGTCTGAATGTGTCTTAATATTGCTTAAACACCCTGATTAAGTTACAAGGTAAACTTTCACCCAGAAAAATACCAAACATTTTCTGGTTGTATCAAATGTAATGGTTTTCATGGAACACCTTTTGGTCATGAGATCTGGCTCCTGAAATGGACTTGTCTCATAGCTTTGTACATTTTATAGACTAAACGATTGATCAGTGGCAGATTACAATGCATATATTTTTCTCTGTTTTTGTGTGAGTCCAGTTTGCACCAAAGAACATCAAGAGTCTTTCTTCCTTTCTCTCCTTCTCCGCTGCCCCTCCTTCCTCTTCTTTATTGCAGCAGGTGGTGATTAGTGGTTAGGCCAAATTATGATGCTCCAGCCTGATAACACAATGTCTGAAAAGAAAAGTGGGTGTGGGGAGGAGCTGCAGTAGGCGCCTGTTTTTATGATACTGTGAGGACCCAACACCTGGTTGCTCACTCACATTGTGGGGATGTCTGATCTTTTTATTTATTATACTGTATAGGTTAGGTAGCCAAATATGCAGTTAATATCTCTTATCTCTTATTAACCAGACTGTAAACTGTAAACGTCCATTAGTGTCCTAGCAGGATTATTAATAAGGAACAGAGTTATGACCGGGCCATGAACACAGACTAGAACGCTTCAGAACGCTTCAACTATTATATAAATCAACTATTCCTGATCAGAGAAATCTGGATTTACAACATCTGGATTATTGAAGTCAGATTTCAAAATTGGAAGATCGTTTAACATTTGGTGTAGTAATTCTTAAAATGGCGTTGAACAATATCTACTAACATGTGAAATGATCTTGCTGATATTAAGTCTCATAAGATCTTTAAAACAGAACAGAAAGGAACTTTAAAATTGGGAATCAGCGAGGGAAATACCAGCTTATCGCCTATTTGCTTTTTCAAACATAAATGTAACAGCCTTCTATTGCTCAAGGTAAATGAAGATGGATCGAGAGATTCAGAATCTGCTTCAAACTACAGGGCAGTTTCAGGTCTGTTTTAATATTTTTACTGGTATCTAACTAACTGGCATGCCCATTGTTAACTGGTTAGTTGTCAGGGGAACCAGCTCCTGGAAGCCTGCAATTACCGATGTTGTCACCCTACAGCTACAGTAAACACTAAGGAGAGTGCTAAATAATGTTCATTTAAATTTTTAGGAAGTAATATCTGAGTCACAAATTATTTGGTTATTCCACATTTCAAGCTTGTTTTGCATTTAATAATAATCTATGGAGTCAAGTCGAGTTTATTTATATATCCCATAATCTCAAACCACAAGGGAAGATATTCCACCAAAATGATAACTATTTTGCAATCATAATAAAACGGTAGGTTGAACGCAAGATGAACTTGATTACATTCAAATGTATTGTATGGAACATTGAATACATTTTTGTTAATCACAAAAGAAATAAGTAAATGCTGTTCTTTATCACAGGCCATGAAGTCTGAGCTTGAAAACAAAGCTCTGTTTAATTTAAACAGAAAATCCCTTCAGAAAATACATGAATCCGTGTTAATGAAATCCCTCTCATAAGGAATGCTGCGTTGAAGTGTAGCCTGCAGTATTTTGGTGCTACAATCCAGGAAAAAAAATCTATAGGCTTTCAAATGGAAATTGAAATTTGGACACAAGTACACCTGATCAACAGTAACATTTTTGTGGTCTTATTGTTTTATTTTATTATTATGTACACTCAAGACTCCAGTGGAAAGCAGCATCGAGTGGATTATCCTGGTGACATAAATGAAATTGAAATGAACTGTTTTTATGTAGATGAGAACCTTGTCTTCCTGTCTTCTCTGCTCCATTCTGTTGTCAGTCATTATAAATAATCATGGTGTCACTCTCCAGGTGCCAAAACCACCTGATGCTGCAGCCTAATCTGGTCACCTGGGACTGAAGACACACACACACACACACACACACACACACACACACACACACACACACACACACACACACACACACACACACACACACACACACACACACACACACACACGGACGTACGGACGGCCAACATGGCGTCAGACCCGCCCATACTGACAGAGCAGCTGGAGCTGCAGAGGAGAGCCAATCAGGTCACGGATGAGGTGAGGAATGGATTCATTTTATTTAAAAATCTAGAAGGCTTCCCTCCATTATAAGTATTTGCGTTATTAAATACTGAACACTCACAAGATGGATTTCCCCATTAACAATAATTAAGTTATCAGATGACGTGTCACATAAACACAAACATTTGATTGCAACTGTGTTTGACCACCTTGCAAAGCCACAGATTTTATTTCACTGCCTGTGAACCCACAGACTCAATGTGCATTTTGTACAATACACAATTGTTCATGTTCTCGTGCAGGCTATTGGATGAGCTTTTTACAAAAAGTGATCACTTCAAATCTAAAATACGGTGCTACTTGTCATCTAAAACCACATTTGTTGGCTTCCTGCTACCAGACTTAATTGATGGCTTTTTCCTCATTAAATAGGGAGCATTTCAGTTAAGCAATTCTAAAGGTCAGACCACATTGGTGCATCTCGTGCATTTTATGTAGACAGATAAGTTTATTTTTCAACTTCTCAAGCCCTGAGACATTCAACATGTCTACTGTCCAATGACATTATGTTCATCTTTCAATGCATGTTTGTGTACAATAGAATATTGAAGCTAAGGGGCTGCAACTAAAGATTACTTTATTGAGAAGACTATTTTCATTATGAAGTAATCAGTCCATTAGTCAATTTAGTATTCAGAATGTCAGAAAATAATAAAAGTGTTCACACAGCCTGAGGTGACGTTCTCAAGTATCTTGTTTAATCATCCAACAGTCCAAATCCCATAGTTATACATTTTACAATGACACAAAAAGGAGAAAAGCAGCAAATTCTTAAGTTGGAAAAGCTGAAGGCAGAGAATATTTGGTGTTTTTCACTAGTAATCTAATTTATTGGTTATCAACATTTTTTTGTCCATTCATTTTTTTGTCCACTAACTAATTGGTTATTCATAATTGGTCCCATTCAGAGTGAAATAGCCAGTAAAGCAGGGTTAGGGTTAGGTTTAGGGAGTGGATACCTTGTGATTGACACAATCGCTACCATGGTGTTGTCCAGTCTGGTCACAGTGTGTTCTCAATTAATAAAAGTTAATCGTAACATTTTGGTTGCCTTATAAATGTCTTATTCAGTCTTTGCTTTAGAGCTACTGAGGAGAGTGGCTATAGGGTCTAACCCACATCTTCCTTTCATCAGAAATATGAAGAGGGACAGTAACTACAGAACATATAGCAAAATCCAAATATTTATATATGTATCAATTTAAGCAGATGTCCCAAAAATGTTTAAGCTTTGTCTGATTAATGATGGATTGGATTGGATTTGGGCTGAACATAATAGCATTGGGTTAATTGATTATGAATCGGGTATATGACAAATATTGATTTCATTTTTGGAGAAGAGGTAGGGGGCCATATAGACACTTTTACAGCTGACGTCGATATTATATTGAATATTAAACTGTTGCAATGTAACAACCGGCATCAACATGTCTGGTTGTTGTGTGTTCGGTTGTCTGAAGCCAACTCAAGTTCTAAAGCATTCCAACAGCAACACGACCGTTTAAGGTGTTTAAGGTGTTCAACGGGTGTTACAGTTCAATGAGTGGCCGTGTTAACTGGTGACTTTCAGCCAAATGCCTTGATGGTTGCTTATAGTAACTTGTGTAAATGGTTTGGTGTAAATATGCAAGACAGACTAGTTCGTAATTATTTGAAGATTTTGCCAGGGAACCTATGTTCTGTTTGTGTTTTCAACAGCTCACATCACCAAGAGCAAACATGACGCTTCACTTTTTAAACCGTAACCCCTGCGTCATTTCTGCAAGCTATTAAACATGGTGACTACCTCTGGTCTGATCAAAACTACTTGTGTTTATAGCTGCCATTCCAAAACTCAATAAAGTCAAACCTCTGAGTCTCTGCCTTGGTGTTTGACACTCTGTACATGAAAACAGAGGACATAGTTGAAGCATCTAGTGACCTGTTTGCCCGTGATTTCTCACTGGTGTAACGTTAGACGGCAAGTTTTTCTAGCAAATCCATCAACGTCTATATCTGGCCACTAAATATTTGGCCATGTACTCTACCCACTCACTAATAGGACACTGAGCTAGAAAGTCAATTTGTTAAGGTTGCATTCGCCGTTTATTTATGTTGCTGATGAGAATTAGTTTGCTATATATTTACTTTAATATAGAATATAGAACATCACACACAGGAGGCAGGAGCGGTGTTGCTGATTTCTCTCAGCCTGTTGTGAGCGACAGAGAACACTGCTCTGTCTGAGGGGCGTGTCCCTGTGAGGACACCTGGCTCACCTGGTTGCCATAGAGACAACTGGTCTCCCACTGGCCACCATCTGCAGAGGAGATATCGAGCATGGATGAGCTCCTACACTCAGTGTGGGGCGGTGCTAAACAACCAACACACACCAGGGGGATTAAAGGCTACTGCAGGTCAAAGCCATTTGTGTCACCTCGTCATCCCCTCGGTGGGAGACCCTAGGGATTAATGTGATATTGACACAATATATATACACACACACACACACACACACACACACACACACACACACACACACACACACACACACACACACACACACACGCACACACACACACACACACACACACACACACACACACACACACACAGCAAGGGGTGGAAAGACAGGAGAGGAATTTTCCATGGGTGAGAGTACAGTGTAATCGCAGGTCTTTATGTGTTGACTTTTTTATGGTTCAGGTCAAAACAGCAGTTGATATAATATAACTATATACTTATAGTATGTATATAATTACACGTAAGTTCACATTGGCATTCACATAAACAAAGGTTTGCTATAAAATACCTGTTGATCATAATTTACTTCTTAAAAATAAAAACACCTTCAGAAGATGTTAATGACCTATCCATCAGTTTGGGAATGGTAGGCAAAAATATTTTTAGGCATTACTTTATTTTATAGGTTTGTTATTTTTCTGGGGGAAATAAAACATGTTTAGATACAAATTACGAGGAAAATAAGAAAAGATGAAAGACGGGATTAGTTTGTTGTATTTTGTTTTAAAAGCTTGATGAGTTCCACTTCATGGTGAATTAATTATTGTTAATTTCATTTTTTTATACAAGCTGAATTATAGGCTTGCCAGTAGACAATTTGCCCATGTTTGCCTGCTTATTAAATGTACTGTATGTTGAAGCATCCATCTTTCATGTCTTTCAGTCTCTGGAGAGCACAAGGCGGATGATGCAGCTGGTTGAGGAGGTACATACACACACACACACACACACACATATATTTTTATTTATTTAAATATATATATAACTAGCAAGGCCTGCAGCGATTAAAAATCATAAAGACAGATAGTCAGGGAGCCAGAGAGAGAGAAGCTCATCATGAAGTTTATCCTCATTATGTATGTTAGGGATGTGATTGACTTTAAGCTGCTGGAAAGCAATTTTGGGCATTGACACATGGAAAACAAGAGTGACTGAGACGACACCGCAGAAAACACTACATTCTGGTCAGAAGTACATGTTCATGTACAGTAACCGCAGTAAAATACACCTTACTGCTATTTATGTTGTCTGAAATTGAAATTTGCATTCAAAGATGCTTGAACGTCTGAAACAGACAACCATCGTGCTTTTAAAGTGGCCTCTAGTCGGAACGGCAGCGCCACATGACAATATTATCTATCTGCAAGTCTCTGCAAGCTAATTTTCACAGAATTGAACTGAAACCTATGGCTGCCTGGAAGAGGAGAAATCATGGACCATAACAGCTTGATAGTAATGTGTATTCTATATTCATGTGGTTTTATGTGCTCCTTCCTGCAGAGCAAAGACGCTGGGATCAGAGCTGTGGTTATGCTGGATGAACAAGGAGGTAATCAGTTCAGTTTGGTCCCTCTTTAAATTCTAAATTCTAAATTTTGTTAAGCCTTGTTCAATGTGTTTACAACTGCAATTTTAAAAAAGCAGTTTTTCATGGAATACGGAAGTAAGTTTTGCGCCATTATGTCAGTATTGTTTCAAATATAAGAAATCAATAATACTTTCATCTCTACGAGCTTGATTGTGTTCCAGTAGTTCTGTGACTTCACAAAGTTTAGCACAAAGACAGGAAGCGGGACACACTGCTGTGATGACCAACAACTTAAAAATTGTCCCGTTTACACATTTGGTGCATTTCAGTTCTGGTTTAGCAAGGACACATGGATTTGTATTGTGCTATAATGTCATACAAAAGTAAATTTGCAGATTAATTATTGCCAGACGGAAAAGTAAGCTTCTCAACTTCTTTCCAGTCTGTCCACCGAATAGTTTTTAAGATATGCCCCTGACCAATCAGGTTAGTTGGGTTGAAAACATTGTGTCCGTCTCTCCTGTTGTTACAACCATTAAACCCAGTGCCATAAAACTCCCGTTCCTCACAGAGCAGTTGGAGCGTATTGAGGAAGGCATGGACTCCATCAACAGGGACATGAAAGAGGCCGAGAAGAACCTGACAGACATGGCCCAGTGCTGTGGTCTGTGTATCTGGCCAATCAGGAAGTAGGTCTTGGTTTCAGGGATCCGCACCTCTACCCAACTGGTGGCCTAAAAAAAACCACACTGATGCCCAGTTCCAATAAATTTTAACCATCCATATATAGAATTTGAAATTTCCGCAATCATTATAACATTTTTTAGTTAAAAAAGCTGTCTGTCAACAAAACATTAATTTTGTCATCAAGGTAACTAAGCCCGCCCAGATGATGTACAGCTTATGATGCTTTATTGAAGTCCAACGGTACGCTTTCATCACTGTTAATTGAATCAACAACGGCTTAGGTTATTTGCCCAACCATCTTTTGTCAAAATGTTTTGCTCTCAGTTATTTTCTGCATGACGCCCTTAAGCTTTTCTGCACAATTACCCCTTAAGGGGGTATGAGTGAGAAAAAAAAACACACACACAAAACAGAAATAAAGTCAGTGGAAAGTGACACTTGTTGCCCAGTACTTCAAATTTAACTCTGGGCAAATGTAAATAAAATAAATAAGAAATGATAAGTAGATAAATGCATACACATACCTATTAAATATAAACACTAACTTATGAAAGATATTTAAAAACACTGTACAGTGCTTTATAATTGATTTTACTGAGTTATAAACCATGATGGAACTGGGCACTGAGGTCAGGGTGCAAACAGCCGGACCATGGACGTGCTATGCTGCACAGCTCTCCTGATTTGTCTATTTGTTTTTTAGTTTTGGGCGTTTCATGTTCATTCGCTGGCAGCAATTTTTTTTTTTTTTTCAGTTGAGCTGCACAAAGGCTTTCAGGAAATAGTTGGTGATTTTATTTTGCTTCTTCCCTCTGCCTTCTCCTCCCTCCATTCTTTCCAATTTTCCTTCTCTTTCGGCTTACCTTGCTATTTTTTTCTCCCCATCACCTCCGTACTCCTCTCCCATCACATCCTCTTCCCACCCTTACACTTTCACCTTCCTCTTACACCTCCAACCAACCTGTCTTCCTTCTCCTCCTACTCCACTCCTTCTCCATGTCCACCTTTCTCCTGCCTTTCTTCCTCTCCTCCTGCCTATCCCTCCATCCTTCATCCTCCTCCTCCCCCCTCCTCCCTCTCCTCTCATAGAGCAGTTGGAGCGTATAGAGGAGGGCTTGGATCAGATCAACTCTGATATGAAGGAGGCAGAGAAAAACCTGACTGACCTGGGCAAGTGCTGTGGCCTCTGCTCCTGTGATAAGTAGGTGGTGTCAGATTTTTCCAACTCCCCCTTTATTCCGGCTTTAGCTGTCTTTTGTTGCCCGCTTGCTTTGCTGCTCTATTGATTTTCAGCTGTTTGGATATCATCTTACAACACGTTTGTTGTCTCTACTGTATAAACGGACCGCTGGTGTACCCACACTGGAGGTTCCACTCATTCATTACCTAACAGACAGTTTTCCACTAAAGCTTGTACTCCAATAAAATAATCAAGTCTGTAAGACCAGTATGGGTGCAGTGTGGTTCTCGTGCATCCCATTTAACAAGTGAACAACAAAAGACGTACATTCTCCTTCTCTCAGACTGAAGGCCTTTGAGGAGAGCGGGGCGTACAAGGCAGTTTGGGGCGGAGGGTCCGGTCAGGACGGCGTGGTGTCCAATCAGCCGCCGTCGTCCCGAGTCGTTGATGAGAGGGAGCAAATGATCATGAGCGGAGGACACATACGGAGGTAGAGAGAAACAGAAAGAGCGCTTAATGAACTGTTATTGTAGGCTGGCTGTCTGTTGTGTTAGGAGAGGCAGCTGTATAATGTAATGTAATACCAGCAGGGGCGGCTGTGGCTCAGTGGAGGGACAGGGTCGTCCTCCAATCAGAGGATCGGCGGTTCGATCCCTGGCTCTGGCAGTCCATGTCGATGTGTCCTTGGGCAAGACACTTAACCCTGAGTTGCTCCCGAAGGCTGTGCCATCGGTGTATGAATGGATGTGAATGATTAGAGAGATCCTGATGGGCAGGTGGCACCTTGCATGGTAGCCCCTGTCATCAGTGTATGAATGGGTATGAAAGGGTGAATGATTAGTAATGTAAAAGTGCTTTGAGTGGTCGGAAGACTAGAAAAGCGCTATACAAGTACAGTCCATTTACCATTTACCATCAGCCATACGGGCAGCTGCCAAACACAGGACATAATCACACACACACTCTTTACTCTGCTCTATCTCAGGGTGACTAACGATGCCCGGGAGGACGAGATGGAGGAGAACCTGACTCACGTCGGCAGCATCATCGGAAATCTGAAGAGCATGGCGCTGGACATGGGCAACGAGATAGACACACAGAATGTCCAGATCGAACGCATACAGGGAAAGGTACTGCTGCCACATTACAACACAAACTTCATGAAGTGTCGGCAAACATCACAGTAGGCCACAAGAAAATGACCAAGCATACTGTATCATCAGACGACAGTATTACCAGAATTATTTTCACATAAAATCTTAATTGATCGACTAGGAGAACATGTCCGTTTACAGACAACATATAAATGACCCAATCAGATAAGAATCACAAAACTGAGTTTTATACAGTAAACTGAAATGAATTAGAAAAACATAAAAAATGTCCAGGGTTGCAGAGGGCGGGAGCCTAACATACAGACAGACAAGACTCTCTTTCACGTTCACACCTACCACCAGTTTACGGTCTTTATATCACCTGACCTGCTTATCACTGACTACAGGTTACTACAAATTCGATAAATCTGACGGAATAGGTCACCAAAAAACATTAAAGGGAGGGTTTGTTTGTTTTAGTTTTATTTGTTTGAGGTTTTTATATATCAGTCTGTAGTTTCCCAATGCGGTGTTCCTTATGTATCCAAACCCAAACATTGAAACTATGGTTGAATGATGTATGTTTTAGCGTGAAAATGCTGTTTTCCGCCAAGAAGATTACCGTGCTGTCAGAAAACCCTTTGCTGGTGGGGAACTGCAGCCGTTATATTGCTCTCTTTAAAGCCACAAGATTGACAAAATGAGTAATTTTATCTTGCAGAACACAGGAGTATAACCTATAAAACCAAACTTAAAAAAATACCGGCTGATGCTAGCGTTTAATTATTCATAAACTGAATACTTTACTCCCGCACAGCTATTTGCCAACAGCTGTGTGGGCGTTTCCATTTATAAAACCCAGACACAAACACTGTTGGAGTCTACCTTTACAGTTTTTCACAATTGTTAACACACGTTTCTCAAAACAATAACGGCTTTCTCAAAACTGCACACACAAAACTGAAAACCTCACACACAAAATGCTAAACCTGACACTCCCTTTGCAAGATGACTCTTTGCCATCAAATCTCTTAACTGTTCACAAAATGGAACTCGTGTTTTCATTTGGTACACACAGCCATATTTTCAAATGACACACACATACCATTCATTGAGTACACACAACTAAGCATTTGCTGCACACTACCAAGCATTTACAGCACACTGAAGTGCAAAATTGAAAACACAATCAGAGAAATGGAACACACCATATGAATGACAACGACTCTGGAGAATGAGCCATTTCTCCTTTTGTAAAATGTCTCAGTATAGGCCTACTTTTTTCATAGTCAAACATAAAACAGCACACAAATATGCAGCAAAAAAAGTTTTATTTCGGTACACACAGAGAACAGTACAGTACTGTAAACCGGCCTGACGGTCTGGACGTTCCTGAATGTAGCATGGTCAGCCAGGATCTTAGTTTGTATTTGTCGGAGTGTGATAGCGTTGTTCTCACGAACCATATTTACAATTTCAGTCTCCTGTTCGGCTGTGAAAGTGTGTGTTCTTCCTCCACGGTGTGGTTCTCTTTCAGTCCTGCAAAATACAAATACTGTGAGCACACTGTATTCTATTGATATGCAGTATTACAGTACACAAGGCAAATAGATTTCGTACCTGTTCTCCATCCTGAAGGTTCTAATGATGGCAGCAACTGTGAAGCCGCTGAGATTTGGTTGGACCCTCTGGCCAGCCTCCCTCATGCTCAAACCATGGTTGAGCACATGGTCTACCACAGTGGCCCGATATGACCGTTCTCCTTCTTCTTTCTCCTCCTCCTCCTCCTTCTTCTCCTTGTCCTTCTCCTCCTCTTCCTCCTCCTTGTCCTCCTCTTCCTCCTCCTCCTCCTCTCACTCTTACCCCTCTCCTTCTCTGGTTGTCGATCTCTTCAAAGTTCTCCATTGTTCACCAAACAAAACAGAGGCTCGAGGCACTTTTATGCTGCAGTCCTGATTGCAAATTGCTCAACAGACCTGAATGTTTAGAGATTTGAATATTTGTGTGTTGTAGGTTGATGCTTTGAGATTTTACTTGAGAAGTGTGTGCAACAACTGAGCATTGTGTGTAGTGTTTTGACAACAAGGTGATGTGTAATTGACATCAGAGTGTAAAGAAGGAAAGTCGGAGTCTAATGCAGATAAGGGAGTGTGAAGTAGTGCCAAGTTGGGTCGAGCGATTGGTACATGAAGTGAAGGTTGTGCAAACTGTGCCGAATTTTCTCTTTTTGTGTGTTAACAACTGAGAAAAACTGTAAATACCAACACTGGCCTTTTTAATATCCACATCTGGCCTTTCAGTGCTTTCATAAGGGTTCTTGTTGCAGATTTTACTGAATACATAATGGGCTACATCTACTGCAAAAGAAAAAGAGAGAGACAGAGAGAGAGAGAGAGAGAGAGAGAGAGAGAGAGAGAGAGAGAGAGAGAGATAAAGGCAACACACTGCTTTAGTGGGAACATTTTTTTATTCGCTCTTAAACATTTGGGCTTGCACAACCTGCTTTGGGAAGACTGTATTTCACTATCCACTATCTCCTTGAATTTGAGAGATAGACAGAGAGCTCCAGTGGTTTCATACTCCAGTTCTCATTAACATTTCCTGTTTCTTTTTCTCTCTCTCTCTCTCTCTGCAGGCTATTCTCAACGTGTCCCGCATCGACGCTGCCAACCAGAAAGCCAACAACCTCATTAAACGATAGAAGGAGTGCTCTTATATTTCATTATTTTTCTACTAATTCATCATACTTGCAATTAGCATATGCTTCTGCATGCTTTGCCAAAGTGAGGCTGTTATTGTTCTCTGCTTTACAGAGGTGCTTTTTTTAGGGTAGTGTTTTCCTTCGTGTGACAATATTGCTGTGGTATTCCTATAGGGACTGATTCTCAGTAGTGAGGTGTTAATTATCTTGTGTTCCCGTGTACTCTTATTGTGATAGGGATTCTGATACTGATATGACATAATCTTTTAACGTGTCATAGGATTATTATAACTCTATTGAACAGCAATGCCTTTGTCACTTGCATTTCACTCTTTATGTCCTCCTTAAGGTGGCCTCTGTGGTCACTCAGCATAGAGTTATATCATAGGTAGCTTTAATGATGCCTGAAGGGGAAACTGGGTCACTGCGGCGACACCATCGCCACCAGCAGCAGTAGAGAGCAGAACCAAGTTAAATCAAGAACTAATTCCACTAAAGATGAACATGCTGAACACAACCCTGCGAAGAGCGGCTCCATTGGGCCGGGCGTGCATCTTCCTTCTACCGGGAAGAAAAAAATAAATAAATGAATAAACTCTTATATCTCCATGTATGTAGAATATATTTCCAAATTTCCAAAAAAGAAATAACCACATCCCCCTCTCTCTATTCTGAAACGCTCCATAGAGGGTGAAACACGTGCGTGATGGCGCCCTCTGCGGGCGCTGCTGGGTATTGCCGAGAGGAAAGAAACACGTATTCGTCCCCAGGAGGAAGATCTCTGGTGACACCAAGCGGACGAACATGGAACCTGCTCTTCTCCCTGGCCTCTCCATCTTCTTTCTTCTCCACGTTGATATAAAATGGTGGTGAAATGACGATGAATTGGTGCTGTTTTTCTAATCGTTTGCCATGGTTTAAAAGAGGAATCTGAGCTCATCAAGGTTTTTGCTGACACTATCAGAACCTCGTGTGAATCACAGCACTTCCTGAAAGTGAAATGCTACTATTTTGCACTTGTGTGTGTGTGTTTTTCATTAAAGCCAAATGCATGGGTTCACTTTGTTTCATTAGCTGCCATGGATGTGGAGGTATCACTGCTCAGAAACATCCAGTCTTGACCTACATTGTGGTGTGGAGTAGCCTACTGCTGGAATTAAGTTACTATGGTTCGTGTTTAATGTTGTGGTTATTATAAATATATTAGTACAATGAAGCTGGTGACCTTTGTTGACCTTTACAGCCCTCCATGCTTGTCAAACAGCTGCTTTAGGAATGCTACACCCAATAACGCAACCATAGATTATGCACAGTGATGAAATGCTATGTCGATGTCTAGTTAATTGGGTATAGAGTTTGGGGATTGTCTGCATCGTGAGGAGGTTAGATCATCACTTTCTCTCATAAATACTGTTCCTTGCGCAGAATTTGTGCGTTTTGTGGTAGACTTCATTGGGATTGTTAGTGATTGGTGCACGCTGTATCTGGGGCAGCTGGGGGCGCGCAGCGAGATGAAAATGTTGCGCGTTCAAGGGAGGAAAAAAAAAATTCGGAGTCTGCGCAGTTCCGTTGTTCTCGACACTCCGAACTTTCGGGAGATCCGACGGAGGAAAGAGGGGAGGGAGCGAACAACGCCATTTTTCCCTGGTAATTATTTCCAAACATATTCAGCGTTATTTCACACCGCACGTAGACGGAGCGCGTGATTTATCGCAGTGAAGCGTGTAACAGTGTATAGCTGACGATACGAATAATGAAAGCGTAGCGGCACATGGAGCAAAGCGGACATTTCGTACTCGAGCTCGACCACCGACAGTGGTGTAACGTTCTCGGTTACTCGGCCGTGTGGCATCCTCTATACATCCACTTGTGTTCACTGATATTCGTCGTGCAGCCCCCCGGTCGGTGGTTTTTAACGCAGCAGAGATGGCGGACTCGGGTCAGGGCTGCTCCTTGTGTGAGCCGCCAGGCACGAGCAGCAGAGGGAGAGGCAGGCACGAGCTCAACAAAGACACGAGAAGACCACAGCTGATTAGCTCAGACGGGCCACGTGGTCAGAGCAACGTAATGCTCCATTTAAACCATGTCATATTAAGAAGTTCTTGACTTGTTTGCACGTCGCAAACATGTTGCCTTCATGTGTTTAACGCTAGTTAGAGCCAAATGAAAAGGAGAATGTGGAAAATAATCAAACTAACTTAATACATTAATGTGAGTAACTTGACTAGCCTTACATGGTATTTGGGGGTTCAAATTAATTTATTAGGATAAAACCCCCTACAGATGTTTTTGGAGGAGGTTCCCAATGTATATTAACAATCACTACATAACACGACTGAGAGAATATGTAAAAAATAAAAATTCTGTTATCAATATAGTACAGTCAGAAAATGGGCAAGAAAAACAAAGACTAAACAGCTTTTTTTTCTTTCCTTCAATAATAACTATTTGAATAGAGATTTAAAAACCACTATAATTCGGAAACAAAATGTATTATTTACATTTGAAATAGCTTTGGCTCCTAAAGAAGAAAAACGAAATGATACAAACTTTCATTTTACATTACATTACATTACAGTCATTTAGCAGACGCTTTTATCCAAAGCGACTTACAATAAGTGTATTCAACATAGGTATTCAAGAGGACTACTAGTCACCAGAAGTCATAAGTGCATCTCCTTTCTTAAACAAGCATCTTAAAGCATAAACCAGAGCAAAAGTATAGTGCAGAGGCAAATTACTACGAAAACAATAATTGCAACAGACTAATACAAATACAATAAGTGCTACAAACTACTACGAATAGGATAAGTGCAGTAAACGGATACGAATACAATAAGTGCAACAACTAATACGAGTGCAATAAGTGCTACGAGGAAGGCTCAGGGTAGTACTTTTTGAAGAGGTGAGTTTTCAGCCTGCGCCGAAAGATGGGCAGCGACTCTGCTGTCCTGACGTCAGTGGGGAGTTCATTCCATTTAGTCGTGGTCCCCACACTGTTGCATGACAGGGGTGAATACTGCTGCATTTGTTTCCCAGTCCAGAAAAGGACACGTGACCATCTGTCATCATTGAACCACAACAGTGCAACTGGGCTCTAAGTATTGAGTCAGTCCGTTTTTCTTCGGGCCCTCTGCGGTCTCCTCAGTGGTTAGATTGAAGAGGTTTAAACTGTGATTTGTCTGTCCCATAGTAGGTTCAGCTGATATTCCAATAGTGCTAACTGATCCTACACCAACCTTCTATTTCTATTTCTGGAGTTTGAAGAAGAGCTTCGCTAAAGCAACACTTTGACTGTTCATTCCAGCTTGTTAGTTGCATTATATAAGCACACATATTGTGATGTTAACTTCTGAATTTCCTTCTTTTTCCCAGTGGAAGTTCTTTTTTTAAATAAAGCTGATTCCTATAATATTGGAGATTATATGTTAATATCTCTGAGTGAGCAGGATGGTGGTGCAGCTGCAGAATGTAATTTGAAAGTGAGTTTTTTATAGAAGGCTGTGTTTGGTCTGTTTTGAACATCTTTCTGAATACATTTTACTGCATTTGTTGAAGTAATAGAAATAAAGCCATTAAACGCTGTTGAGCCAAGATTCAAGAAGATTTACAATTTTAAAGTCTGCTGCATCTTAACCTTTATATTACAAAACACATTATTACTGGACAAGATTGTGACTTTACTGCTACTAATTCTTTAATTTATATATTTCTTTTCTTCAATTACATTCTTTTGCTGGCCCCTGTGTTTTGTCCCGGTCAGATTAAAGCTGAACAAATCTATTTAAAATGTAATGTGAGCTACAGCCTAGTGCACCGTCAGCTATCACCTCTTCATCATCCATTAGGAAATGTAAGTCTGGTAAATGAATTAATTGTCAACACAGAATAGAACTTTATTGACAAACCTGCTTTCTGAAACACGCGTATGTTCATTCATCTAAATCATGCAACGGCTGCACTGAAGCAACAACACTGAAGGACACTTTAAAAAGGAGAGAAATTAACTCGAGACCAAAAAGATTACATCGTTTTTTATCTAAAAATAAAAAACATTAAGGAACAGCTTCTTTTTTCTTTTTTTTTTCTTAATGCAACACAGAGCTGTTCAATTGTCCAGCAAATACATTTGATTGATTTTAATAACTTGAATGTGGGCTACTTGAAGGGAGCACTGTGCATCTGTATTATTTTATATCATTAGGAAAATAGAAGAATCGGAACCCGGTGTCATTATCAGCAGATACTCAATTAAATGACTCGGAGCGGGCGTAAAAATGTATAATTTATTATTCTCATATATCATTTGTATTATCCTATATACACAGTAAAAAGCACTGCAGTAAAGTAATGATGGTTGACAGTTAGTCTGTGGTAAAGTAAAACAATTGCTATATTGTGCGTTTGAATCAGGGCTCTTATTCCTGTTTACTTAAAGTTACTCCGTTCACCATTTAACATTGTGTTTTCTTTGTCTTGCTTTCTCCCCTCTGTACTGTCTCTCTTTCCTCCCTCTCCCCTCAGTCTCTCCCTTGCTGTCTCTCAATTTTTGCAGGGCCTGTGCAGTCAGACAGGTGTCTTCAGTCCAGACTGGCAGGGGGATCAGGAGCAGACAGTCCTGGAATTTGGAGTCGATAACAAACTGAGTTGTAGTAGACCGTCAGAAGAGGAGGAGGAGGAGGAGGAGTGGACAAGGCACAGGTGGAGCCATGTCGGCCTCTTGGCGTGAGGACGATGAAGAGTTGAAGGTGGGAGGAGTAAAAGGAGGGTCGAGACTCAAACCGAGGTTCTCCTTCAATGAGGTCAAACTGCTTCTGGAGGCGGTTAAGAGGAACCGGTTCATCATCCTCAGTGAGTAGGAAGGAGTGTGGGTGTGTTAGTGTGTGTGAGTGTGAGTTGGATCTTGGGGGTTGAGGTTGTAGAAAGCGGTTTATCCATAGTAAACACCAGTATCATCCTCCTTGGAGAAACAGGAGATGGTGAATGTTTTAATGCCTAGCACTAGGAAAAGGATCCTACGGTCATGAAATCCCGAGAAAAGTTATGAAATTAGAAAAAGTGTTTTACAGGCCTGGAAACGATTTGAATTTAAAATACTGTTTTGGAAAAGTTTTGAAAATACATCTTTTTCACTATTGTTTAAAATGTGCCCATAAAAATCCGAAAACATAAGGTTACAGAAATAGGTTCCTTGTATTACTAATTTACCTAAAACTGTTTCTGCCAAAAACGTATTTTGACTGGATGCCACAAACAATCCCTACATTGCTTGATTATTTCGTACCACTGTTCATTGGGGGCCGTTGTATGTAAAAAAATAAAAAAAAATAAATGATGGAGCCGGGGGAGCAGAGTAATATTCTGAGTAAAACCTCTGAGATTAAAGTAATACATTTACGAGAAAAAGACACGTGGATATTCTCTGAGATTAAAGTGGCAAATTTACAACACAAATAACTTATAGTGGAGTGCGAAACCCTGGTAATGATAAAATCTGCATTTAAAAAAAGATTGTCAAGATCATTGCTTAACTTTGTACGATTGGATCAACCTCATAACACCACAGTTGTCACGGTTAAACACTGGTAACGTGAGGCTTCGATTGCAAGTGCATGTTACAATTTAGTACTCTCCATCCATCCATTCTCATCTGCTTATCCAGGGTCAGATGGGAGGAGCAGCAGGCTCAGCAAGGTTTCCAGACGTCCTTCTCCCAAGCCAACTCTTCCAGACACATGCTTCACTCAGAGGCTAACACTACTTTAGGAGCTTTTACTCCAAATGATACACCCCTCCCCTGGCTCCGTAATTATTATTATTTTTTTCTGCTGTCGTAATTTCAGGCCCCCCGGGGGGCCCCCCAGTTAAAGCAGATATATTATTTGCCTCCTTAAACAATCATATCTTGCAGGAGTCCTTTAAAGCATAATTGAACGTGCTATGCCTGTGTTGCTGTGTACAGTAAGCCTGCAACCAACGACTTTCTGATTATTAGATTAAAGGTGCATGATACGACTTGGGGAGCATTTTGATTGCCCCTCAACACGGCGAAGCTGACTATATTAATGCTCTGAATGTAGTATGTTGCCCCTTTAATCCTTTGGTTAACTAATAATAACCCTAACTACTACAATGAATTTTCAACCTTTTTTTCAAGTAATGCAATACTATAATGAAATACAATAACACAATACAAGTATGTTATAAACTTTAAAAGAGGACATAATAACATCATAGTATTGCATTATTGAATTATAGCAATGCATGATATGTGTCAGTGTCTGAAGCGAATTTTAGGAGATGAAAATAAAAATATTTGCGAGGAACAATATTTGTGACAGAAGTGGCCTAATCAGCCATGACCCCCCCGGTAACTGAATTTAAAGGGGCCTTTGACCTCTCTTATTTGGCGGATGCTCTAATGCATATCTTACCTATGGTTGCTTACACACACTTACAGTGTGATGTTAATGTTAATCTACGTTGTTTAGTTTGACAGATCCATATCCACAACTTGCAAATAGACAATCATCACTGCATGTATGATTTTTTTTATTTATTTTTTAGCACCAGCAGAAGAGGGACCACCACGCCACCATTGTATAGAATTGTTTAAAATGTCCAATGATGTCTCTCCCTGCAGGGAAGTTCAACCAAGGTGTGTCCCCTGAAGCCAAGAAACAGACCTGGGCTGAAATCACCAATCAGATAAACAGTCTGGGAGAGAATCACAGAGAGGTTTGTTATTGTCATCACTATCTATTTTTAGTCCTGTTTTTTACAGGCTATTTATTATATTCTCTGAAATAATTTTGTGACTAGCTCAACCAAGGACTGATCCTTCCTTTTCAGATAGTTTCATTTGATTGATTTATTTCAACCTTTCAAGGTTAAAACTGTCCATTTAATTCACTAGAGAAAAAGCCAAAATTAGAAAAATAAGACTTAAGAATAAGATAAGAATTTAATTTAGCAGAAATCAGTTGCATGGAGACGGCGTAGCCATACAAAATATTGTGTCACGATGGAAGACTTTTTAAAGCGGGTTGCATTTTCTCACAGGTGCGTCAGATCATGAAGAAATGGGCAGACCTCAAATGTGATGGAAAGCGACGAGCCATAGCCCTCCGTAGCCCCAACGGCAGCATCGGGAGGAAGAAGAACCTGGGCCCCGTGGAGAGGATGGTCAATAAGATCCTAATGATGAGCCCTCGAGGAGGTGAGGAGAAGCAGGACTCTACTTTTATCCGTGAGTTTGTGCTTGTGAGAGCCTCAATGCGTAGTGGAATGAATCATTCGACAGATGATTTCCCTGAGGAGAAGTTTTCTAGTGACGGGATTATTCAGAGTTTGGAAGTGGGGTTGTATGAGGTTCCATACTTATCCATAGTCATTGTAGATGCGGGTCAGTACGCCCAGAGTGTGGAGAACCGTCATCTATGTAGGTAATACCAAAGATGCTTTATAACAAAGATGACTCATTACCAGCTCCCCCCATAGTTTGAAATAGTATACACTTCCCGTCTGCTAAGTAAGCGTGATCATTGCGTGTTTAACTCTCCCTACCTTGTTTTGAAGTTATAGACTGGGTCAAGTTTGGGTTATGTGTTCATATTTTTCTTTTGCTCACATTAGATATTTACATTCTGAAAATGTGTGACCTAGTGCGATCGCAATCGTTAGTTGTCAGATCTCACAAGAGTCTGTTGCTGAGACAGAGAAGTTTCTCCTGATTTGTGTGTTTTGAAAAATTCGATTTTAGTGTCAGAATGTTGGCTTGTGAAAATAAATGAATAAATATTTACTTTGGTCACAATTGAGCGCAAGAACGTTCATGTTCACTTTCCTGTTAATTGACTCAGGGCCTGCCCAAATTCCAATTTAACAGCATACAGTCCCTGACAAAAGTCTTGTCGCTTGGGTACAAGTTGACCTTAAGTGCCCCTCAAATATATTTGTAATCAATTTTTTTTTACAAGAAATGGCTAATTTCAATCCCAACAGCTTTTGAAATAATGTTTTGGTGCCAAACGAAACTGCTGAAAAGCATTCTAACGTTCACAGCTTGGTAAAGCCCACTGAGTCAGTTTTTGCAAAGACAAAAGTCTTGTCGCCTTGTCATATGATGCACCCAATCCTAGATTACAGCCTCACCTGTGATCAATAATTGATCAATCAATTAGTGGGTGTGTATAAAAAGAACCCCAGCACACCAGACCTTCACATCAACTGCAACTTGACCTCTGACAACATGCCTAAGATTCACCCTGAGACCAAAGCGTTGATTATCAAGAGGCTGAAGACCAGATCCACTGCTGAGGTGGCTGACACCTTCAATGTGTCTCAGCGTCAAGTACAAAGAATAAGAAAAAGATTTGAAGAGACTGGAGATGTTTTTGACAAGCCCAGGTCCGGCAGACCCCACAAGACAACTGCTCGGGAGGACCGTTTGTTGGCTCAAAAATCCAAGGCCAGCCCCTTTTCCACTGCAGCAGAGCTCCACCAGGCCTGGTCACCTCAAGTCCCCGTGTCAACCAGGACAGTTTGTAGAATTCTGTCTCGAAATGGCCTCCATGGTCGAATCAGTGCCCAGAAACCAGCACTAAACAAAAGGCAATTAAAAAAACGTGTGGCATTTGCCAAGGCCCATAGCCTGCTAAAAGGATGGACGCTGGAAAAGTGGCAGAAGGTGGATTTCTCAGATGAATCTTCAGTTGAATTACATCACAGCCGCCGCAAATATTGCAGGAGACCTACTGGAGCCCGCATGGATCCGAGATTCACCCAGAAAACAGTTAAGTTTGGTGGCGGAAAAATCATGGTCTGGGGTTACATCCAGTATGGGGGTGTGCGAGAGATTTGCAGGGTGGAAGGCAATATCAATAGCCTAAAATATCAAGAAGTATTAGCTACCTCTTACATTCCCAACCATACAAGGGGTCAAATTTTGCAGCAGGATGGTGCTCCATCGCATACTTCCATCTCTACATCAAAGTTCCTCAAGGCGAAGAAGATCAAGGTGCTCCAGGACTGGCCAGCCCAGTCACCAGACATGAACATCATTGAGCATGTCTGGGGTAGAATGAAAGAGGAAGCATGGAAGACGAAACCAAAGAATCTTGATGAACTCTGGGAGGCATGTAAGACTGCTTTCTTTGTTATTCCTGATGACTTCATCAATAAATTGTATGAATCATTGTCGAACCGCATGGATGCAGTCCTTCAAGCTCATGGAAGTCATACAAGATATTAAATATGGATCTCACAGCACCACTACTTAATTCACTGATGTTATGCAACATATTTTTGTATTTGAAGTAAATTATTTGTTCAATTTTCACATTACTCTCTGTAGGCGACAAAACTTTTGTCTTGCCAAAATCTGACCTTTCTGTGTTCATTAAATGATCAATCTTTCTTCAGTGAAGCAAATTTATTTTAGTATATTAAACATAATTTGGGAGGGTTTTAGCTTTCATATGAGCCATTTCTAAAACCAATGGATAAATTAAAAGTCAGGTTATAAGCTGTTGTTTCTACAAAATGGATAAGTGACAAGACTTTTGTCAGGGACTGTAGAGAGAGGCTGTTTCTTTTGTTATTTTGTGTGTTTGGTTCAGCACTGCTGTATTGAGGTTTAAAAGCATAACATTGCTTGTTTGCTGCAGGTACACCAGCTGTCAAAAGACACATTATTGAAACTTAAACAGGCTGTTATCAGCTGATAAAATCAATCAATCTGCCCTTATACCAATCATGCAGATCAGATAAAACAGCTGTGGTGGTAACAAAAAAACATACTACAGCATATGGAAATGGACAAGGGAGCAGAGATGGCCAATTTAGTTGAATCAACTGTTGTTTCTAATTAAATAACTAGTTTTCGTTTGTCGGTTCTCAGGTGGCGACAGTGATCTGGACTTTGGCGATGACGAAGACTTTTCAAAGCTTTACAGTAAAGGCCCTCCCACCAACCCTCCCTCCTACTCCTACCTCAGCTTGACGGACAGTACCCACTCTATACCTGGAGGAGCTCCCTACGACCTTTCTCCTCTCTCCTCACCAGAGAAAGAACTTGGTGGTGAGTGGAGCCGGATAATAAGAAATGCAATGAGTCTGCACCAGGCGGAGACGGGGCGGGAAATCATCTTTTCACTAATGTGAAAACATGAAAGTTTGTAGTGCCTTTAGAGGGATCGTACAGATTATTTGAAGTGGGGATGTATGAAGTAATTATCCAGAGTCAGCGTATTAGAGGCAGTAAATGGCGGTCAGTACGCCCACAGTTTAGAAAAACAGACAGGAGTTGAATTTTTTGGTGTATCCGAACTGGCCCTTTAAAACACAGAAGTCATAAAATAACACAAAGTAACCAATCAAGATAAGGGTAGACCTGCAACTCCCATGTTCTGCAAGATACAATTACTGTTTTTGTCAAAGGAGTCTGGTAGCTTTAAAAGTGCTTATATAAGGACTTGAGTTCTCTGTCAGAAAGTGCTGTCTGCCGGCAAGGTAAAGGGGAGAAAATATTCCAAAGGTACTGATATAGATTTCTTATTTTTTTTAGGTGGGCCTTTTTGTAAATTGTCCCAAACACATGTTGTTGCTCCCCCCGTTAACAGCAGTACATTGCTTTGCTCCATTGCTGGTTCTCCTGTATGTTTCCACAAACTGGGGGCGGGCCGACAGTCATCTACTGCAGGTAATACGCTGACTTTGGATCAGTACCTCGTTTATACAACCCCACTTCAAAATATCCCAACTATAACTTTTAAACTGCCACACGGTGCACAGTTTTCATACAGGTTCAAACAAGGTTATATTCTAAGCTTGGCAGAGAAAAAAACTTTATTTGTCAAGACAAGCAAAGAAGACTTGGGTGTATATTGAGTGATTTGGCACTTTTGAACTACAAGACCCAGACTGATTCTCATTGACGACAGAAAGAATAAATTATTTTATGTAGAATTTTTCTTCTACTAAATAGTCCAAAGTTCTGAGGTACGTTTGGCCTTGCAAAATGTCTAACTGCTGCTTGACGATGTTTTGCAGGTGATACTTTCCACTCCTCCTCTGATTTTGACCTGGCTGACGATGGAGGTAAGACTGTGGTTTTAAACAGCTGGTGTTTTCAGTAGTAGTAGTAGTAGTAGTAGTAGTAGTAGTAGTAGTAGTAGTAGTAGTAGTAGTAGTAGTAGTAGTAGTAGTAGTAGCAATAATAGTAGTAGTAGTAGTAGTAGTAGTAGTAGTAGTAGTAGTAGTAGTAGTAGTAGTAGTAGTAGTAGTAGTAGTAGTAGTAGTCAAACTTACAAAAACGCCCCAAAAGCTCTTAAGCAATACACAATGATAATATGATGATGAATCATTATTCACTAACTATACAACATTCTAAATTTAAAGCTTCACCTTGAAAAGACGTCTCGTACTTTTAAGCAGGTTGTGCTGACAATGCCTCTCTTTCACTCTTCACTTGAACAAAAGCTGTTAATGAACACTTTATTACGTTTTAATATGTCTGCAAATGAGAAATATGTGGTTAGTTTATTTACTGTAAATAATGCCATTTGCTGGCTTAGCAGAGTTCTTTTGTCAGCGGCATCGTTACTAGTGTTCTAAATTAGTAGGCAAGAACGCACACGACTTTGAGATGCAATGGCAGAGTGGCATGATTCATGTGAAGGCTATATGCTTGTGCACGTCGACTCCGGGGGAGTGAAGACAAGTTTGATGCAACGTTCTCCAGAATTGAGCTTTAAAAGCCGGCTCTGTGTTAGTGAACCGCAGCAGCCAGGGAGTCAGCCGCTGTCTGCCTGCTGCAGACGACATGACAGAGCCTGCAAAGCTCCGCCCCCTCTGCTACACAGAGCGCTGTGAACTTTTTTATTCAACGTTTATTAATATCGAGCTGGTAGCGTGTCAATAAGCACCAAATTTGAAAAAATACCCCAGCAATACACCTACCAAGTGTGATCTAACAGATTCTCTGCTTGATAGATAGCTACTATACTATGACTTCTTTTGTCTTTTTGACATAATTCACTAGGTATACTTCTTTAGTTTCTTGTGAAAAAGCGGAAACGAATACATATTTTTGTTCTGATCGAGTTGCAAGTGAAATTGCCCGACGTGTGTTCTTGTCCCTCTGTGATCTTTCAGATGGGAACATGGACTTTGAAGAAAACGACGACGCCATGTTCTCCTCCTACCCTCCCTCTCTTCCCCCACCCTCCTCAACCTCCCTGGACCCCCTGCCTGACAACGTCCTGCTGAGGATGAAGCCAGTCCACACCTACTCCCGGAACAACAGCCAGAACCACACCTCCCCCAGACCCTCCTCCTCCGTGGCCGTCATCTCCTCGGTTTTCCCTTCTGTGTCTGACTCGGACGCCGCCTCGTCCTCTGCTGCTCCTCCCCCGTCGCAGTCCCCACCAAGCTCCAACATGACAGCCTCCCCTCTCCCTGCTCCTTCCTCCTCATTCACTCCCCCTCCTTCCTCGTCCTCCACATCTGTCGCAGCCAATACCTGTACCCCTCAGCCCGCGCCTCCCTCTTCTTCCATCCCACCGCCTCCTGGTGCTCCCACTCTTACCACTGCTGTGTCTTCCTCCTCTGCTGCTTCTACTGCGACATCCTCTTCCAACTCTCACGAACCTTCTCCCTCCTCTTCGGTCCTCCCACCCAACCGTCCCTCCACCTCAGGCTCCAACCAGTCCGACCCTCTGCCGGCCGGAGCGTCCTCCCGCAGGGCCCACGACCACGTGGCGCAGATGGCCTCTCAGGGCCTCCAGCAGCAGCGGGCCAGCAGGATGCTCCTGACCTCGGTGTCTCAGTCTCTGGAGATATTGGCTCAGTCCGTCCAGCTGCTCGTGGAGAGCCAGCAGGAGTTTGTGCAGGAGTCTCTGACTCTGCAGAGGGAGACGGTGGACATTCTGAGGGATTTCTCTAACACAGCGCTGACCATGCTGAGAGACAAATCCAACAGTGGACAACTGGCAACACATCATCATCATCATCCCACTGCACACTTCTGAAAAAAATGGAGATGGATTTCATGCAGGAGACCATGTGATTTAAACATCCATCTTGTTGGTAAAATCTTGAAAGAGATGGCTGAGTTGACATTAATAGCCACTTATGGCTGCCGGACAGAAACGTTCCCTCTGAAAACGGGACAAAAAGTTGTCCCAGAGGCACAAACGCATGGAGTTGTAGGCCATGTTCTCATAGGCTGTTCATTTATGTGCCTGAGTCTGGTTTGTTCCCTCTCCTGTTTGTTTGGTGCAGGCTCGTGTGTTTCCCACACTGTAACTGTAACTAGCATTTTAAACCAGGAGATTTGAGCTGCTGAAATCTTGCACCACTTTACGGATTTCCACACAAACGGAGATCGACGGAGTGGATTTTTACTTGTTGAGTGCACTGGGACACTTGGTTTAACTGGCTCACTGACTGAGAGGAAATCATAAAAGTAACTGTAATATTGATTGTTGGAATCTCAACTGGAGTAAAGCCTGGTTTGGTGTTGGGCTCAAGGGTAGCGCACCATGAGCTGTCTAGACAGAGAAGAAAGCTCATGTGGTTTTTATAAATTCATCAAAGTGGTTGTTGCATGCTCATCTTGTCCTTATCACAAACACATCCTGTGCATGCGGGATGTGGTTATGATAAGGACAACATGTTAAAGCTGTTAACGGCTTTCATATGGCATAAATGTGTTGGTTAAGAGCGTTTTTGACTGAGAAAACAAGTCTATGATGCTCTGGAGGAAGGACAACATTTTTTATTGTTTTGTTTAAAAATTATTAATGGGAATATCAAGGTGGGACCAGTAACACAGCTGCCCACTGAGAGTTCATACTAAGCTCTGAATGTGGTGAAACGGTGAACTTTAAAACGTGTCAGCCACCTCGACCTGTGATAAAGCAAGGTTAATAAATGATGTAGACACTAATGTAGAATAAGCTCGAGCTAACTCTTTCAGAAAATTGTCACACCCCACAATCCTAAACCCGAGACCTTTGGCAGACTTCAGTGTCTGAATTTAGTACAAAATAGCAGTGTATGAAAGACACTGGTGTTATGTACACACAGCTTTGCATTTTGTTTTTTAACACCAATAAACATCAGATCAGTGGAGATACTAAGAGAATTGTTTAAAGAAACATGTCAGTAATTTGGAAGTTGTGGTGCCAACAATAAACATGAAGACGATGTGCTTCTGAAACTCTTGTTCTTTGATCCTCTTCTCTGTCTGCAGATACACCCTTTACTGAAAATGACTGAATTACCAAATGACTTGTAGCTGTCTGCTGTAACACCAGGCTATGGGATGTTTCCAACAACCAAACCCTGAAAATAAAGACATTATTATGAAAAGAAGAAAAAAACTGTTTGGAGTCTATCTTTTTTTTAAGTTTTGGGCCGTTTTGTAGAAATGCGAGTGAAAGTAGAAGTCAGATGATATTCTCTATATATTATCGACAAATCCCCGACCAATAAAGACCCAAAGCAATAGTGAATGTATCCACCAAAAAGTGTGTAATAGAGCTCTAAACTCTTTTTATGGGATTTGTTGTCTGAACTAGCACTCACGCAGGAATTTAATCTGATATTCAAACATTTTAGTCGCAGTCTGGAGCTCTGCATTGTTGCTTCTTAGTAATGCATCCCAGCTGTGGTTTTTGACACATATAAGTTTAGGCAATGTCTTATTGTTTATTTGCTCTAAACTAACATCAATGATAGAGCTTATTGGTAAAATATGAAAAAAGTGTATTACTTAGCATCCACATTTTATTACTGGAGTTGTTTGTTGTATTTCTTTCGTCAGATGCCACAAAAAACAAATTTCCCTAAGAGGGATCCAGACAAGGGATGAAAGGTGGAGAAGGATGCTTCCAGAAAGCTGGTGGAGGTCAGTCCACAGGTTCTTTTCCCTGATAATTAAAATGACGGATTACAAACGTAGCTAGTAAAAGTCCTATCTCCCTCCTCCTCACATGCACAGTAGCTCAAGTCAGACTCACATAGACTTTTCCAAAACACTCACACAGATAGTACCACTGTGAACCAGATGCATATACAAATCCGAAACATCCTAAACTACAGAGCTATCGCTTATCAGTCATAAATGAAAAGCAGCAAATGTGGCTGTTAAAAAAACAAACCCAGCAGGTCCCCTCTCAGGTCTCAGATATCAGATATATCTCAGAATCAACATGCTGTTCTTCTCTGTCTGGCGAGCTGTTAGCTCCCTGGATGTCTATGACCACAGGGCCTGTACCCTGTGCTACTGTCAAACATCCGTTGGATCCACTGGATTGAAACAGATTTTTTTGACTTTGCTTGTTCAGTGTGGTTGTAAATTAAGGGTTCCCTTGGTTTTATTGCTAGATGTTTTTTTTTTATTCTGTTTAATTTTTTATGACTTTGCCTAGGTGCAATATGTAAGATCAGGCCAGACTTTTAGTTTAAAACATTCCAAAAATGAACTAACATTATCAACAGAATGTGAAGAGATTAGAGAAAGTAAATCTTCTGTGTACATTAGTAGTATCATTAGTAAATCTTCTGTGTACATTAGTAGTATCATTAGTATGAACAGTAGTAAATCTTCTGTGTACATTAGTAGTATCATTAGTATGAACAGTAGTAAATCTTCTGTGTACATTAGTAGTATCATTAGTATGAACAGTAGTAAATCTTCTGTGTACATTAGTAGTATCATTAGTATGAACAGTAGTAAATCTTCTGTGTACATTAGTAGTATCATTAGTATTAACATTAGTAAATCTTCTGTGTACATTAGTAGTATCATTAGTATTAACATTATTAAATCTTCTGTGTACATTAGTAGTATCATTAGTATTAACATTAGTAAATCTTCTGTGTACATTAGTAGTATCATTAGTATTAACATTAGTAAATCTTCTGTGTACATTAGTAGTATCATTATTAGATTTCTGTGTAGTGTACATTAGTAGTATCATTAGTATTAACAAGTAAATCTTCTGTGTACATTAGTACATTAGTAGTATCATTAGTATTAACATTATTAAATCTTCTGTGTACATTAGTAGTATCATTAGTATGAACAGTAGTAAATCTTCTGTGTACATTAGTAGTATCATTAGTATTAACATTATTAAATCTTCTGTGTACATTAGTAGTATCATTAGTATGAACATTAGTAATCTTCCGTGTACATTAGTAGTATCATTAGTATGAACATTAGTAATCTTCCGTGTACATTAGTACACATTAGTACACAGAACATCCAGCCACAAACGTGCGACTTGTGATCAAAACCACATAAAACTGATGAGATGATTAAAAGATGGAGCGGAAGCAGCAGATCTGAGCTGATATGTTCTAACTGAAGACTTTAAATCACTTTTATTTCCTGACAGTCTTCTTCAACTTGAGCCATTACAGGCTGACAATGAGCACCTCAGAATCCGGGTGGTTAACTCTAATAGAATATTGTACTTCTATAATATCAGAAGCTACAAAGCACAAACAGGCAGAAAGTATTTATTGTCAGTTTGAGGCCCTCATCAAATGTTATTGGCTCAGTTTAGACATGACTTGTAAGCAGGTTAACTAAAGAATGAATTATTCTTCCAGGGCCGGTTCATATGAAGGGTTTTAAAGGTACGTATTCAGTTCTCACAAAAAAGGCCAAAATTGGTTAAAATGAACGTAACTTTGTGCAACAGAGATATTATTTTTTCTCACCTTGAGACCCTTCAGATGTGTCACAGGTCAGATTATGTACTGTAAGTTTCAGTTTATTTTGCAGATCAACCAATGAAGAATAAGGCCAAACTGACATTCTGGACGGCATGTGTGGTGACCTGTTCTTTGTACTTCTTCTATGTTGTGCCACTTTACGGTGCTCCGTTTCTTGACTCACACGTTAAACAGTCCAAATCAAAACTCTGCAGACGCTGATTCCATTGCTGTCATCTGATCGATTTATTTATGCTTTGAAAAACTTAACAAAACATTATTAGTCTAACGTGAGGTCAAAGACTGTACCAATGCCCCGTTCTACACGGAGCAAAACAAAAGAAAACAGAGACTCCGTCCCAGCCCTTCCTCTTATCACAGCTGATCATCATCATATAAGTAACAGTTACAAAATAGGAATTTTTCACTATACGAATTTAACATCCATTCATAAGTCAAACGAATATATTTTGATCACCTAAATATATAAACAAATTGAAATAATATTATTTGTAATCGAAACAAAGAAATTTGGCTCTAACAGCATGCATGGTCAGCAGTTCAAGGAAATGATCTGTTTGACGAATATGAAGCTCTAATTGCAGCGTCTTTCATTTTACAAAATATTTGTATGATGGCAATGAGGAAGAGCTGAGTGAGTGAGTTTATTAACTTTTCACGCCACACACAAGCATGTACGTTTTCTTCTTTCAGTGTTTGTATATGACCAAACTATAATACTTATGGATACATCTTTCCCATGATTACCAGAGCAAACTACAATAACATGTAACTGAAGATTTCTGTCAACAGGAAGCTTTATTTTAAAAATGAAATGCATGAAAATTCAATATTTATAAAAGAAAAGAAAAGCTTGGAAATACAGTGTGCTTCTGCTATGAATATGTCAGGATAACCACTGATAATGTTGCTCAACACATGAATACAGATAAATATCACCACGCACACAAGTATTATTATTAGGTATTTATATGAAGTTTTATTCAAATTCACTTATTTCAACAACCTATAGCTGCAATATAAAGTATTTCATGCCCTGAGAGAAAGGGCACAAATTAAATTTTTTTGATGGGCTGATCAGGAAATAGTTATTTTAAAAAAACGCATGAATCCCTCAGAGGGCTGAACCTGACTCTGGTCCTGATAAAGACTCAGACACACAGGGACTGGCACATTAAGTGGACATGGATCACAGAGTGCTGGTTGTGTTTCTGTGGCTCTGGAGCTCAGGTAGGACTCTGGTTTAATGACGGATGTTTGAAACACTTAATGAGTGAGGCAGAGAGCTGAGAGAAGCTGTGTGCTTTCAGGATGTTTGTATACTTGTTTAGAGTCAGAGACCGTCTGTAACTTTTAAAGCTGTTCCGCCGAGTAAGACAACTGATCTGCTGCCGTCATGACAAAGAATCAATTCAACTCAAAATTCTGGACCTCACTGATTTCTAAACAATGGCTACAGCACTGTTCATAATAGTTATGGCTCACTAAGACATTATTTTGGCTGATATTCTGCGTACTATGACTTTAATTATAACTGTCTGCAAACCACATTAAAACATAAAAATTGTCCTTCAGTTAAATAATTCAATACTTTTTTGATTCTTCTAGCAAGGATCAAGGCCAGGATTTTATAGTCCTTATTCAAAAGGTTAGTTAGTTTGTCAAGTGTCAATGAGTGTAAATTACATCTTTGCATAGTTTGGGGGATTCGAGTAATGCAACCTTTAGTCATCCTCCAGGGCTCATGCTACTATGTTCTCTTATACCAGTTGTAATAAGAATGGCACCATCTGCTGGGGTAGTATAATCATTGTCAAAACTTATAAAATGAAGCATCTGTTCTGAATATCGCCCCTGATATCTGTCAGATGTGTAACACAGATACTGACCTCTGTTAGGGGTAAAGGGAGAACACAAAGATCCCTCACTGAGTCTTAGAGTTGAGAGGTGTTCTGTAATGAATGTATGAATCATATATAGAGAGCTGCACAGGCTCTGAATTCGAACTGAGTGGAAACACGACCAACAGGCACAGACTGGCACTGCTGCTCTGTTATTGGACCTTTTTCACCACCTGACCAAACACTGTCAGCTGTTTCAAAGCCATTAAATTAACTATGAAGTAAACATACTAGCATTTAATTAAGCAAAGAATCAAGTGTGCTAAGTAGGCAAATTCAATTTTTCCATTCAATAAACCTAAAATTAGCAAACAACGAGAAAGGTAGTATTAATATAAATTTGTGATAAGAAAACAAGCAATACATAATACGAAAAAAAGGAAATCAAAGTACATAAATTGTAAATAATAAACAAAAAATATATACAACGCTTTATTCAAACTATTTTATGTATTTAAATTCAAGGTTAGTACATTTAAGATCAAATATTTTGAAACATACTCACACCTCATATCAGTTATTTTGCAGATGTTTACCTTACATATATCAGTGATTTATAATTACTGTGATTATATTATGAAATATATTGATGTAATCAGCAGATTTTTCTTAACCAGTCCACTCATGACATCTAGTGATTTGAGTTCAACAATAAATCATTTAGTCAAACCATTCCTCCATTTTCCCCCTATATAGTTGGAGGACACTACAGGAAAAGACAACACCCTCCTAGTTTCAATATCTGTATTCCAAAAGGAGTTCACAGTAATTGATGACAATTATATGAACCAACGACAAGAGCAAAACCATAATCATCACTAATTGAGCAGAAATATGAGTTCCCTGTATCTTTATGTATGTTTGCTAAATGAAAACTTTTAACTTGCATGTTTATTTTCTTATTCCTCTCCTCAGGCCTCTGTGAAGAAGACACAAACAGTTCAGGTAAACAAGACATGAAAATAAAATAAAAAAATAACTATTGTCTTGTCTCTTTTTTCACATCAAAGGAATTAACTAAATAAATAATAATTTGTGTCTCTGCACAGTAGTGCCTGAGGATATCATGTTGGCGGAAGGAACCAGCCGCTGTGCTGGTAAACTACAGATTAAACTCCAGGGAGAGTGGAAACCAGTGGACGACAAGTTCAATGACTGGAAATATTGGCAGCTGACATGGGCAGCTGAAGTGTGTATACGGCTCAACTGTGGTTCTGTTGTTTCAATACGCATTAGAAAACGTTATCATAGGAAATGTAAGGTTTTCCAGGGAAGGAAGGACTGCAATGGATATGTGTTACCCACGTTGTGGATCACCTGCTCAGGTCAGTGTCATTAACTTAACAGCTACTTCCACAGTCCACTTTCCCGTTCCTTCACTGTGGTGAAGGGAGGATTTGTGCAAAGTATGTCCTTTGTACACACATAGCACATCTAAGAGTTTTCTGATCTCCTATTGTGAGGATGACGATATTTGTCAGCTCCTTCCTAAACTGTTTCAAACAACTGTTTTCTGATCTGATACAACTTGTATTTCAAGTCACTTTTTTCCACCCCACTGCTAGAATGGATACGGTTTGGTGAGATTTTGAAACAAAAATGGTTGGAATTAGGAAAACATCATGGTTTGGGGTAAAATTAGTACTTTGTGTCACGGGTGTGGTGTGGACCCAGAAGCAGTGCGGCAGGACACGGAGTAGAATGCAGCAGCTTTATTGAAAGCAGACAAACAGGCAGGATCAGACAAACAGGCAGGATCAGACAAACAGGCAGGGTCAGACTCACGTCGTGAATTCCTATAAGGAAGCGCCAAGCTGTCAGGGAAACAGGCAGGGGATCAGGAAATGGAAGGGAGAGAGAAAGAGGGTTATGACAAAGATATTCAGAAACAATCACTCTGGGAACATTGCAGTAATGGAGGATGTGTCGTAACCTTTAAGATGTCAGGCCCCCCAAGAAGGTTTTTATTTTTAAGAGACATATGCAGAATTATGTTCTGTATATCTGAATCCATATCATGAATAGCTGCTATCTCAAAAATACATTTATCTAAGACTACACTTTCTTTATTCCACAGTATATATTAAAGAAAGAGAGATCAATCATTTCATATTCAGCTGTAAAGTCAGAAAGCAGTTTAATGAAGAACTTGAGAATGTGTCTCATTTGGTTCAGTGTTATTTGATCTGATACACACTAAAGTAAGTTACTCTCTCTCTCTCTCTCTCTCTCTCTCTCTCTCTCTCTCTCTCTCTCTCTCTCTCTCTCTCTGTCAGACTGACTCTGTCAGACTGGTGAATGGGACTAGTCTGTGTTCAGGCAGACTGGATGTGAAGTCTGACCCGTCAAACCAGTCCTGGTCTTCAGTGTGTGAGGATGACTTTGACCAGCATGATGCAGAGGTGGTCTGTAGGGAGCTTCACTGTGGGGCTCCTTCAGTCCTCCAGGGGGCGCTCTATGGAGACGTGGAGGCTCCAATGTGGACCAGAGAGTTCCAGTGTGGAGGCAACGAGTCTTTTCTCCTGGACTGTAGAAGCTCAGTTAGAAACACCTGCTCTTCTGGCAAAGCTGTTGGACTCACCTGCTCAGGTAGATGAAAACAGACTCGGGCTTCATACTGGTTCACTTCTGTTATGACAACACATTCTCACTCCCAACGATTCAAGTACCGACACTTGGTCAGTGCCACTCTGCATGTGTGATAGATGCACGAGGTATCCTATCTAGCATTAGTTTTGAACCTGTCGGGATGGCATTACAATATATGCTTGTTACATTCATACTGTCCTTTGAAAATATATTCCATTTCCACAGTAGTTAGGTTTAGGCAACAAAAACACTTGGTTAGGTTGAGAAAAATATCCTGGTGGAATTTAACTTGACTGACTGAAGCTTTGTTTATACTCACTCCTCGATGGCATGCAAGCTCCCAGCATGCACAGACGCCTTTAAACTCGATGCTCTTTTTGTTGCATTATTCCCCCGATTGTCAGAGGACGCGCAAACAAAATAAACTGTGAAGAATCAACCAGCTCCCACAAAGTGTCATATTCATGGGGTACTTTATTGTCTTTGTACAAGCCATGCAAATAAACAAATGAAGTATTACATTTATTATGAAGAAACAAAAGTTGAACATTCTGTACACAATTTGATTTGGCTGCAAAATATTTACTCAAATGTAGATTTGTAACACCTCCTGTTTCTAAAGCTTCTAAAAACAAATTGTCCGTCTTTTCATAATTTTCAGACATGTAAATAGTACTTTTATAAGGCAACTGTTTGTGACAGTCAGTTGATCCCACAGGCCAAGTTACAAAAGTTCAGAGGGGCTACCCACGCCGGCTTCACTACAGTAAACTATGCTTCACTACAGTAAACTATGCTTCACGTGACCAAAGAGTGACCCAGGTAGCTAGAAAATCACATGACTCTAACTAACAATACTAACCAGTAACGTGACTGATGAGTCACTAATATGACAAAAGATAAACGAACAATAAGTCACTATTTACTTTAAGTCTACATGGGCCATGGACAACGGTCTCCTGGCTGAACGTCCTGTGTTTGTTTGACCTGTCCTCCATCCCTCCGTACCTCCCTCCCATCCTAAGCAGACTCTCACCCACTTCATACTACGTCACCTGCTCTTACCGTCTGGAAATGGTTGGAGGCTAACAGTAACAAAACTGGTCTATAAGGCCAGTGGCATTGTGGGGGTGGAGCTGGACTCCCTGACTGCAGTGTCAGAGAGGAGGATGTAGTCCAACGTATACGTGTCATCTTGGACAAAGTCTCACAGCGGCTCCATGTCACTGAAAGTGTATTCAGTGTAAGACTCATCGCATCAAATGCACATCAGAGCGCCACAGAAACTCATTCTAGCCTGTGGCCATCAAACTTTTAAACTCCTCCCTCCTGTGTCAGTAACTCTGAGTTCATAGCCTGGCCATTAAATACCAAGAAATAATCCATATAATTCTTATTTATACTATTCTTGTTTTTATTTTTAACACACTTAATGGATCTAACTTCTCTGCCTTTTTATTCTCATATTTACACTATGTGTTGTATGTGTCTAATACACGTGTTTCTTGTATTTTGTATATACTTATATTATTATTATTATTAATATTATTATTATTATTACTGTTATTATTATTATTATTATTATTATTATTATATATTGTTGTATTATAATCATACTTTCCTTTTTACATAGTCCTTCATTCATATTTTCTTAAATATCTTTTTTCTCATATATAGGTTCTGTTTGAGTAGCTTTGAGTTAAAACCAGTGTGTTTGGTTGAGGTCCATTCAATTTGTCTGAAGCTTTCTGTCTTGTTTCCACACAGAACCTGGTGGTGTCAGGCTGGTTGGAGGAACCAGCCTGTGTAATGGCACGCTGGAGGTTAAACAACGGGGAGGGTGGGAACCAGTGGATGAGAGTGAGTGGAACCTGAGGTTAGCAGGCGTAGTGTGTGGAGAGCTGGACTGTGGATCTGCTGTTTCAACCAGGAGAACAACAACCTCAGAAAGACTAAGATTGGGAATCAAATCTGACTGTGATGCATCTTCACTGATGGAATGTGTTACAAGACCTTTTATTTCCTCTACCTTCCTAGAGATAACCTGCTCAGGTAACACAACTTGTATTATTAACTCATCCTTCACACATCTGTCTGTTGTCTAAACTGTTTAAATGATAGATAAGTATTTTCATTAACTGAAAGGCAACTGCTTCAAAATACTGTAAGGACATTCACCTGACAGTGGAGAACATACAGCTCACTGCTGTCACTTCATGAATCTGCTTGGTGCTAGAGTAACCCTTACAACACTAACTGATCTGCTGAAAGAGGGTGCACTTTGATTGTTGATTGAATAGTCATATAAAGTGATCTGTCCCTAACTTAAAATGATAATAGAAAGTATACTGATACAGGTGTTCATCACCAGTCTGTCATCTTTAAAACTGATGAAAGGTGAAACGTGTTGCTGGCAGTGATGATGAACCCGCAGAGAATAATCCCCAGACTACTCTGCAGTTCAGCTCTCTCAAGATCAGTGTGTTTGGGTTAGACTGTTAAAGACATAAAGGCATTAAGGAAGTATATAAAAGGAGCATAAGACAATATAAAAGGACACACAAATAGGGTTTTAAAAATAGTAAAACTAAATAAAACAGTAGATAAAACAAGCTAAAATACAATAAAAACAAATCAAACAGTATAACTTAAATTAAATATATCATTAAAGCATCACATGAAAGCCAATCTGTAAAAATGGGTTTCAAGAAGGTATTTAAAAGAGATCACTGATTCTTCAAGCCTTACCTCTTCAGACAGGTTGTTTCAAAGCTGAGGGGTCCTCGGCTTGAATCTGAGTCAAATACAACTCGTAAGTTTCTGGCAGTGGACTTTATGTAAATCGACAGGGGACCAAGGGCACTTTCAATGGGACTGATAGGGTTTGAAGGACTAAATAATATGATTTCTGATATTGAGTTGAAGAAAATGTTGTGCCATCAAACAGTTGATATCATTAAGACAGTCTAAAATAGCAGCTAGGCTTCTTGGGTCATCAGGTCTCAAGGGAAGTGACCGCGTTGGTTCCATCTGTAAGGTAAGAATAAAACCAACTAAGGGCAGTGTCCTGGATGCCAACCCAGTGTTTAAGACGGTTGATTAAAACGGCATGGTTTAATGTGTCAAAGGCTGCACTTAGGTCTAGAAGAATTAAAACGGAGCTCTCCCCCATGTCAGCTGCTAAAAGGAGGTCATTTGATACCTTGAGGAGGGAAGTTTCTGTATTATGTAAAGCTCTAAACCTGACTGAAACTTCTCAGAGTCATTATTAAGGCACATTAAAGCTTAAAGTTGGGTTGAAACCACTTTCTCTAAAACTCCTGATAAAAACGGAAGTTTAGAAATTGGCCGAAAATTGCCAAGAACAGAGGGATCAAGATTAGGTTTCTTTAAAAGAGGTTGGACCACAGCATGTTTAAGAGTCACTGAAACATTTCCTGTTGCTAATGAGCTGTTAATAATAAATAAAATACTGGGCCCATCTGTATCAATCACCTCTATAAGAAATTGAGTTGGTATAAATCAAGGCTGCACATGGTTTATTTCATACTGGATATGGTTTCAGTTATACAGGTTTAAAATTGCTATAATTAGCCAAAAAGTCCGTACTGACATGTAAAATACGGTCTGGGGGGGTCATTTGTTGCCTAATGTCCTTTTTAGTTGTAAAAAAGTTTTTAAATTGCTCACACATCTCTTGTGAGGCATCAGTAAAATGACAGGGGGAGGGGGTGACCTCCAAATCTATTATCTAAAATAAAATTCTTGGATTCGAGTGGTTTGCTTAAATTTAAGTTGAGAAGAAGAACGTTCTTGCTTCATTAACTGCCGTTGGATAATTCCTCATTGCATTTTTCCAAATCTCATAAAAAACTGTTTTTTTCTATTTTCGGTCCTTTCTCATACAGTCTGTTTAGTTCTTGGGTGGATTTGTTTATCCAGGGATGGGGTGTTCTATTTGACCTTTTGTCTTTCAGGGGGGCAACAGAGTCCAGGACATTCTGACAGGTGTGATTAAAAACGGAGACCAGCTCCTCTAAATTAAAATGAGGATTAAAGGCAGTAAAAAAAGCACCGGTAAAAAGGTCCGAAAAATTGCTGGCAGACAGAGAGTTAAAAATCCAGGGAAGTGTGAGTAGCTGTTAGAGGATGGAATAAAACCACATTGAATGCAACGGCTTTGTAATCAGACACACGGATATCCTTCGTCTCAAAGTTCTCAGGGCATAGACCGCTGTAAATAACCAGGTCGAGGGTGTGACCCCTTGAGTGTGTGGAGTCCTGTAACTTTTGTGGATTTACAATAAAACTCCCCACTTCAAATCACAATGTATATCAGCTCTGAAACCTTGGTGCTGCCTCTCAACTCCAAATTTCAAAGTGTTCTTTATTGGCACAAATGCTTCAAAGCAACGTCTCCGAAGCAGCAAAAATGAAACAAACTTGTTGTGTTACCGCCTGCTGTCTGTTAAACTACTACAGCCGTAGTAGTACAACTACTATTTGTTGATCAAAATCAATAAATTTGCTGTTTCTGTCATTTTCCAGACTCTGTCAGACCCACTGAGTTCAATCAGGGCAAATGCTCTGTCTGCATGTTCTATACATTTCTTTCTCACTCTCCCTCTCTCTTCTTCATCAGACTCTGTCAGACTAGTGAAAGGGTCTAGTCTGTGTTCAGGCAGACTGGAGGTAAAGATAAACCAGTCAAACCAGTCCTGGTCTTCAGTGTGTGAGGATGACTTTGACCAGCAGGATGCAGAGGTGGTCTGTAGGGAGCTTGGCTGTGGGTCTCCTTCAGTCCTCCAGGGGGCGCTCTATGGAGACGTGGAGGCTCCAATGTGGACCAGAGAGTTCCAGTGTGGAGGCAATGAGTCTGCTCTCCTGGACTGTGATGACTTTGACTCAGCTAGATACACCTGCTCACCATTGAAAGCTGTTGAACTCACCTGCTCAGGTATAAGAGGAGCTGCAGCTTTGATTTACAGACTCTCGTATTTCTTCTTTCCCTAAAAATTCACATGTCTTTGTTTCCCCGTCCTTGTTCAGACCCTGATGATGTCAGGTTGGTGGGAGGAGCTAGCCGTTGCGCTGGTGGACTGGAGTTGAAACACCACGGAGACTGGAGAGCAGTGGATAACCCACACTCTGCCTGGGACCTGAAGGTAGCGTCTGTAATATGTCGATGGCTGGACTGTGGCTCATCTGTTTCAACAGGTAAGAGAGTTCATTCCTCAGAACGGTCTGTGTGGAGGATCAGCTCTTCCTGTGTCCGGGCTAAATCTGCTCTGAAGGAATGTGTGACAAAAGAGGATGAGTCCAGCTCCTCCAGCCTGAAAATCATCTGTTCAGGTAAAGCTTTGTATAGGTAATATTGAACACTCACATCTTAATTTGCATCTTGAGGAGGGATGAAATCAAACTTTGTCATCAAGGATGAATTTACTTGTTTTTATGTCTCTAGGCTCTATTTTCACAGTTTAGTTTAGTTTAACTAATAATCTCCTTTTTGTTAACAGGTTTGCTGGCTCAGCCAGTTATCTCCCCCTCTCCCTCCACCGAAGGGGTCTCCCAGGCCAATCAGCAGGGGCTCCAGGTGCTCCTGGGCTCCGACTTCACCATCAGGTGCTCTATAGAGCCACAGTACCAAGGAGGCTCCTTCCAGCTCCTCTTCTCCTCCTCCAACACAGCACAGAACTATACTCTGCCAGCTGTCAATCACTCTGCCCATTTCCTGTTCCCCGCTGCTGACCCCACCCACCGAGGGGAGTACCGCTGTGTTTATCACATCTATGTTTTCTCCCATAACTTCTCTTCTGAGAGCCAGCCGCTCCATCTCACTGTCTCAGGTAACTTGATGGAGGATCTGCAATTGCAGTTTTTTTTCTCATACTGGGTTACGTAAATATCTGCTTTGAAAATACCAATCTGTGTTCTTCTCAAATTATATTTTGTTATTTGATATCATGATGGAGTCCCCCAGTTTTGTAACTAGTTGCACCCTTAGTTTTCCTACATTGATGAAGAACCTGTTTCCATAGAGCCAATCAAATAAACCATATTTGCATAATCATTTTATCATGGCAGAGTAGCACACACAGCAGTGGCACAATACAAGAGCCAGAGACTCTGAACAACAATCCCGAAAGCTTCCCCGCCATAGTTTTCTGCTTAACTTACTTACAAAGACGTGCACAAGTCCAATTTGCTCTGCTAATGTCAGTTTGCAGGCTAGATAGCTAATCAGCTGCTCAGCTGCAACCATTAACATAATGCACATGTTAATGTACCAGTTAATATCTCTTTGGTCACTTTAGATGCTGGTGTGGTCCTTTACTCTTCAGTGGTATGGCTAATAACACACAGTCCATGGCATGTGAGCTACAGCGCAAGTTGACGGTTGTCTCTGGTTCTCATGCCCGAGCTCAGCCTGCCAGCTGCTGTCAATCAAACACTGCCACGCCGCTCCAGGAGACAACTATGAGCATTTTGTATATTTCCCCATAGATCTTTTTATTTTTTTGCCCATTTAAAAATAAATAAAAACCTATTACCAAAACATTTCAAAAACACATTCATACATTGTTTGACTCAGATGAGAAAATGTGAATTCACTCTTATACTGCAAACCTTGTATATACAGAACCCCAGTGGTTTCATTTTTAAAATCTTGGCTAGTTATATAGATGTATATAATATACTGGATGTGTTGCTCGTCACGCTGCAAACACTGCTCATCAGAATTCAATGTGGAATGTCAAAATTCTGATACGTGGATGTTTCCTCTCAGGTGAGTCATACAGTTCCGAAAAGATCGACAGTCTGAAAGGAGAATACCTATGGTCGACAATATAGAACAACAAGAATGCTGCACACTTTGACAAAAAAATACAAGGTGTAAAAGCTGAAAACTGTTTGAATTAAGTAACTTTAGCTCCTGTATGAACTGACGTAATCATTGTGTGTCTGTTCCAGCCTTTACAACACATCTACTCATCAGACTGATGGTCATGGTGCTGATTGTCGTGTTCAGTGCTGCCCTGTTTTGCTACTGCAAGGTACTATACGAATCATAAGAGATTCGGATAGGAATGTAATATCCAAAAACTCAAGTGTTCAGTTTGCATTGGGACCAAAAGTAACATCTTTTTCAGCAATTATGCATCAAACCAAACACTGAGGTTTCATATGAAAAACCTTCGAGTGGCTCAACCCTCACTTTCCTGTAAGCTTTTGATTTGAAACATCAGCAGAACGGTCTATAGCAGAACTGCTGTTTTTCAAAGATGATAGGGTAAGAGCAAAAAAACCCAAAAAACAGCACTTGAGTGCTGTTAAAATATATATTATGGAAATATATATACATTATACTGAGGTTACTGTTAGTGGTATAGGTAACCTCAGCCAATGTTTTTATCAGCTTTTATTTGAGAACATATGGTAGCTAACAATAACATGCTTTGAATTTCAGGTCACCAAGCTCCAGGCATAGACTGTAATAGGACGGTTGAGACTATTCAGACTTATTAATTAGTCAATAGGATATCCTGAACTGCAACAAGCATGTTGCACCAAACCTTCTGTAACAGTATTTGTGAGACCCCTACCTAATTGGGGGCTTGAGTTGAGTACTTAGCATAATTTTTTAGTTAGAGTCTGATGGTGGCACCTTGCATGGTAGCCTGTCATCAGTGGGTGAATGATATGTAATATACTACTGATTGTAAGTCGCTTTGGATAAAAGCCTCTGCTAAATGACTGTAATGTAATGTAATGTAAATGTAACCATTAACTTAAAGACGTTTTCTTTTATGCTCTCCAGGCAAACAGATGGAATCCACCAGGACGAGAGGAGACAAACAACTTTGAGCTGGGTTACCTCAGTGTCGCTGACACTGAGGTAACAATGTAAGGCTAACAATGTAATCGGAGGCCGGCTGATCTAAACAGCTGATATCATGATTGACACCCCCGAACAATGACAGCGATATCATGAGTGAGCATGCGTGAGGAGAGAATGGCAGTTGTATGAGAAATAAATTACAAGACTAAGCATACAAGAGTATTGTCTTCCTGACTGAACTCACGCTAGAGCTTCATCTACCTGTATGAAATGTCAGGACCTGATTCTCAGAACTTTGTCTGGAATTCAGATGAGAAAATGGCTACACAGACATAAGACCCAATGTTAAAAAAAATTGCTCTAGCAGTTTAAGATTTATACTCCTTACACTGTGTAAAACTTCTTCACCTCTTACACATGTTCAGACATACCCAGTGACACATTATTATGCATTTTGTAGGATAAAAAGCCTCTTCGTCCCTTTTGCTGCTGTCACAGCCCGACTCAGAGGCTGAAACAAGAAGGGGAGGCGGGCGAGCCGGCTGCCAAGAAAAACATCTTTATTTTTCTTGCTTAACACAAATGAAAACCACATGAAGTGTATTTATCAGTTGTCAGTTCTAAGGTGCATGTATGGGTGTGTGTGACAATGTATATTAGTGAACACAATGAAGAACGCTGTAGTGCAAGGTGGCAGGAAGGATGTCCTCTCCCAGCCCCGAGAGGCTGCCAAATGACGGTATTTATGGCAGAGCCACGCCGGCTCAGGTGTGGCTCACCCAGCTGAAGACCCTCCAATCAGCACCTGCAACAAACCAACAAAACAGCAGCAACACCTAGTGCATGGGAGGAGGGTCGTCACACAGCTTTATTTCTCAACAGTTGATGGCTGGTAAAAGTGCCAACTAAACTATTTTAAAGCTTTATTTAAGGACTGTATTGTTTCTGAGACACAAAAAGTCAGATATCGCCAAAGGATCAAGTTCTTTGTAAAAACAACAAAAATGTCCGTCTCAAACTGGAACATGAGCTTTCCTTATTCTCGACATGCTGACAATCTCCAGATTTTTCTGAGGGGGATGATTATATCTGTCTCTTTTTGCAAATGAAAAACAGAAAATTCAGGCAATCTAAAAACATTTATCAATGTCTAACCACGACAACACAACAGCTTCTGTATTATACACTGACAAACATAGAAGGTTGTTTGTTTGAAGCACGACAGAAACTCGGTGCACTGAAACACGGCGGTGCAAGTGAGGTGTCAACAAGACATCACAATCCAAATCAGGCTTGAACAAGATCTTTGACAGACATGACTGTATAAAAAGAACTGTACATGATCATTTCTGTCAATGAAACCCCATGAGTAATTATTTAGACTTTTAGTGGTGCAGGTTTCAAGGGGTCATCTGAAAAGACTGTTGCTCTGTTATAGAAGGGTGATCGAAGATGAGAAGTTCAACACTCTTGAACAGAGCCTGGGTTAGAATTGAAAGGCTAGCTCTAAAAAAAGACTGGAAACAGGTTGCCTGGCTAGGTTAAAAAAGAGAAGACAAGCACAGCTTGTTTGAAATTTGAATAACACACACACTTTTTCCAAGAAAAATACCTTTTTATTTCATTATAAATCCACATAATTGTATCTATGAAAGCATAAAATCCCCATTTCGCATATTGTTTTTTTTCTTTCTCCTTATTGTGGTCATTTGTTTCGTAATATTCAAAGTAAATCATGGATATCAAACCATTGAAGACTGTAAGGTGTATGTCACATACAAACACAGACACTGTCAAACGGCAAAGGGGGAGCAAAGGGGGGAGGGAGTGGACGGGACAGCGCAAGTTCTGCTGGCCATCTTTTAAACCGCTTTATACATTTAACTTGAGCGCCAGCTTTTAGTAATAGGAAGTTCACCAGTGTTTCTTACAGGTACAGTAGCTCTCCAGTGTCAAACTGAAAATCAGGATTCACCATCAAACGTCGAGAAGGACGTCAGCGCTTTAAGTTTGGCTGTGAATAAATCCTCGCAAGAGTTCCTCAAGGCTCCGTTCTCGGGACACTAAGGTTTTCTTTTTTAATACTCCAACACAGAGAGATCCAATCCACCATGGACGCAAACACACTGATTATTTCAACATTATCTAAGTCGTCCGCAGCCAGACGAGTTAGATTGGTAATACTGGAGAGTATACTATTCAGTTGTTCATGAATATGAGAGAGATAGATAGAGAGAGAGAGAGAGCGGGAAGGTGAAGACATACGATTAAAGTGCCAGAGAAGTTCACCGTTTAGTTTGACAGTTTGTTATTATTGATGCTTTGAGACAAGACGTTTGACAATGTGCTCTTATTTTCAATCCAAGGCCCAACATATATTTCCTCTTTGACTGCCAAAAGATAATAGAGAGGTGTGCTTTTGGAAGTCTGCATGTTCTTCCGACTTTGTAATAATGCTGTCATAATACTGTAGTAATCCTTTGGCATATGACTGTATGCTGGGGGAAAGAGAGGAGCAGTGCCACCAAACCATCGACAAACCACGATCGAGAGGATCCCGGAAAAATGTCATAAAAGGGGTTTTCTGTAATCCCGTAATCGGTTCCGTGTACTCCTGCACAGCATTAAGTGTTGGTATGGATTCCAACTGTCAAATGCAGATGGCAAAAATCCACGCAACACCCTTAAGAGCCCGGTCAGATCAATTGATACTTCTTTCAAAAAAGAAGAAGAGATTCCAGACCATGTTCATGCCCGGCTCCTCTGATCCAAGGTTTGAAGCTCCAGTTAAGCACTGATCATGAGCAGGGTTCAAAGCCCAGAGCCAGACCTGTATCCAACGGTGATCAGACTTTTCTGGTGTCAACAGGAAAGCTGTCTTTCCTCCTCTGGCTTCCCGCTGGATGTTCATATCACCTCACATCTGGTTCTGAGGTGGTGTCAGGGGTTGGGTGTGTGTATCTGGGTCAAATACCTGATCATCGGGGCTCTTTAGAAGGATGTGACCATGCAACCACTGGGGCACCTGCAGGAGACAAGAGAGGGAGACAGGTACAGATTGAACGGGTGATTGATTGTTAACTGTGAGTCAAGGTTCAGTAAGTGTTATTTTAAAAGTACAAATATGTTGTATTTAATAAAAAGATAACGGATCGAACTATGATTCACTGGTTGTCAATTGAAGGTACTTTGTAAATGATAAATGGTCTTGTACTTGTATAGTGGTATAATTGATCTTAATTTTCCTCAGTTGGCCTCTTGTTCTCGGCATGTTCCTTTAGTATTTGCTTGTTGTTCTTGAACCTACGCGCTTGAGACCCCCCCATAAAGAAGAGTGCAGATATCTTCTCCCACCTTGTCCAGATCCACAAAAACACCCTGCAGTATTTGCAGGCATCTGTAAAGTTGTTTTTCAGTACTGATGACTCATTGACTGCTTCGCCAACTGCTGAGATTTCAGGCTTGAAAAGCACTCTGCTTTGGAAACTACCCCCTTCACACCCACAAACTCTTTTGTACTTGTCCTTGAAACACAAACAAATGGAATCACAAATCTTTTTTTTTTGTCTGGTTAATAAAGCAGATAGTAAAGCTGTGCTCTGGTGCATGGTGCCATACTAATAATAAAAACAGGTGTAGTAAAGTAAAGTACTTCAACTCTAATTTTGTCAGTAGGGGGCCCTCAAAGTTCAGTGAATGCAGATGACAGTCAGCTAATGGTACGGAGGTGATTCATAGAAAGGCCTTTCATATTACAAGTCATCCTGGAAGAAGGGAACTGCTTTGGAACAAACTCTCTATGTGAATAATCACTTATGACTTGGCCGATAGTGGTTGGTTTCCCACTGTGCAACTAAAGTGTCAATGAATTTGACAAGTAAGAATTGTGCATGATGGAGCCTAGATTATGCAGCCAGAGTAAATATAGACATTAGGTATATCATTATAACTTATTCATAATTTAATATATTTTTAAAAGCTGTAGGTCAGCAGCAAGATCTCTGAGTGGTCAGCTGCTGTGAGTCCGTCCAATGAGAGCTCAAGCTGCTGGTCACTTTGTGTTTTAAATTACAATGAACATGACGGTAAAAAGCTAACCTTTTACGAAGGAAAGAAATTAATTGTGAGATGGAAAATAAGTAAATGCAATAATGAATCATTTAAAGATAGAAAAAAGAAAATATGAATTGGCAAATATACCATATTTGCATGTCCAATTTATATATAAATTTATAATATATATTATTATAATATAGTCCAATTTGCTCTGCTAATGTCAGTTTGCAGGCTAGAGAGCTAATCAGCTGCTCAGCTGCAGCCCATTAATATAATGCACATGTTAAATGTTAAAAATATTTGTATCATTTGTACTTGATATTGAGTTTATGAATCCGTTAAATGGAAAATGACTGTCACAATTTATAATTGCTTTTTAACAATTAGCAATTATTCCATTAAAAACAAATGCTGTAAAGCTCTGCAATTAATCAGACGACACAGTCCACACTCCATTATGTCCGCTACTAAAATATTCCAAAACCAGAAAGGTATTAGAAAAAAATCTTCAGAGTCTCAAAGGTTGCTCCTTTAACCACCAAACATCCATCAAGTCCTGTTGAGCAACCAAGCATTGTTCATGGGACAATATCAAGTTCTAAATAAAAGCCCAAAAGTTTGAAAATATGAAGCATAGATATTAATACAAAATGATTCATAAGAAACCCATATATCACAATTATATGTAAATGTATAATTATTGTCTTTTGGATAAAACATTACTCTAGTGCTATTTCGGAAATGCATAAAAAAAGAGAATCAGTTAATATATTGAAACATTAATATAAAGTATCCACAGCTATTATTTGCTTCAGTTTTGTTGTGCGTTTTGTTCAGCCGTCTCCTGCAGCAGCAGATTTGATCTTCAGCAGTTTGTTTCAGTCGTCCGCAATGCAGCTAAGAAATGAGCTTTTGCCTGTCGAGGGTCTCCTGATACGAGGTGACGGAGAGGAAGTGGAGGGGGAGGAAGGGCGTGGCACAAGAGATGATGAGCAGGGAAAAGAGAGGAAGGAGACGAGAGTAGGGGAAAAAGGTGATGAAAAGAGACGAGGGAAGAAGTGGAAAGGTCTTCATGAGGAAAGAGGAAGGGAGTTATAGAAAGATGTAAGGAAAAAAGGAAAGAAGTGAAACAAAGAGGAGGAAAAAAACTGAAGAAAGGAGGCAAGGGGGGAGAAACGGGAGATCAAATAAGATGAAAACATTTTATAGACGGAAGAGAAAAGGAACTGAGAAAGGGGAGAAGAAAACATGATACACAAGAGCGGGAGGAAAGGGAAGAGGAAATATCAGGAGAGGAGGGGGAAAAAAGAGAGGACATGAGAAGTAAGTGAGGAAAAGAAACAAGGTAATGGAAGGAGAGGAGAGAGGAATCAGGAGAGAGAGGAGAGGCAGAAGGAGGAGAGAGGTGATGATGCAGTAAGAGGGAGAAAGTAAAAAAGCCAGGAATGAAAAGAGGGGAGTCGGAAAAGATAAGGAGAGAGAGACGAGGGAGTGAGGGAGAGGAAGAAAGGAGGAGTGGAGGAGAATGCTTACATAATGGCAGAGAGAGCTTACATAATGGAGCGACACCAATCTGCATACTGTGGGGGATCGGGCCATTATATAATGGGCCAAGAAAGAGGAATAATGTTGTTTACTAAGGCAAGGCGATATTTACAGAGCACTTAGAGGCAGACAGACTCCAGGCCGGCTAATGGCTGCTCGCTGCTGCTCTCTTCCTCATTCACTCTCTCACCCTTTCCTCTCTCTCTCCATCCTTATCCTATTTAAGAATGCCCAGCATGTTCCCACGCCTCCCTCCCTCCAAGACGCTCCGGTGTAAGCATCTCCGCTGGAACAATGGGGTGGTTACCCTCTCTCACCTGAGTGTGTGTGTGTTCCATGTGTGTGTGTGTGTGTGTGTTTTTGATCTCTCACCTCTCCCGCCTCCTCTCCCTCCAGCGCTGTGAAGCTGACCGTAAGGAAATCTGAAAAATACAAAAACCACAACCGACACAGAAAAATGTCAGGAGCAATAGAGAATGAGAGCTCAGATAGTAAACAGATATAGTTTGATGGTGTGTTTTTGCATGTTTGTGTACAAACGAGATGCATTTGTTTTTGGGGGCATCTCCACTATTCTCCCAATCCATTATATAGATTATTGAAATTGCTGACGATTTATTTTCTTTTGATTGATCCACTGTTTAAGAAAAAGATAGATCTGATGAAACAGTGAATTCATTTTTCATAACTAAAATATGTTATAATTGGGAATCTCCAATATGCTGCTGAAGATTGTGACATGTGGTTGAAAAAGAAAACACAGTTAGTGGTGAGTGAAATATTGTGTAAGTAAAATATTGTGTATTATTTGTATAAGGTGAAAAAATTTTTTTACACTCAAATCAACCGATTGTTATGACAGCCTATTGTGGCCATTGTAGCAAAAATATACACATTTTTTTTATAATAATGAGCACGGGGAGGGGCGTAATATTCTAAGAAAAAAATCATAAATATTCTGAGATTAAAGTCACAAATTTTCAAGATAAGAAATCATAAAAATGGTGTTTTATTTTTTGTCAAAGAACCTCATCGCTCAGTCTGTATGCTTGGATCTGCCTTATCACAGCACAGATGCCACCTTTAAACTCTGAGGTGCCGCGAGCAGAGGAGCGCAAAGTATATTTAATTATTTTAATATTCCTTTATGTTCATAGAATAACACAGACAGCCCAAGAAAATGAAACATGTATATGTATCTTTCAGGACCGTGGCCTCGCTCAGAGGCTCTTTGTCATTAGGATATAGGAAACGCCAATCTTTAGGGTTTAACTGATAACTCATTGGTCAAATAAAATATACACAAGGTCTAACATCAGGATAAACACAGTACCATGTATACTGATGTCAGATTCTGGTCTTAAAATAGCACAGAAAGAACATAAAAGAAAACGTGTACATATATCTTTAAGGACATTTGTCTCTTCGGCATCCTTACCATAAGAACATTACTTTAGGTGCAACAAAATTAGTAAATTCATTTTAAAGAATATGCAAATCTTTTTTCATAAATTTATTGGCTAGTCAGAAAATGGAAAAAACTCCAAATCACAAGTTTGGAAAGTCCAAAATCCCGTCTTCATAGATCTCATTTTGTTCGACCAACAGTCAAAAATCCAAAAACATTTAATAATTTAATATACAGTTATTTGAAACAGAAAAAAGCAGCACATCCTCAAATAAACAACACAGATGTTATAAATAAGGGAAAAATCAACAATCCATATTCATTTAGATACTCAGTGAGCTGTAAATCTGGGCTTCAACTTTCTATTTGCAGACTTCTCCTCATCTTCCTCACATCCAATCTCCTCTCAATCCCTCTCTTCGTCCCTCCTCCACCTCCCCCTCAATCCTGAGTTTTCATTTTCTCTCCATCTCTCTTTATCCCCGCATCTCTGCTCGTCAATAACTGTGTCCCGGGGCTCAGTGACTCATCTGTACTTCTCTCTCTGTTTGCTTGGCTGTTTCTCTGTCTCACTAACTAAATATAAGTCCATAATCCTCCCTTCTGTCTCTCTCTCTCTGTCTTCCTCAGAATGTCTCTCGCTCCTTCACCGACTCCAAACCCACAGTCTGCCCGTCTGTCCCTCTCTGTCTGTCTCTCTATACTTCCTTTCCACATACACTCAGGTCTCTTCCACATGGAGATTAAAATGACTTTGACTTTGTTTCATTGTAGTCAAAGGGTTTATGAAAAGCCACAGGCAATGTTATTCTGCAAATTATATTCAAAGGCCTCCCTGTGAAAATAGATATCAGGAAACAGCAGAGCCTGAGTTGAAATTTCTCTTCTTTCATTTAATGTGCATTCACAAGAAGTTATTTAGAGGAAGCAGCTGTGTAGACTTCAAACCTTAAATCTACTTTATTCTGGTTTCTTTTTACAATGATGCTATTGCAGCTAGCTTTAAAAGTGAAAACAAGAAAAGTGCTAGATGTTGGAGGGCTACTTCCTGGTTCAGCGTGGACTGTGTTTACCGGTGCTCTCACCGCAGATATAATGGTTAAACTGGGAACCTAATTACTTACTTTTAGCATCGGCATGGCTGCAACGCATGACTTACACATTGGTACTGGATGCAACGGAACCTCAAGCTTGTCATCAGTTTTTAAAAAACTTTAGAGATGATAGCTTAAAAAATAAAACTAGCTTAAAAAGCTTAAAAAATAAAACCTCAAATCCACATAAGGATTGTGCAGCCGTTAAACATGCACGAATAAGTCAAAAAAGAAACCAAGTAGTTCTCAAAGCACCGCAAAGGGTGAAATGCACCCCTCACTGTGCCGCCAAGCAGATATATAGTGTCTCAGTGCTCCTTTGCTATTTACACGTATTTAAATCTGGTTATTTGCAAACATTTGGCCAACAATTTGCTCCTTTATATGCAAATGAGCCTCGTTGCAAAATCAGTCCAATCCACAAAGATCAGATGATAGCCACACACATACAGTGAAGTTATAAGCACTTATGACTTCTGGTGACTAGTAGTTCTCTTGAATACCTATGTTGAATACACTTCCTGTAAGTCGCTTTGGATAAAAGCGCCTGATAAATGACTGTAATGTAATGTAATGTAATGTAATAAGCGTCTTCAGAGAGTTAGTGGGAAACACATTTATACTGACAGACTGTGACATTAAATCCCAAAAAGTGTTTTTTTCTTTCACTTAGAAATCCTGGCCTGAAGTTTTGAGGAATGCCTCTGCACCTCGTCGCATTTCATTTTTTTCTGTTTCTCTGTGCTCTTGGCACATAAGCAAATTAAGGGTGAGTATAATGTTAAGATCTCAGAGCAAGAATCGGATGGGTCAAACAAACAGTAATCCTTCAGACCGCTGTTCATTCCCTATGTGAAACGAGAAGTCAATGTTTAATAATTTGTTACGTAACTTGGGTACTTCAGTAACAGCACTTTCATAGCTATTTTATCCCAAATAACTATGTTTTCCTAAACCTAACAAAGTTGTTTTTTTGCCTAAACTAAACTGAGTTTCCTGCAGAGACGGAAGTTTATTTTTAAAAGACTGTATGCATTTAATGAGCAAAAATTGACACGTTTGCTGGACTTTTGTAGAAAAACACACAAAAAATGAGGAGTAACTTTTGTTAAGATAACATAAGAATCGTTTTAATAATTTTTTTCAATATTATTTTGGTAGCAATTGATCAGTTTTCCTTTAACGCTAATCAATGTTTGATGGATCATTCTGGAGCACACAGCTGTGGCTAATGCCAACATTCAGTTCGAATGCAGGAAGTAGTTTGATATTTATGTATGTGGCATGTTGAAAAGGGGCACATGGCTATAAAATCAGATTATAGCCGTGTTCCGACTCACTTACAATTACTGCTGGCTTTTCCAAATATGTAACGATGATACAATGATGATGTTAATTTGAGTGATAAAGGGTGACCCATCACTTGGAGGCTTTTTTGTTTAATGGAACGGAAGGTTCTGGACCTGGTTAATGATTGTTGTCATGGCTGCTGCAGGCAGGGCCTTCTCAATTTCCTAAATGTATCTTTGGTGTGATCGTATCTCATCATGCTCTGATGATGTTGAGATGTTGACAAAATCAAGCATGACACCTCTTATAAACCTTTAGAAACCCTGATGAATGCTGGTTTCACTGATAAACACGTTGGTTTCACTCAGAAATCTTTCCCAGCATCCTCCGGTAGCAGACTGCAGGTGTGCATTGGGTAGCTCCACAGTGTGAACGTGTGAATGCATGAATGTGAATGAAGGCATTTACTTTCCCTGGATACACGAGGATAGGAATGAAAAGCGACTGCATTGTGTGACCACCAGGTGTCACTGTGGCTCTGCGTGGGGCTCAGCCTGCCGTCCTCAGTGAGCTCTGTGGCGGTCGCTAACAGTTTAGTCACTGAGCCAGGCTTCGGGAACATAAAGGCACACTGAATTAGGCCCTGATTCCTTGTGCAGGATTCCTGTGTCTGCCTTTGTCTCTCCTCCCTCTCTCTCTACCTTTCTCTGTGGTACTCGAGTTGGGATGGTGGGGTTGTATCGGAGGGAGCCAGGAGGTGTTGAATTAAGGTGTATGTTTCTTTACCATTTGTAGCATGTGTTCATGTTTCTGTGAGCGATGTGGAACCTTTACATCTCCCAAATGTCATCTTTGTTGGAAAATCAGGCCTGGAAGACATTATATGTTATATTTCCAGTGTTTTTTAGACAAATACACGCATTGTCCTAATACTTTCATAGTCTGAACCTGTGCTCATCATTGTGTTCTGTATAATGAGGCTGCTGGCCCTGCAAACACTAGTATTAATACCATTTTTTGCTTATCAAACCTCCAGGTTTATGCAATCTCATTACAGTAAATAAAGCAGAGAACTGCTGTTTACATTTATATCTATAATATCTGTACTGAATAAGGGAAAAGGGCCTACATGTTGTAATGCTGCTGCCTCTGATATCAATCTTCCTCTTTGTGTTTTCGATTTAAAGACAAATTCTTAAAAAAAAAAAAGATTATGTTCTTGAATGTCTACTTTAACATGTTTAGCTATTCTTTCTTTCTGCAACATCTACACATGCAGCTACAGTATATGGTTAAGGAATATGCTTAAGGTCTGGGAAAGCTCGGAACACTCAGAACTATTATTAAACGGTATTTGCCCCAAAAGTCAGAAATGTGACTCGTCCATCCATCGCTCTGAGTTCCACACCCTTGCTTGCCTTGCTCCTTAAAGAACACACTACTTCCTGTGTAGACCCCGAGTGTTGGCACTGGACGCAAGTGGCAATGTGCTGAATCAACCAATATGGTCATAAAATGAAACATAATGTCTGCATCGAACTTTGTGCCGATCCATCAAGTAGAGTAAAGGAACAGTGTGTAGGATTTAAGGGGTATTTCTTCATAACTATGTTTTCATTATTGAATAATCACCTGAAATAAGAATCGTCCTCTTCAACAGAGTCCCATGTGTGCACCGCCATGTTTCTACAGTAGCCCAGAATGGACAAACCAGACACTGGCTGTAGCGAGAGCCTTTTAAGCTCTAGATTCAAGTCTTTATCAATACAGCATGGCGTTTATTTAGTAAATGATGGTCCATTTAGAGTCAAATAGACCATAGGGTATGCTTTAGGGCGGGGCTACCTTGTGATTGACAGGTTGCTACCGCTAACAGAGCCCTATACAAGGTCTCTACGTCTCCACTCCATCCAAGTATATTCCCTTTCGTTCACTGGTGAAACAGACCAAGATGGCGAAGGCCAAAAACTCCATAAAGACAATGTTAGACTTCAGGACGACAGGTGACAAGAAGACACAGGAGCTTGGCTTGTTTCTTGAAAAATCATAGCATTAATTCACATGCCAGGGGCGCCGAAAAGGGGGTAAAGGAGACGGATTCTAGGGGCCCATGATGGAGGGGGCCCAGAGAGGCCCCTAGCTAATGAACTGAAAACACTGCACTGCTACGTTCACAGCTATAACGTTGCTCCTAACTTCAAACTCACCGTCACCTATGCTTGCCCTCCCATCTCTCTCTCTCTCTCTCTCTCTCTCTCTTGATCACACACTTGCTAATGTAACAGGCTGCTGGACTTACAATACACTGGATGGCCTGTCTTGTAACCCTGACCCTAACCCCAGCAGCTAGAGCAACGGGCTTTGAAGCTAAATTCACATAGTGGCCAACAGGTGGAATTACAATTTCCGGGACCATCTCGTGATGCAATCGGGCCCAAAAATACTTTTTTTCCAAAGACTTACATTGAGAAAGAGACATCTGTACATCTGCGGACAATTGTTTTGTAGGTAAATCAATTTACCAGTACAAACACATTTTACATAATTGGGTCCTAAAATCTGTAATTTTCACAAATAGCCCTATCAGAAGTTATTTTCCTTCCCCCATTAAAGGAAACGCTAGTGAGCTTGCTCTATGGGCCCATCACAGGTTGACGGAAGTTAAAATATTTTTTGGGGTGAACTGCTCCTTTAAGTGGCAGACTGACATGCCATCCCTATTTTCAGTGTGTGTGTGTGTTTGTGTGTTTGTGTGTGTGTCTACTGGGAGAGGATACTGATGGCATTTAGAGGAGGTGTAAGTCAGGCTGACCAACAAACACTATCTCAGTTCATAGGGGTTGGAGAGAATGCAGGCGCGTTGAGATTGCCTTGGTTTGTGTGTGTGTGTGTGTTTGTGTGTGTGTGTGTGTGTGTGTGTGTGTGTGTGTGTGTGTGTGTGTGTGTGTGTGTGTGTGTGTGTGTGTGTGTGTGTGTGTGTGTGTGTGTGTATGTGTGTTAGATATTAAACCCACAACAAATGGTCCAGCGGGGGCTGCTCAGATTACTTCCATCGAAAATAAATGTGTACTCCTACGTGTGTGTGTATGTGTGTGTGTGTGCATACACACATGACAAACTGTGTGTTTTTAGATGGCTGGTGTGTTATTAAAGGAAGGCAAGGAGGGACAATATGATGAGTAGATAGGAAGGGCATGTGATATTATAGAGGTATAGTGTGAAAGTAGAGTAGTGGATGATGGATGGATGACTGGAGGAAAAAAACTAAGGAGGTGGACATAAAGAAATAGGAGTAAGAGTCAACTCTTAAATCTTAGAACTTAATGAGAAAATAATTGCGGGCGGATAAAAGTGAAAAGGAGGAGACAACAACTGGAGAGTGAAATAAGAAGAGAGGAGGAAAGAGACAAATAACGTAGAGACATGAGTCTTAGTCTCTTTCACACTTGGTTCCTGGTAAATCTAACCTTTCAGACACTGCTAGTGATTTCTACTATTCACACAGGAACTACACTCAGGACCATTTCCATCTTGCACCTTTTTCACACATACCATGGTGATGCAGGAATAGATGGGGCGAGGGACAGTCAAGTACAATGCTATAATGCAACACTTATGGATTTCAACCGCCATAAAACTCAACAGAATAAGAAGAAGACGGCGCAGAGGATAATGTCTCTTATTCTCTTCAGGAACATGGCGAGCGAGGAGCCTTTTTTCCAATGTCAATGTTCTTCTAATGTATTAGATATTCAATAAGTTTGCAAGAAAAGTCGAGTTTTTTCATGAATCAGAAAGACATATTTAAATATCAGATATGTCTTTCTGATTCATGAAAAAACTTGACTTTCGGCAGAGTCTTGTGATTGGTTGGCTCTCTCCAGGACCGATTGAATAATTACTTCCAGCATTACCTCCTTTTATTTACTGGGGACAGGAAGCAGTGACGATGGGGAAATATGGACCTCATCTGGAGAAACACAAACCAAAACTAACCACTGGTGTGTTACAGCAGTAACTGTCTGCAGTATTTGTTTATTACCATTATAGTAAATGGCATTTTCTTATGGATATTATTGCGTCCTATAAAAGAGTCATATTATATCTGACAATATTTACATGTTCAAAAGAGCAGATGTTTTTTTCTTTGAGTGGAGAAAATGCCTTACAAGGTGAGGCCACGAGTGTTGCATTATGGGTCTTTTTGAGTGATGTCACACACACAAAACAACTTTTGCCAGCATGTGTACAAAAACTCTGACCTATGCGCACACATATATGTCACTGAGACAGGAGAGACTCAAATCTTGAGTCAAATTCAGCTCAATATTTCATCAGCGCTGTCTGCAACCAGAGAACAGAGAAGAGGTCATTACACTGGTGGTAAGCTTTTGGAGCAGCTGATGAAATCTTTGGTTGTAGTAATCCAAGATAACCTCAAATAGCAATAAAAGCTTTGCAGAGCAGTGTGTCAATAGTTTCCAATAGCATCTTCTAAATAGGTATGATATCAGTTTTCATAACTTTTTTGTGTGTAAAATGGCTGCAGTGAACATTACTTTGTTGATGAATTTCTGGTTTATTTGATAGGGGCAGATACGGTATACTGTACAAACACAAACTTCGTTCAGGGACCAGCTCACCCACAAGCACCTCCATTTTTAGGTCTGAAAAAAAATCCTCCTCTTTGTTTTCCTTTAGTTGCCGCGATTCACAGTAAACCACTGATCAGCAACTCATCTCTGTCCATCAACTATGAGGGGCTTTTTGTACATTTATGGTTAAATGATGGCGTGTAGAAGGCTCATCAACGTGCGCACATTTACAGGATGACTTGGGATTTATAAAGGGAAATTTCGCACTAGCAGGAATACATACGTTCAAAATATTATTTTGCACAAGTATGTTTCCTTATATGTATGCAAACATTTTGTGTGGATCCAACGCACTTTTTTTTTATCAATGAGACCCCTGGTCTTATTCCAAATACAGCTGCATTCTAATGATTGTTGTTGTTTAATTGATATTTGGGCCAGGACGATACTATTTGATACTTTTATCTGTATAGCTGTAGCAGTCATGTTTAAACCTCAGCTACATTTAACCACTAATTATATTAATTACGTTGAGGACAGACTCCCAGTTTAAAGCAGGACACTGAGAAGAGTTCTGAAAGATTCATGATGAATCCAGAGCTTTGATAGATACCTCACAATCTATATACACGTCACAATTTTAGAGATAAATTGGTGACGTGTATTATATCACAAGATAAAGAAAAAAAACGTGGCGGGGGATAACAGACAAACAAAACGACCTTGAACTCAGATATGAAAGGATGAGGAAGGCATCGAAACAAAACAACTCATTAAAATCAAACAAATGACTAAAGGGATGGAGAGAGACACTGAGAGGGAAACGATCACTTGTTTGTATTGGGAGGAAGAGGAAACAGGAAGTAATGGAGAGAATATGTTTGTCAGTGGTAGGGAGAGAAAGCCAGAGAGTAAACTTCAAGCAGAGCCTCATTCAGGCTTTCTCCTGAGAAGAACTGTGGAAATGTGAATTTGGTTTCAAGTAATAACCTCGTAATAACCTTGCTCCGATAGATGACTTTTCATTGTGCTAGTTGATAAAATCAGAGACATTTGAGTTTTGTCTGAACTATTTATTAACTCACACTGTCAGTTCCTTTCATCTGAGGCTTTATTCTTCACAAAGTTACGTCAACAGTTAGCTAAGTGGTTCTCAGCCATGTTGTGGAGTATTATTATTATATTAGAAGACATAAGTAAAGGTCAAGGTTGCTGGGATGTGCTAGGTTTGAATCATACTCTGAGTGAAAAACAATCTACTCATTTAGTTTTTATCTAAATTAAACTTGGCTTTGTATGGAAGCCCTGTGAAAAAAATTCTGTTCTGTTCTGATCCAATTAAAAAAATCTCATCTAAATTGTTTTCTCTCCTGTGTTTATGACTAACCCCTTGAGAACAGGTGAAGAAAAAGCTTTTGGCAGTTGAAAATGATCTTCATGGATGGGATCATTTTATCAACTTCCATTTTTCTATGAAAACAAGTTTTGCCAAGTGTTTGTCGTTGTAACACACATTTCGGCCACAAGGGTCTGAGGCGCACAACTGAAAGCATTCCTGTTTTTTAGTTTGCTGACATACACTATATGTACGTTTTGTTAGAGTGCACAAATAAATTATAACTCACCTGGAATAAAACATTAACAATTTTAGTTTAAAAAAAAAAGTAACTTTGAACAATTATCCTGGCAAAACTTTTTTTTCTACTTTCCCTATCAGGGCTTCCATAGTTTTAAATCAGTAATTTGGTAATATTGCTGTAAAACACATACTATGATGATATTATCACAATATGATTCCATAATACTTAAATGATTGTGTTAAATATTCACCTAGCCCTAGGAGTGAATGAGATAAAATATCCACTGTTGTTGGAGTGTCGATGAGTTGATGATGATCGGCATGGGCTTGATTGATTGTGCAACGATGAAGTGTTTTGAATTTGCTAACACTCTGACTCACACGATGGCAAAACGGAGGCTTGTGTTGTCAGATCCAAGCTAACAAACTGTAAAAATACAATGTCTCAGAAATGAGGTTGAAACAATTCAAATTCATGGCTGTAACATAATCCTATGGCATTGTTACATTAAGGAGCCTCCTTTGTTCAACTGGTGGAGGAACGCTGCAGATATCCGATAAAGAAAACTAAAATGTGGATTAATACTTCTGACTATGGCAGTAAATCCTCATTTGCAGCGCTATTAACAATTCAATAGCTAAAACAAATTTCTTGAGTAATTCTGGATTCAAAGAATTAGATCTATGTAGATACGAGTTAATTGAGAACAAATGTTTACTGTTCCTAAACGTCCGTATGACGATGAATCATCATTCCTCACATTCCAAGTGCTATAATTCTCAAAAGTCTCTTTATACCTAGAATGAAAGTAGTATTTCATGTGTACAGTCCAAACATGAAAACACTAGTAATGTTAGAAGCTTGATCTGTGTGTGTGTGTGTGTGTGTACTGTAAAGGCTCTTTGCATGGAGCAATTTAATGGTGAGTGCCTATTCATAATAATTAAGCCTTTATTAGTCCCACAATGGAGAAATTACAATTCTCTGCATTTGACCCATCCCGGAGGAGCAGTGGGTTGCTAAGAAGCGCCGGGGGAGCAACTGGGGGTTAGGTGTCTCGCTCTGGGACACCTCGGCATGTTGGCTGTAAAGGGGTTCAAACCACCAACCTTGTGGTTACTGGACGAGTGCTCTACCTCGTGTGCCACAGCCGCCCAAATTATTCCATTCAACCTGAGGAAGCAGCATTGCGTACCTGCAACACCCAGGTGTGTGAGAACTTGTGTGTGTGTGTGTGTGTGTGTGTGTGTGTGTGTGTGTGTGTGTGGCCTATCCAGGTGAGTGGCTGTTCATTAAAGCGTGTTTTTCTAATGGAAGAGTGTTCAGTCGATGCTCAGCCATGCAGACTAAACCAACTTCGTCCACATGGTTAACTGTAGCAGCCCACTGCCTGTCCTCTCTGTCACTTCCTCTCACAGCACCCGTCGGTTTCACATTTCAATTTCAAACAAACTTCAAATGAAACTCTCTCTCTCTCTCTCTCTCTCTTTCTCCCGCTCTCTGCCTCACCTCCCCCGTCTCGCTGTCTGCACTGCTGTGCACCATATTTAACTGAATTCATTCCTTAAGGCAGCAGAGGCAAAAACACGCCCCAAAAAACACGCAAGTTACGAAGAACCCAACCAGCGGTCCGGACCTCTACACCGGACCCCAACACCTGACCCCTTCATCTGACCCCTACACCGGACCCCTACACCTGACCTACACCGGACCCCTACACGTGACCTACACTGGACCCCTACACCGAACCCCTATTGCATATCACTGGACCACCTCCCGCCTCCTTCACCTTGTACAGCAGCTACTCACCAATGACAGGAGTCGCTCCTCAGGGTTTAGTGGAGTTTGGCTCCAGGTACCAGCAACAAAACAAAACAAATTAAAAGAAAAAGGGGGCAGGAGGTGGAGTATTGGTTTGGGCTCAGAGATTGGTGAGTTGTGGGTTTGATTGACAGTTTCTTGTGTGTTATTGGGAGATGGTGTCATCGTCGTGGGTGGGATTTAAGTCTACTACAGTCGTCCCTCGAAGAGAAGCGCCTCCCATCCCCTCCGTTGACGATGACGGTTGGGAGTTTTTATTAGCACCTCCACCTAGGAGACAACGAGACGGAGGCAGGTTATTAGGAGACGGATGGCAAAGACGAGTCACATATTTGCTTTTTTTTATTCCATTGTTCCTCCAGTTACCCTGCCCTGCAGAGGAGGAGGCCGGAGCCAGGATGTTGGCTCCCCCGCCCCCCCCTCCGTTGGTCTGGGAGCAGACGTTGGCGTGGCGCGCGGCGGCTTTCTGCTTGTAGTGGTTACTGTGCAGCTTGTACTTCATCAGGAGGATGAAGATGAAGACGAGGACAGAGGCCACGATGATCCCCCCAATGATGATGATCATGGTACCTCCCAGGAACTGGAATAGAAGATCCAGAAAGACAGTTAGCCCGGTGTGCAGATCCTATAGTGTATGAGCGCAGCTTCATTGTATTTGACCTCTCCTTTTACTTAGATGATTTATCATGACATCAAAAAATGAAGTGTGTTCAAACAAGGGAAATATATAGCTGCTACACTTAAAATAGAAATAAAATATTTGGGTGGTATTTCCTTAAAATAAATGCAACAATCTTAAAAACTGAATAAATAATGGATACATTTAATCCTTGGTAAATAGTAATTTATTACTGGAAAGTTTAAATAGGTAAAACTGTATTCTTGTCTGTAATTTACAACCAAACAGAAACTGTTGTATGATCATCTCTGCTGAGCACTGAGTGAAAGACTCTTTAAACTACAAAATAACTGGAATCAGATAATTGATCACTGGATTACAAAGTCCAGGATCTGTGAAATAAAGTGTTTATCCAAATCCCTGCTGTTCGGCTCCATACGTTGTCAGACTGGTGGTCTGATGTGAAAAACACTGACCTGGTCTCGTATGGAGTGACAGCGTCCGTACTCCGTCTCCGTGGTGAAGGACACGCAGCCCACCAGTTTGGTGCCAGTAAGGGCAGTGATGCCATCATCGTAGACGGCCAGAACACACAGCTCATAGTCCCGCGATGACGCCAGGTCACTCAGCAGGAAGTACTTGTGGTTGGCTGGGATCATCCTGAATGAGAGGAACACAGAGACAAACACATTTTATTCTACATTGTCCTGATTTGTAGATTATTGATTAAAAAGGGGTTTAGGTTGTTTGAGACGGAATTATTTGGTGCTCTTTTTTTGGTGCTCATATTAGTCAGAGATGTATTAAGAGTCACAATCCAGACCTCTTCTTCTTTCAGGTTGCTTCTTGTGGTTGGTTAGTTTTATGTTCTCACTCCTTATGAAGCACATTTCTGTCTATGAATACCAAACAGGTTCTCATTCCCAACTTGTCCGTTAAAGACACTTGGCCAGGACCCCTTGGCGTCACTTTTCAAGGCACTGGGTAGCCGTACCATTCAAACTATGCAGACTGTTCTCATCCAGCATTCGTAGCTATACCTACAAAAATAATGAGCGGTAATTTGTAGATATCCCACAAAATCAAATTGTATGTCATCACCGTAATCTTGAACCAGCCAGCAAAAGCCCACATGGAGGTTGGGAGAGGCTATGAACGGGTTAACCAAAAACAAATCATTCACCCATGACGACGCTGTTCATGGCTCGTGTGAAACGAGAGGTTTCCTTCATTTATTTGTTACGGAACTTGCGTACTTCAGTAACCTTACTTAGTAGTTGAAGATGTTTTCATGAACCTAAGATGTTTATTTCCTAAACCCTAAATAAGTAGTTTTGATGCCTAAACTAAGTTGTTTCTTGTAAAGAAGAAAGTTTATCTTGAAAGGATTGTTTGGAGGTAACGCAAATTGACAATTGTTGCTGTCTTTCATAAGAAAAAGCCGAAAAATAAGGATTCACTTTTTGTGAGACATACAAACCGTTGATTATACCTTACTATTACGCTCCACTACAGTCGCGCTTTAACCACATGGTTATTGTTGTGATTTCAAACAAAACTACTTGTTTAGGTTGAGGGAAACATGATGGTTTTGGGTTAAAATAAGGATGTTTGTTTACGTTAGTTAAGTTATATGTATTGGTAATTAAATAAATGAGCCACAACGACTTTTGGTTTCACACCACACGAACTGGGTCAATGTCATGTGTTTGTTTTACCCATCCATCCAACCCATCCTCCTCACTATGTGGACTTTGTCACTCATCGAACTACATCACCTGACTTCTACCTTTGTTCTCAAATGTGTCTAAAATTACAGTGAATGGGTTTCAGTGGAGTCCCGGTGCATCTCCTAAAGACAGTCAAGGGTGCGTTATGCAACAGTATTAGATGCTGACGGCCAGTGTAAAAAAACGACAGTCATGACCGAAACCGTCAAGGCATCGTTATTGTCAGGAGACAAAAGTCATCGCCCTGTGGTCTGTGGACAGATGGAGATAAAATACATCCACATCCAAAATGACCTTATAGCTTAGATTACATGTTGATGCCATTTTTGGGTCAGAGGTCAACACTCATATTTGGACACACAAACTAAACAACAGAAGCACACACTATAGAGTTCAGATTAAACAGTCTGAACATTCATCTTATGCACTTTTTATCATCTAAGAAGAAATTCCCTAAAAGTCCCATATTATTGTTACAGTAATTACAGGCATGGAGCTTAACCACAGAAGCAAAAATCTATTTGTTTTTTCTCTGTGTATCCGCTTATTTATTCTGTGCTAGAGGAGAACAGGGGAGACCTACAGTGAAAAGGTTTGCTGCTGTGTATTGAACCAGACAGAATGAATAAACTGAATTCTGACACAAAGGAACTTCCTCTGTCTACACGAAATGTCCAAGTAATTTCGTCCTTGCACAATAAGTTGATGATTACCAAAACTTGGGAAAACCTTTCTTACAAAAGTATTTCTCATACTATTGTAGTGCTCGATGGGTTGTTCCGTCCATTGTTATCAAAAATATCAGAAAATACCACAACTGTTCACTGTTACTGGTGGTCTCAGAGCCATGCTCAAACAATTCAGCCTCAAAGAGAGTTAAGCATGGAACCCTGCCAGCTAAAAATACAACTTGTGTTTTCTGCCAAACTAGTAAATGCTAGTTATCTTAGAAAAGTGGTTTTGGCACTAGTCCAAGTAAAGTCAAAGGTCTTCAGAGGAAACCCAGTTGCCAGAATAGAATGCAATCGATTGAACAAAAGATGCATTTCAAACAGATCAAAATCTCAACTTGCATGCACATTGACACTTATAATGCGTTTTCTAAATGACATGCAACTTCATTGCCCTTAAGATGGTGCTCATTGTCAACCCTGTCTCCTACAAAATGATGTTCCCGTCCAACAATGGTTCAGTTAAAGATTGAATGTAGAAAAACTTAAGTGTAGAGAATACACACACAGAGGAAAAAGAGACAGAGCAGAGGAGAAGAGGCAATGGAGAACGTTGTAGCAATTTCAATTTCAACTTGAAAATCAAATGGTACAAGGTAGAATGGGATTAAAGAGAGCGGAGAGGCGAGGAAGACGGTTGTGAAAGGATGAAATATGGGAAAAGAGAAGGCAGACAAAGGAGAAGACGCTGGGGGGAAGTGATGAGAAGGAGGGGACGAGGTGAGACAGAGAAAATGGAAAAGGAGGTGAGGGTGTGAAAATAAAGTAGCGTTGCAGCGGAGGACACAGAGAAACAAGGGGAAGATGAGACACAACACAGACAGAAATGACCGAAAAGACAGATGACGAGAGTCAGGCCTGCACTGAACAAATTATGAAAATATATTGATCTGAGGCAGCACACCCATTTTTTTCCATTTGTTCCAGTTCCACTTTAGTCTCTTTGCTTTCTGTCCTGATCCGTTTACACAGCCTACTACACATCTCTCAGAGCTGGAAACAATAATCCATAATAATGGTAGGCTCATGACCTGACACCATCACATCATACCATGTCTGGTATCGGATTAAAAAGATGATCTTTAGGGAAAATTTATCTCCAGCCTCACGCTAAACAAGCTCACTCTGTGAGCTCCTCAAATTTTCAGGAGCACTGATGCTGAACTTATGAGTAGGATGATGCATGTTATTAAATGATAACCCTAACAATTACTACACAGGCCAATTTTCACTTCCTTGATCTGGAAGCTGACTCACACTACTATATGGTATATATTTGATTAAAACATATAATCTACTAATTAGAAAAAGTCAATTTCATAGAAACTGGACTAATGTTATCTGATTTACTGAACCTCTTACAGACATTTGATGGTATGAACATGAGCCTGTGTGGAAGTTTGGTTTGATGACAAAGAACTTTGTGATTGTCAATAATTATGAAATTATACAATATGAAAAGAAAATCCTGCATGGTGTCATAGGTTAACTAAACCAAATGAGTCTCTATTGTGTTTTGATGAAGAAATGTTGTATTAGCACACTTTTTGAATGTTCACAACCTGTCAACTTCTGTTAAGATATCATATTGTTACATGTACAATACACTTCAAATTATACTGTATGATTGGTTTCCACCTTCAGAGTAGATTGAGAGGAAAAAGAGAAAATATTGCAGGAGAGCTCTTCTTTGTTTCTTTGAAATATAAGGTGGGTAGAAGGGAAGCTTACAAGGATAAATGGTGATATTCCATACACTTTTTATCCTCAATAAATCCACAAGAAGTGTGTTTCTACTAACCAGTATTGTGTGTGTGCGTCAAAGCCTGATCGGTCTTCTTCACACATCATGAGCCACACTGTTGCAGTGGGTGACATGTTCCTTCATTGACTCTAAACGCTTTGCTCAAAAAGAGGCTGAAGACAAATCTCCCTGGTTGTGTTGCTCAAACTGGGTGGAAACAATTATACAGATTTAAAAAAAGACCTGTATAGCAGAACCCAATCCAAAGTATTAAGGGTGGTCCTTCATATTGGGGCGGCCCTTTGCTTGGTGCGATGGCATGCAGAAGTTGTGTGCTCATGAACACTGCTAAGCAGAAACACGCGCACAGAACTGTTGTTGTGTCACAGCTGCTCTGCTAACGTGCTAACGATTTACTCGCTGTTGCTGTGCATAGTTTAAAAAGTAAAAGTCATCTTGGAGCTCTCCTCCCGCCAGTAAAAAGCTCCAGAATTTCATTCTCAGGTTTTATTATTTCTCCAGAATCACAGACTCTCCCGGAGCTGCATCCTTGACGATTTCGACCAATAACAGCATGGAATTCCCAGGTGGCACCCTGTGTATCCTCACACATGTAGATAAACAGTTGGGATCGGCCAGTCCAAATCCAGGACATGTGAGGGCCGTAGATCTGTTAGCAGCTTTTCTAGCCGCCATTTTATCAACAACTCTGCTCTTAGAAATCCCAAGAAATTCAGTAGGTGCAAATCTCCATGAACATGGACAGCGCCTTCACTGTCAGAATACATATGGTAATAGAACATCTACTTGTAAGTTGGTCCCTCTTCACCATAACAGGAAGTTAGGTTTCATCCTTTAAACTTCTGAAACAAAGCCACTCTGTGCTAGAAAACTGGCCATGCGGTGGCCATTCAGACTCAAAAACAGCAGTTAACTGCTTTAACTATGCCACCCCTAAGACGATCATAAGTCGGCCTTGATTCCTTAACTAATTTGAGTTGAGATAGTGATTGAGAAAAGACGAGCGAACAGCTTTTAAAAGGAACTAAGAAGAAAAAAGAAAGAACAAAGACAGGGTATTCTGGGAGATGTTATCGATGGAATGATAACGGAGCGGAGAAACATGGGAGCTGTGAAGTAGGCCACCCTCTGAAACACCAAGAATACTGCTAACGCTGGAACCACTCATCCGCTGTGTTACATACACATACAGTTTAGGTAACTATATCGTCTCCATCCACCACCCCCATCTCCACAACTCTACTTTACTTACTACACCTCTACAATACTTGTCATTAGATGTAAATTGTGAGGTCAATATGGACTTATCTCTTGTTTATACCAGGCTGAACCAAACCAGAGCTTAAAGAATGTTGGACCTGCATTCATCGGGAAGACATAAACACCCAGAAGTGTGGACTCTCAAATTTGATGACTTAAGTCAAGACTATTCAAAACCTGCAGCAAATCAAGAGACTTGCAACTCGACTTGGACTTTGACATCACTGACTGGTGACTTCACTTAGAGTTGAGACTTTTGACTTCAAAATCTTTGATACCTTCACCCACAAAGATTAAAAAAGTAAGTTATTTCAAATGTGAGCCACGAATCAATCAATTTCCTGACTCAACGTTTATTTAATAATTACCAGCAAGTCAACACTCGATTCCCTTGATACACTTTGTGCACTTTGCAAAAAGTGCTGGTCACAAATCTCAATACAGCTTTGCAGATGTTTTACACATTTATAAATCTGATCACGCAACACACAGATTCTGAATACACATTTGCAGATTCCTGTCTGAGATTGCATTAAGATAATTTTTTACACATTACGAATGTGATACACACACTTGTATTGAGATTACAGCTTTAAACATTTTAAATGACCATACTTACAGTGTCAACCTTGTACAATTTGGTTTGGCAGTACTGTACTTTATTATGGATTACAGCTGAATCTCAGAGACGGAGTGAGTGTGAGAGACCAAGTGAGAGTGTGTGCTTGTTTATGTCTTTGTATTTGTGTTGACACCTGTATTCTCTCTACGCTTGTGTCCTGCATGTGTGCGTGTCCTTTGTATGTGTGTGTACCTGTGGGTCTGTGTATGCCCTCTATGTCTGTGAGTGTGTGTGTGTATCTGTGTGTGTGTGTGTGTGTACGTCCTATATATTATTCAGGTGTCAGCAGGTGCAGGGCAGTACCTATTAATCAACACTGGAGCGGAGGTGACGAGACAAGAAATGGAATTATAAAGCCTAGCCTGACCCACTGGGCATTTCTGTGTGTGTTTGTGTGTGTGTGTGTGTGTGTGTGTGTGTGTGTGTGTGTGTGTGTGTGTGTGTGTGTGTGTGTGTGTGTGTGTGTGTGTTTGTGTGTCTGTTTCAGAGAGGGAACCAGGGAGGGAGAGTTAAAAGAAAGAGATAGAGCAATAGTGTCTCTACAGAAAAGTGCCTCAGTGTGCGTATGGGAATGTGTGTGTGTGTTTGTGAACTAAAGAAAGACACACCTGATCTATGATAGAGGTCTGGTATATAAGTGTTGCAGTGTTCTGGGTCACAGTAATGGTTGAATGAAGGCCTCAGGCTTTTTCTCTCTTACACACACACACACACACACACACACACACACACACACACACACACACACACACACACACACACACACACACACACACACACACACACACACACACACACACACACACACACACACACACACACACACACACACACACACACACTGAATGTACAGCTACTTGTTGCCTGTGGCCCTGTTGTTGCTGGAGGTAACTCTTGTCTCAGCCGGCGGCAAATACAGCAGCCCTGTCAGGGTTGACTGTTCGACACCCTGTGTAGCTCAAAGGGCAAAGGAAGGCGCATTATGTCATCATGTATTAAGGGCTAACTAAAATTTAGCAAACATCTTAACTACCTGACCATTTAATGTCACGTCAGCACATGGCAGTAGGCAGGTAAAGGAGTAGGGTTCAAATGGAGACACACACGGGAAGCTGGACGACAGTTTAAGGTGATTGTATTAAAGAAAATGTAGTACACACGGTGCTAACATGTCATTTTAACCCATTACGTGCCAATCATAAAGGATTAAAGGCTTTTGCACAAAAAAGTCCATCTTTTTCACCCAAAATTGTCAAGTCAATTGCACGTTTAAAACAAATAAAACGACAAACAAAGTAAGTACAGAGACACGGAATTTAAAGATTGTGGTAGGTGATTGCAGAACAGTTCGGAATCAACGTTTATTGCAAAACAAGGATATAAAAAAGATTAGACAGTGAGGGGATTGTGTTTGAGGCAGCTAAACGATAGCTTATTGTTAATGTCCTTCATTCATCAGCCATTGCTCCCTCAAAAGGAATTCACTTATGTCCTGTATTGCAATTTTCTCAACGAATATATAATACAATGCATCGGGATGAGATTTTTATTTCACAACGGATTAAAAAAAAACACATGAAAATACGGACTTGGTATTTTAAGGCCCTACGAAACAGGCTTTGAGCCCTTGTGTTAACCCAGGTTCTTAGTGTATTTGGAAACAGACTGAGTTATGACGTACTCAAATGAAATGTATAGCAGCAGTTGGAGCGTGCAGACAGTGAAGGTCATCCTTTATAGTCTAGATCAGTGGTTCTCAAATGGGGGTACGTGAAGGCACTCCAGGGGGTACGTGAGATTTTTTAAAAATATATTTAAAATTAGCATCCATTCAAAAATCCTTTAAAAATTGTTATTTTATAAATATTCACTATAAACTGAATTTTGTATTCAGTAGGCTATTCAATTTCATTATCCTAAAAAACTCAAACAATGGAGTCGTGGTTGTAGCGTAGCAGCAATGCTGCTGAAAACACGGAGGGACAAGTGCCAAAGAAGGCCAAACCAAAATTCTGTCAGTATTCAGGTACAGGGGGTACTTGGCTGAAAAAATACTTCACAGGGGGTACATCACTGAAAAAAGATTGAGAACCACTGGTCTAGATTACCCTTGCCTTGGGCACGGAACAAGTTAGAGTGGTTCACAATGTAAAATCAGGTACAGATCCTAGATAACAGCAGCTTAACTACATCAGCATGGCAGTGTGTCTCATTTAAGGCTGTGAATAATGCAATGCTCATAATGACCTGAAATACGTTGAATGCCACATAGGATTTACAGAGAAGCATGACCGCAAGTGTTCCTCTCTGTCAGGTCATGACAGCGTTGTGAATAATTCAGTGGCCACGGCCGTATGAGATAGAGCCACTCAGGATTTCATACAAGGCGCGACACTAAATCCAACCCATCACTCGGATTGCATTTCATTCCGACCACTCCATGTTCACAAGCTATATGTATGAAATGCCCGTATGCTCCCATTGGCTTTATGCTCAATTATTAAATGACACAGTGCTGAACTTAGAGGATTGTATTTCAACCTGCTTCAGGCATACATCTTTTATTTTCTGTAGAGGAAAGGTCGAAGGTTTGATTCTAGCACTGTAAATCCTGTTTAACGGTCAACATGACATTGCCATCATTCCTACTTCACTCTTGATAAGATCAATAACTTTAAGGCCATTAACACCGAGTATTGAGATCCTGTTCTCACATGAACAATGACAGCCTTTGTCATTTATTTGATTGCCTTAAATGGTCGATGTTGAGCTGACGGCTGTGAGAATTATCACTCTTCTCTTTCACGTACAAATATGGAAGTAGCATGGTGGCGTCAGGGAAAGCTCTTAAGGTGGAGGTTGGTCAGCTGTTTGTTGCCAGTTTCCCATATCAACATTATGCAATCTTTGCATAGCCTTGATCGCATTGTTTTTGTGCCAAACCTGAACCAATGGCTGTGGCAAATCCGAAACACTTTCACATAGGAATCAATCTTGACGAAGCTGTTCCGGTACAACACTTTTTATTCAATACTGAATAAATACATTAATACATAAATACTATTAAAATTAATGAATATGGCTATGAAATCAATCATCCTTTAATTAAGAAGTCAGTCAATACATATATAAATAAATCTTAATATATAAATGAGTCAATATGGTTTGATAAATAAATAAATACATATGTTTTTATTTTTTAAAGATGATTATTTTCATATAACTCAGGGGACAATTTCATAATTTTAAATGTCTTTATTAAATTTATTGATTCATTTTTGTTTCATAATACCACATTTATTACCCTTATCTTTTTTCCACCTGTTTTATTCAAATTAATGGGGCGTGGCTTCCTCAAATAATAATAATAATTATTTATATATTGAACTACATTGACTCATGTATATGTGTATGTATTTATAATTATATAAATCACAATGTATTCATATATGTATATATTTGTTGCCTGGTCTAATTGTTTCAGTTTTTTTCAACGCCATGCTTATTTTTTTCATAGGCAGAATTAATTAATTTGACTTATTTATGTATTGATTTAATATTATATTAAATAACATATTTTAAAAAGTGGTTCCCATGCAAATCATGCATACTAATCATTTCTGTAGCCCCTTTTGAATGAATACTGTTGGCTACAGTTTTAGATTTTGGTTATATTTTCCCATAGCATTTATTCTCCATTTGCAGCTTTTTACATTACATTACATTACAGTCATTTAGCAGACGCTTTTATCCAAAGCGACTTACAGGAAGTGTATTCAACATAGGTATTCAAGAGAACTACTAGTCACCAGAAGTCATAAGTGCATCTCCTTTCTTAAACAAGCATCTCAAAGCATAAGCCAGAGCAAAAGTATAGTGCAGAGGCAGATTACTATGAAAACAATAATTGCAACAGACTAATCCGAATATAGTAAGTGCTACAAACTACTACGAATAGGATAAGTGCAGTAAATAAATACAAATTCAATAAGTGCAGCGAACTGATACGAATACAGTAAGTGCAGCAACTAATACGAGTGCAATAAGTGCTTTTGGTTTCTATTCACCTCCATATGGTATTGAAATCTTATATATGACTCTTAAGCCTGATTTGTGTAATCCATCCGGTGAACACATTTTCTTTTGTTTGTTTGTTGTTAAATGAAGAACCAGAAAAGTCCTTGAATAAAGAATTTAAATTAGTTAAAGATTGAGTTAAATGTTTGGTGGCTCAAAACATGTTAAAATGCACACCCTTTATGCCCTTAACTATGGACCAAGTTTGAGTTGTCAAACATGTTCTTGTCTTTGTTGGTCCAAAAGATGTGAAATATTTTATTTGAAATAAGAGGAAGTGTGTTGCTTTTTAATTACTTTTAAATCTGGAAGAGGTGATAATTATGCAAAATGATGTAGAGCTATCTGTTGTACTAGACAGGTTTTAAATTATCGTGTTGTTTCATGTGTTTTTTTGTGTAGAGTTGAGTCTTGTATAGCTTTTTTCACTGAAGTATTATAAATGTGTTATGTCGAGCCCAGTGAAGTAGCTACTGTTGTTGTTACAGCAGCTTGAGGGGACATTTTTTATAAATAAATTGCATTAAAACTTCTAAAACATAACAGCATCGCTTGCATGATGATTTAATGTTATGTATGGTAAATTATTTTATGCAGATGGCTAGGAACCTGACAATCCACTTGACCAATGCCTTGATTTGATCACATTTTCAAAGAGGCTTTGTGCAGACAGGCAGCCACACAAATAAAACCACGATAACAGACAAACTCCATGACATAAAACAAAAGCATTCAAAGATAAACGTGTGCAACATTACATGGCATCACAGCATTTTGTTGAAGACAGAAACAACGTCCCCTAAACTGTCCAGTTATTTTCCACCGGAGAGAACCACAGAGGCATGATGGGAGCATACCAAGAAGGGCTTTTAAATAAAGGTGTACTAAGACAAAACCCTACAGGGGGTGAGAACCGGCCAACAAGCCAAGTGTGTAATTGACAGCAGTGAGTCAGAGCTGCACAATTAGTTCTGGACCTGAGGGAAACACCTGACAGGGCGTCTGCCATCTGAAGACACTGAGCTGAGGAGAAGCAGGGAGAAAAGCTCACCAATAATCCAACACCAAGAAAAAAATGTGAACCCGTCTAATTACCACATGTGCTTTCATGGAACATGGACCTCGATTCCTGACAATCAATTTTGAAATCAATCAACATCCAAACAACAGCACAACAGAACTATCTTTTATCCTAAAGGTGACTTTATGGAGATTCCACAGGACACTTGATGTATAAATGAATACATTGATGATTCCCTTAGAAAAGAAACAAGGTCAGGGGGAGAGTTTCTACACATATCCTCAGTTTCATCGGCTCTCATCTTCTGAATAGCAACAAGGAAAGAAAGAGAGCAGAGGAGAGGGAAACCAACTAGACAAGATACATTTAAGAGAGGAGGGTGGCGAGGAGGATGAGTGGAGGAAGAATGAGCAAGCATCCTTGTGTAGATGGAGGTCCGGATAAAATATAAATGAATAAAAAAGGAGCATGAAACCTGTCCAGGCACACATTAAATACGATGGCTCATTCACAGCTCAATACTCAACAAAATGTGTGTTTGGTATAACACAGATAATTAAAGCTGGAGCAGCTAAAGAAAGTAATAACCAATGTCTGTTTGTCACCTGAAATTATAAGCATCACAAAGACTGCTTGAGCATAGACGGATGTTTAAACTGATGTGGAGGATGAAAAAACAAAAAGTAACATTGAAGATTTTATCTCAGGGAAATATCGGCATTAACACTTTTGGCAGGTAAAATGTTTGGCCCTGTTAGCAGATACACAGGCATAAAACGAAACTAAAGTTATTCCAGAATACACATTTTGGTCTTTGATTAATTTAATTTACGCTCTGAATAGATCAATAACTGATCCGTCATGTTTGGAGCCAACAGAGTTTATTACTAAATACATTAAACTGTGGCATTTAAAGGGTGAGTTGAAACCTAATAGCCATATGGACGATTTAGTTTTAATTTGCTGAGCTTTGGAGATCTCGGCTGCTTAGAATCTTTTCATCACCACGTTAAAATGAAGGTAAATTGTTTGCTTTTGGCATTCACAGCATTGAAAACTCAACAACAGAGTGTTTATCCACAAACAACGTCCTTAGTCCTCATAATCCATAGAGGCAAATGCCATCAGTTTTCCCTCCTACTCCTTTCCACTGAAAAAAAAAGTCTCTGTAAAAGCTATTGACATGTTGCTATTTAATTGTTTTCTATGTCCGAGGAGCACAAATGAAACTCACTATCCATCTCCATGGTTGCAGATATCATCATACAATGGTTTGTGCGCTATCATACGATACCACACATTTTTCATACAAAATACAAACTTTCGTCTTTACACAAAACTACTAAATTAGGTTTAGTAAAATATCCTAGTTTGGATCAAAATACAGAAGTGCAGCCTCAGTTTTGTAGGCTGATATCTCAGCCCAATCAAAAACCTACATAACGAGATTTCATTTTGTTGTAATATGGGCGAGCTGACCCTTTAAGGCTTGTTGATCAGGTGGTGATTGTCTCGATGGTCCTGATCGTCTGGCCTTATTGTGACACTGATGAGTGGTGCAAGAATGTAAAAGACTTCTTTATAAAACAAAGAGGAGTAAATGTCAAGAGGCCATTTTTTTCCTGCCTTTACCTAAAGAGCACAACAAAGACACTGACTACAATGCAGTTGAATGGAAGTAGCCTTTTCAGATGTTATTTTTGTTCAATTTTATCAGTCTGAATACCTGCTTGAGATTTGAATGGAAAAGCAGACAGAGAGACACTGACAGGACATACAATGCAGAGGGAGTGAGTCAGACAAAGAGAAAGATGAAAAGAGAGACAGCTGGCAGAGAAGAGAGTGGCCATCATTAGTGGGAAAAGGTCAGCGTGGCCTTGGGTTGGGTTTCCTATAGGAGCTACACACATGGAGACACGTGTGGGTGTGTTTGGTAAAGGGAGGGTGAACAAGTGAGCGAGGCAGGGGAGCGAGGCCAAGAGATAATGGTGTCAGATATAGATACTGTCTGCTGTGTGGGGGACCCAACGGATGACTGAGATGTTACTTCTACTCCTCCTTATACAGAGACTCAAGTCAGCAAGGAGTAACCTGTTTGATTGTACATGTTAATTTACAGGACTCATCAATGACATAGTGTCTCTTTGTGTATACAGAATAAATACAATGCCTAGTGTAAACATAAAAACATTGACAGCCTACTTACTAGCTAGAAGGGCAGTCACGGAGCGCAGACCAAGGAAACAGCGCCCCAAAATGAAGTGGGTTATTCCTCCACCTGTACTCCACCTTCCACCAAGTTTCATGGAAACAGGGCCTGTAGTTTTTTTCTGAATCATGCTGACGAACAAACTAACTGAACCAAAAACATCTCCTTTATCGTCATCACTTCTTGGCACAGGTGACAATGTGCTACTTTAGGTTTAAGTCAGCAAACTCTTAATTCTCATCCCCAGATGGACTTTCCTCTTGATTGTGGTGGATTTATACATTTATTTGAATATATTTATGTTTAGTATTTCTATATTCTGAAACAAAAGTGTAAATGATTGTCCGTTTCTCTTATTTCGTCTTTTTTGTATACACAAGGTTTTTTAAATGTTACAGTATGCACACATTTTTACCAGCCCTGCTTTTCTACAAAATTCTTTTACCGCTTTAAAACTAAACTGATCCCTCAATTACGTTTCTAGGGTACGTATTTTCTCCCAGGTTATGTCACAGTTTTAACAATTTGAAACACAATTATTTTCCTCTTAATTGTAAGTCACAATGAAGTTTTGTTGTATGGGAATGTAAGTTTTAGAAGACAGGGCTGTTTTTTTCTTTCATTAATGATTTTAGCAACAGTAAAACAGTGGCTAATGAGCAGCCAGTCATGACGTAAAGTTTTGGACCAGGGGACATTTTAAGGAAAAATTCATTGTCCATCCGTTGGAACGGCTGTCTGACATCGCCAATCTTAGAGCCACTGAGAATAGTACCTGATTTATTTTGCTGACACAAAGAAAATCTGAAAATGTTTATTGGGGATGCGAAGATGATGTAAGATCTGACCTCCTACCGTCTGGAGCGGTGACACTGAGAGTTCTGAATCTGAGCAGGGGAGAAAAGCTAAAAGCCCTGCTGTCATCTTCTGTACTGGAGGTTTTGCTAACTGGAGACCCAGCGGGACCACATGACATTTGGCTGATGGAGGGAGAGCAGAGAGAGAGGAGGAAAAGTCGGACGATGAGGGACGAGGCGTATACGCATGGAGGTGAAACTGCGTGATGGAGCGAGGGATGAGAAAGAGAAAAAAGATGACATTACAGTGACTTTCTAAAAGGTCTGTGCACTGATGGGGATAGAAAAATAGAGGATGAGAAAAAAAGAGAGGTGTAGTAGAAGAAGAGGAAAGCTGATGCCTCATCATCTCAGCAGAATGTGATCAGCTGTCATTTCCTGGACCCTTAGCCTCCTTTCTTCCTCCCTCCTTCCTCCTTCACTTCCACCTATATCGGCCTCATCAAAGAAAAATCCTCATCAAGCCAGCTCCCCTCCATCACCGCCTCCTCTCCGTCTTTCTACTTCTCCATTCTGCCTCTCTCTCTTCTTTAATCTCTCTCCTTCGAGGGCCGAGCAGGATGGTAATTAGAAAGCCGGCACACGCACAAATTCAAATTCACACACACACACACACACACACACACACACACACACACACACACACACACACACACACACACACACACACACACACACACACACACACACACACACACACACACACACACACACACACACACACGCCAAGCTTTTTAAAGCTTTTCATGCGGACGCACATATTCCGTTTCGGGACAGAAAGAGAAAGAGGAGCAGAAGAGAATATTAAAAGTAGGGGGAATCAATAGATTCATTTCCTGGTGCTAACAGAGGTTGATCTCTCCCTGGACCCATAATCCTTAGTGTTTGAGAGAGAGAGAGTAAGCAAGAGAGAGAGAGAGAGAGAGAGAGAGAGAGAGAGAGAGAAAGGTGAAGGATAAAGCTGGTCAGGTTATTCTTGCCCTGAGGCAGAACTGAAAAAGAAGGACGGCACAATGTAAAAATAAAACTTATTTTCCACTCTTCCTCCCCTCCAACAAGCACAGAGGGGAGGGGCAGAGAGAGGGAGAGAGGGAGAGAGAGAGAGAGAGAGAGAGAGAAAGAGAGAGAGAGAGGAAATGTCGACCTGTTATCTCGACGGTTCGGTTCATGACTTTTCTGCCAGCGCAGCACGTTTAGCTGAAAAACCTGAGAGTGCAATGAAACTGAGATGAAAAAAAAAAATCAACTCACAGAGGCACAGAGGAGGAGGAGGAGGAGGAGGTGCCAGAGAGGAGGAGGTGGAGGAGGAGGAGGTGGTAGTGCTGAGATAGAGACCATGCAGTCTGACTGCACCATCAAATCTCTCTCTCTCTCTCTCTCTCTCTCTCTCTCTCATCCCTCTCCCATATTCCTATCACACTTTGCTTATTTTTCTGGAAAACTATTGATGTTATTCAGATTCGCAGTACTACTTTTTCTTCAAAGTTATGTTAAGATATTACTCCTTTGTTTTGACTCTTCGCAAAGCCCCGCCCTCAGTCACTCCTGTCAAGCTGTCAGAGCTACCATGGAGCCCACACAGTCACTACCTGCACTCCCAATGGTAGCATGGAATTGCTATCGCTAGTCAATGATGTGCTAACTCACTCTGTTGATGTAAGCTCCACAGGTTTTTATGGGGAAATGTAACGTTTTAAAAAGTACATCTACTCTCAATCTCTCCAGGTAACGAGGATCACTATTAGACAAAGTTTAATCATGACTAGCTCCAAATACATTAAACAAGCTTGAAAAGGAAGACTATCTGAAGCCATATCATCTATGTAGCAGAACGGGATTCTGGTTTCTGTTAAATGTAAAATAAAGACATATTGACTTGTGCTTCACGTCACAGATTGCTTGCACAGTGTATCTTCCCCTCATGTAACAGCTTAAAGGTAGAGAAGAGTGCCTGATTTGAAAAGCCTTGAGAGTTTTTTACATCTATTTCATGTGTAATGCATAATTTGTTCAGCTGAATTGTGCTCCCCTGTGGCACGGGCAGAACTGAGACCCGTGATGATGGTCACTGAACTTCTAAAAATCTCATTGCCCCATTTGTCACGCCATTATGGTAGGGCAGCAGCGGCCTGCAGGGACGAGCCGGTGGCTTCGGACCGGAAGATCAGCAGCTGGGAAAATGAATGAGCAAAAACCAGTCCATTTTTCCCTCCATGATGAACACAGAGCTGCTGCACCAGCTGACTGCGGCTGCTCAGTTCACACGGTTAATGCAGTTCAGCAGTATTGGACAGCTCCCAAATGTGAATGTTTGAGCGTGCCGGGGAGTATCAGCAGGCCGGCTAGCCCGACTCTCCCCGGAAAGATAAGGGTTAGAAAAAGGCCGTGCACAGTTTGGGAGAGCCATTTGTGATGAAGCTGACTGCATCCTCCCTTTTAGAACAGCGTTGGGTGGAGGTGTCTTTGACCAAGAACTGGAAAGATTTGGTGTCAATACTTTTTGCCGTTACTACAGTTCTTACTTTGTTGTCCATATGATGAACTGAACAAAATGTTTGTCAGTATCTGTGTACTTTTCATAACAGTGGACACACTCCTACAGTAGTACATCCCTCCTTCACTGCTCTGACTGCCACTTCTGTGAGAATGCAGAGGAGGTGCAGAGAGCCTCCTCATGTAGATTTCAAAAGGTCTGCTGCAGACTCTCTTCTAGAACACTTTGATCCAAGTATACTACAGTAAAAATGGGACATATTGTTCAACATGCTGTTCTCATTCTGTACTTATTCTTAAGGGTGTTACAGCCTGGTTATAGCATCCAGGATACTCCTATTCTTTACTTTCCTCTCGGCTCTCTGTTGTCAAAATTCAAGTTCAAAATCTACAATTACTTGATAGGATATTTTGGTAGCCGGGTTGCTGTTAGGGGCACAAGGGCACCTGGCAAAAATAATAGACGTCTTCCGCATTTCTACATAGCTATAGAAATGTAGATACCGCTATTGCGATTTGACGTGCGTCTTTGCATCCACCATATTTGAGCTGTCAAGATCGGCTACTCAATAAATACATAGTGTTTAGAGTTGCAGACCTCTCTACAGTTTGACAGTAAATTCTTCCTCGTCTTCTTCTTCTTCTTCTTTTGTTAAGTTTCTTGGCGGTTGGCATCCATACGTGTTGCTGTGCTGCCAGCAATGGAAAGGCGCAAGATGGAAATGTTTCTGGATGTAGTGCATGTGTGAATAGTGAAAATCACTAGCCGTGCCTCAAAGGACATTTTAGTGATGTCCACACCCTTGTGTATATACATAACACCTTGCAGCATTACTCGCCATGATGTAAATATGCACACTGGCACGGCAAAAAGAAAAATCCACCATCTTTTAGAAATCACATCACATTAAGGAAGCTAACATGGCATTTCATGGAGACTTTAAAGACAGTCTCCATTACAATGAACTAACTGGTTCTCAGCAGACAAAGTGACAGTAACTACAACAATAGATGTGGTGCGTTCCAGAGTACAACGCGTGCCCCAGTATGTGATGATGAAGAGTCTCGGTAAAGACAGGCAGCAGACTGCAGAGGCGGGGCAGAGAGGACAGAGTGGGCATTGTGAGTCTCCTCTATTGCAGCGTACAGTGGAGTGGCCAATAACTCTGCCACAGAGCTCCACTTGTGTTATGAAACGTTTTGCACTCAGAGTCAAAAGTATAAGCACTGCTACTGTGAGCTGAATTGGGTGCTTTTTACTTGAGTCATGGACTACAAGGGAGGCCAGAAAAGCCCCAGAACAAAGAGCTGGCGGTCCGTTTTTAATGGAAGAGCGTGTACGGTGGCCAGCAGGGACAAAGTTTCTGAGCAAAGATGGAATGTAATTAGGGTCTCGAAACCTTCGTATATTTAATACATTTAAAAAAGAATAGTAATTTAAAGTTTGATTTGAATGTTTATAGAGTTTTGTCTGTTGAATAACATAAGTGCAACCCAATTCATTGCATAGACTAACAATTTGATTATTTGTGATCACGCATACTTCTGCCATAGTGTGAAATAAACTGATAACGTAAAATACTATATTTGCCAAAAACAAATGTTGTTGTAACACCACTCTCCTATCCCGACTCACCTAGTCTAAATCTGATGGAGGCCCCACTGGAGCATCCGTAGGGTGTAAAAGCCAGGCTCAAGGGCACAACAACGGCCGGGGTAAAAACGGAGAGAGCTATTTTGTTTCACTTCCCATACTTTTTTTACGTTTTCCAAGCCGAGCCAGAGACTCAAACTATTGACCTTTGAAGCACTAGAAGGCTGCATCTGTGTGCCTTGAGGCGCCAACAGTAGAGTGAATGTTAAAAGAAGAGAGTGGCCCAGCAGTACCTGCTGTAAATACTTTAAGAACTCAGAAAACACACAGTGAACTAAATAACTGTGTAGCTCCCTTTCTGTTTGCATCGCATTGGTGCGGAGAACAGATCCAAGTTCAGCTTTCCATCTTTAAAACTAAGAATCTAAAGCCTTTTTCTGTTTTGATAAATAATAAAACTGGGTCACCACATAAATGGAAATGGAGCATAAACTAGAAATCCAACTAACAAATAACAGAACAAACAAAGAGTGTAAAGCTCCTTTTTCATTAGCCAGTTTTATAACGTGGTGCAGGGATGACACATTTCCGTGAAGTGTTGCCATAGTGTTCCTTCGTTGACCTAATTAATGGAAAGGATACCTTTCTCTATCGTTTTTATTTTCAGACATAATGAAACAGGAATTGTGGAGATCCGAGAAGGTGAAATACAAACATATGATTGGTTGACACTTCTCCTTGTCATTATAGCGCTGGAAAAGATTTAGGCCAGCTTGAATTGTTGCTGTCAGTTTGTATCTCCATGTCACCAGCATCCATTGAAAATGACTTGTTCTCAAGAACCCAATTTTTTTTGCAGATGTTTGGAATACTTTTGCTGATCTGACACCACCTTGGTTAAGGTTTGGTTAACTTTTTGAACTAAACCACTTTGATAGGGTTTGGGGATTACTTCTAATCTGGGGGTAAAATAACTACTTTGTTAAAGTTGGGAGAAGTCAGCCATCATGGTTCAAATAACTGCTGGATTAAGCACTGGGGATGATCATTGTCATGTTTGAAAAGAAACCACTGTGGACTCCCAGAAGAAAACAGCAAGCTGTAGCTCCACAACAACGTAAAACTGGTTCCTCCTTTGCTCAAGCCAGACGATAGTAATAATAAGTGCGGCTGCAAGAGGTCTTTGTCCCTCAGGCTGCAGTCAAACTTTATCCAGTGTTGTGCAGTGTAGGGGGAATGTCCCTTAATGGCCAATTAACACCAAGCTATGCATGGGATAAGCGTCTCCTATTCCTTCATGACGTGACATTGTATTTCTCCAAAAGCTGATTCTGTGGCAAGTTATTTTGCGCTGCAGGTGGCTGCCTTTTTTTCCCTGGAATACTGAATGCACTGACCCCACTTAAATGAAAGAGAAGACGGGTGTTTATGCCGCTCCACCTGATCTGGTGTGAAAGCAGCCTTTAACACAAACATATATAGTCTCTGAAATTGCAATTGTAGAAAAATAACTTACACCATCACCTCTTGGCTGTTTTTCATTACAATAACGGGAAAACCATGAGATCACCCCCACAGATCAACCTGAAATTATCCATTTGGACGCTCTGCACTTGACCACATGTTCCCTCCAATCGAGTGGTCACTAAGGGTCAAAATGAGAGCCGAGGCTGTGGACACATTTCAAACTGTCATCCTCCAAATGCCCGGTAATAACACTCAATTATGCATCTTGAATGACGTTGCTAGGTTACAGAGCTGGCTGAAGTGGCTGATGGGACCATCCAGCGGTCACTCAGTATCACGGTGCCGGTCGAGGGTCCCAGCTCAGCCACTTGGCAGCTTGAGTCTAAAACATGCTCTGAAATCCACATCTGGTGATTAGGATGTGCAAATCAGCTGCTGCCCGGAGGACTTGGGGTTTGGAGACGAACCAAAAAGATTCCTTCAGGGAAGTTTCACTGCTCATTTACCTCCTCAACAATTCACAATTTAATATACATTATAGATTATCGCATTAGCGTTTGATCTGATTTCTGGCTTCCTCATTTGCACTGCATGAACATTTAATGTCTGGAGAGTATCTTTATGTAAGATGTATTTGTGTTTTTTGCTGCGTGGACTCTTTCCCCTTCGAGCATTTTTTCTGCATAGTCTTTGTTTTAAGTTGTAAATTATGATTACATTACATTAATCTAAATGTTCTGTCTGGCTTTACTCATTAATTCTTATATTTATGCCACTATGTCTTTTACTTTTTATTCAGCAGTCTATTGCAGGCTCCACCTGTCCGATGCCTGAACCCTGCTGGGGGTCCTGACCCTCCAGCTCTGACACGGTCTTGTGTCAATCCTGCCGAGAGCACATCACCAGTAGGTGCAGGAAGAGTTAGGGTTTTCATAAACAGTTGTTTGACCCAAAGGGGTGCTCCATACCTCCTGTACAGCTTACTGAGAAATCATGCAGTGTTGTTGTGTTTTAGTTTGTGTATTTCAGAAAGAAAATGTATTAACTCTAAATGTTGACGGTAATGTCATAACTAAAAATTATAAAAAAAGTTTTGTGAGATAAAGAATTCAACTGATCTGAAATGTGTTGCCTGAAGCAAATCACACTGTTTTTTCCTTCAGTGTACTCGTCTTTTGTTGCTTGCTGAGCTGTTGACACAGCCTGAATAACCCTGAAACAGTCTCCTACACGAGGAAGACCTTGGTGATAACGACTCAGATCGGGATGATGTGTGTTTGGAGCAAAGACAGACAGAAAGAAATGCACACACACATACACATCTTTTTTTCTACACCTGCTAAGTACACACCACAAACATATAATACATAAAAATAACCAACAGTGCCAAAGGTCATATACATTAAATCACACGCTAAACGGACTCATCTGCAAAATTACCAAACAAAACATGCACACACCATGTTGTGCACATTTTATGAAACACAATCAGCTGTTCCCGCTGTGACCTGGAGACCTCCGACAAGACTGCCATATGTAAAACTTAGCATCCTCTGCTGCTACAGTGGGGGTGTTAAGCCACCGCAGACAGCTATTTTCAGACAGCTGCCTGCACAGAGCCTGATATACTAAGAAAAATTGCTGCACAGCCAAACATTATTGAAACTCACCCAGAGCTCTCGTTTGCACGTCACAAAGTTTACCAAACATGTCAGGCTGAGTTTTATGTAATCATGTCACAAATGACGTAGCAAAATTGATGTTGTAGTGCAAGCATAAAACACACATTTGAATATTTCACCCAGTGTGAATATCATAAAGCTTCAATGGAGAGCTGGAACAGGATGATAGAGAACATATGTGTTACCATGAGACAGAGTGGAACGGGATGATTTTATTTCTTGGAGCTGTAGACAATGTGCTATTTACAGGGATTTAAATCCACGGGATGTAAATTGAAAATAATCTCTATTTATCAAAGCATCCAGCCGTGTCAGCCATCCGGCAGTAACTGGATTTCTGTACTAAATGTTCCCTAGGAAAGATGCACCACTCTTTTTCTCCCCATAAGTCTTTGTCAATTACAAATGCTCTTGCCAAGAATTGATGGATTACTCTCAAAAAAAAAGCCATTGTTTAATATGTGATGTTTAGGATGTAACTCCACTAGTATGTTAGGCCACAGCAGAGAAGGAAATGTGTTTCATGCAAGTCTTTGTTTCCCAAAAGTTTACTCATGATCCACTGCTTGTCTAGCTATGGAAAGCTGTTTCTACATTCCTACTCATACTCTCACTTCAGGATTCTTGTCGAGAGACGCTATCTAGGTGACGCACAGCAGCCTCGCCCCCTCTCTCTTACCTGTAAATGAGGATGTCATCTGAGGAGCTGTTGTACTGGATCTGGTACATGCGGACTCCTGGTATGTGGTTCTGCGGGGGCCATCTGATGGTGGCAGAGCCGGACGATAGATCCGACACGCTGACCCTCTGCTGATCGGACCGCGCCTGACCGCCGCTGACGTTAGACTTGATGGACGTGGGGATGTCCGAAGGCCCCGGGTCGGGGTCCAGTTTCGGGTCAAAGTGTGGCGAGGGGTTGACGACCAACTCAACTGGAGCGGTGGCCTCCCCGGCTGCATTAGACGCTATGCATGTGAACTTTCCAGAATCCTAGAAATCATTTGAAAAGAATAGACCCAATATTTAACTTTGTTCCCTGGTAACCAAATTATAACTTTGTTATTATTAAGTTGTATCTTTTATTTGCCCAATTCATGACAGAATTTAGGGAGTTAAACAAACTTTGGAAGAAGATCAGATTTCACACTGACAAAGCTAGTAAAACAAAGATATTCTTTGGAGCAAGCTAACAGCTAACCAATTAATATGCTAATTCCCTGCTAATTGCATCCATGAATGGCATTTGTAGTTCCTTATGTTGCGCTTCAATAGCTGCAACTACAGTCTGAACTCTCTCTCTCTCTCTCTCTCTCTCTCTCTCTCTCTCTCTCTCTCTATATATATATATATATATATATATATATATATATATATACATATATATTCCATCTCTTACTTTTTATGCCATTATTTGTTATGTTGTTTTGTAAATTCAACATGGACAAAATCATAATGATTTAACTTATTAAGATATAATATTCCATGGACACATTTCTGTAAGTATCTGCTGTTCAGGAGTAGTAAACACTCCATTCTATGTCCACCTCTTTCTGTGATGTGCATCACTAAGACAGTTATGCTCAAGCATCTTTGATTTATGACCTACTTAAAACTAAAACAGAGGAGTCCCCAGAGAATAAGAGTCTTATTTTACTGTAGTGATTTGGATACAGAGATAACAAAAGGTATGTTATGAAGCCCAGGTTCTGTTAACATCAGATTGAGACTCCTGCTGTACAACTGGAGTATTTATACTTAAGTAACTCTGTCCCCAAAATGTGTTGTTTTTATTTTCCTTAGAAATGTCTAAAACTAAATATTACTCATTAGTAGTTTTGGGTATTACAATCTTTACGATGAATCTTCAACTTTGGCTTTTTTGCACTATTCATATCTATACAGGTACATACATAAAATGTGATCTTTGCATTTGAAGCTCCAGTGGAGCCCCAGAAAAAAGGAGTTAAAAGAAAACCGACTCCACCCCCTGACTTACAGCTGCCCCAAATAGAAAGCATAGATAGTAGAGCAACACTTTTAGCATTACCATATAACCATAACCATAATCCATGACAAAAAAAACCCACATCTCTACCTTGACCGAGGCCTTGAGGATGTCCAGCGAGCCGTTTTCATAGCATATGGTTCTGGAAGTGTTGCCGATCAGCTTTCCGTCAGGACTGACCCAATGCGTGGACGGCTCAGGATCTCCGATGGACTTGCAGCGCAGGCTGACCTCCTGACCCTCCATCACAAACATCTTGGAGGTGTGGCGAGTTATCATCGGTGGCTCGCAAACAAACTCCTCCTGTTGAGGGACATCAGACCAAAGAAATTAGAAAGACTTACCAAGATTGTGCAGTTTTTGACTTGAAAAAAAAATCCAATAACGAGTGAGATAAAATATCGAGGAAACATGTCAGAACAACAGTCAATTTTCTATGACTGGCTTCCAGCTGTGTGTTCTTCTAACAGTAGACTTTCAGAAGGAGTTCTATTGTGTGCAAATGAAGATTAAGTTAGTTCACCCCTGACAATATTTAAAACCCACCCACTGGCACCTAAGCCAGAATAAAGCCAGCTGAAACCCTGGTGGAGTATTATTGCGAGGCCATGCAGGGCCTGCCAAGGCTTAGCAGGGCTTACTCATCATTCCTACCACTCAGTGCATCTTCAGAAAACCCTTTTCTGGGTCCTTCTTGGGTCTTGTAACCAGCAGAGAAGATTGCTGACCTGATGACCGCTGGGCTGTCGCTTCAAATACGGCTCCAGTGCCTTTCAGTCGTGTATTACATTCTAACCCTCAATTGCTCCCGTAAAGCTCAGAGTAAAAAGGGCTGTGATTGAACCGGGCTGTTCCCTGATGTGAGTTTGTGGAAGTGTGAGAAGTAAGAGTGTGAAGGAGTTTTTTGAAGTGCTCATCTGGCATCTTAATACCCGTTTTGTCCAGTTAACCCCTCAAATTCCAGCCAGAGTCAACAAAGCCGATGGCAGTCGAGCAGCTTTCATCGATTTCAAAGCAGGAGTTCCCTTGGCGGCTGATGGCTAATGTCTGACTGCTGACGGATGCAGTGGAGGCCCACTTGTCCTTGCAGCATGGAAGAGGCTATTAGCTCTCTGAGTGTTAATATGCCCAGACACTTAGGTGACACGGGGGTCTCTGGATCGACCTCTCTACAAGGCTAATCCTCTTATAGTGATCCTACAGCACCTCTCGGAGGGAGGCCCAGACTATTACTCGAGGTGAGGCAAAGGTCTGCACATCATCCTCTCTGAAATGATACAAATTAATCCCATCTTCATCTCACAGCGCACCTCCACTTATCATTGAAGAGGGGTCGACTCCTGAAGATCTCAGGGTGAGGCAGCATCCTCTATATTAGCCTCTTTAAGGTAAGGTCTTAAACTGCAGCACTTCCTTCAGTTATCTCTCCAGGTATCAGTATAGCTCTGCAACCGTGTGGAAGAGTTTCCCAGCAGGTAAAGAACAGCTCTCTCAACGGCTCCTCGACCTTTAGTCCTACACCATCTATCCGCGATATGTAGCAACAACGCATCTCCAATGGCTTAGCTTGGCGCTCTCTGAGCTTCTCTATAATTGCTGTTGGCTTTTATAATATGGGAGAAATGGAGCATCAACAATATCAACGTTACACCTCTGATGTGGCTGTTTCTTCAGGTGGAACACACTGTAGCTTAGTTTTGTTGAAAAGTGCTTTCATATTCTGTTGGCAATGCCACATACTGTTTTTCTATCTGGTACATACAGCACTGACTTTAAGATTAAGCCCTTCAGTCCTGTGATTTCATCCTTCCATTTATATGGCTCCTAAAAGTGTCTTATTGGCTTTCGTTGTTGAGCATGTTTCCTTTTTTTGTTGGAAAATATATTTTATTAGGATTTTGAGGGTGAATTGCTTCAATCCCTGAACTCTTTCTGCGTATTTTTGGGACAGACATAATTTGAAACAGGGCTTTAATTAATGCTCAGCAAAAAACAGAAAAACATATCAACTGTGAATCATTCGCATACGACGCTCATATTATGGCACCCTGCATGTCCGTACAACGCCTCTGTTTATCCTCTTAAAAACCCACCTGCGACAAGCTTATTCGACACATGGAAAAAGGAAGAGGGGTGGGAACTAAACATAGAAAGGTGGGGTTATACACAATGAATACAAGAATTGCAACAAAAACACTTTACTCAAGGAATTGTTACTCAGACCTCAACTCAAACCATGTCATTGACCTTCTGACAACTTAGGGGTCAAGAGTGAACACCTAGAATGCGGATATTTCACTAAAAAATCACAATCAATCCATCACACATCAAAGTAGTTAATGAACTCTTTACAGCTTCTTCCCCCATTAAGGTTGTTTTTTACCCTAAAGAATAACCAAACCTTGATGTTACTCATGTTGCTTGGATGTGAGGAGGGTCTACAATCAAGCATGGTAGCTTATTTTACTCTGGAAGACCAGTATATGAGATTTGTCATGATCTTTGCTTTGTTTTAGCTTGTTTCCTGTTTTCATGTCTCGTCCTGTTCCCTAGTTCAATTTTCTTTATTTTTGTCATTTCAGTGTTTGCTGTTTTATTTTGTGTTACTTACCTCTCGTCTTATTTCTAATCACTTCACTTCCTGTCTTTGTGTGTTTTCCCGCCACTGTGATTTTCTGCCCCGCCCCTGATTGAATCCACCTGTGTCTAATCCCCTACACCTCCATAGTGTATTTTAAGCCTGTGTTTCACTGCCTCTGTGCCTGTTCACCTTTGTCTCAAGTGTTTCAGTGAGTTTCCTACTGTTCATGTTCCTGGTTTTATATCTCTGCCTGTTTTTTTGTTTGCCTGTACTGACTGCCTACCAGTGTACCGAACCTGATCTGATAAGGAAAGACTGTTTTATCTACATCGTATCTTGCTGCCTGGGTCGTGCTATCGAGTCCTGTTTTTTCCTGTTTTTCCAGGAGGTGTAATCATTTTGTCATGTCGATGACAGTAGTATAGATTTGCTTTGTGTGAAACCATCATGCAGGCAGAATACATGTACTGTAAGGGTTAACTTAACTCAGATTTTATTTATGTCTTCAAACCCAGTTGTTTATGTACTGCTCTAGGTTACCTTTGTAACATGTCTCCAGGGACTTCTGATGGAAAATAGCTTTACTGACACATTTGCAGTAATGGTCATTATTGTGTAACGTCCTTGTTAAATAAAGCACTAAAAAAAAATCAAACTTTGTGGCTTACTTTTACCCTACACTCTATCATCCTAAACCAGATCTTGGGTATTTGCTGTGATATAAACTGGAGCCTCTCATCTCTGATCTGTGTTTTCTAACTCTACAATGATATAGATAATGCAATGTCATGTATCTGATTCATTTTATATATCTGACTCCACACTTTCACCAGAAGGTTCACTCCTCTGTGACACTAACCATCTGCCTGGCTCGAGTGTCCTTGACAAAGACAGTGATGGTGCACTCAAAGAGGGCTAAAAGTTGAGACAGCAAACAAACACATTTTGCTGCAGGGTCTAGTGGATTATGATGCCAAACACACAGAATGCAATTTCTATGACCAACATGTTTAAATCATACATTTTTTAGGTGATAGGATTAGCCAGCTCATGATGACCTAGGGCTCCTGTTATCAAGAAGTACAATATTTGTGTTATTATTCTCACAAAAGGTAACAAGATCAACCAGAGGCCTCTTTAGATGACCTCTGTTTGCTTACTTAGCATTGTTTATCAAAGCAGGTCGAGCCCTGGGAGAATCTTTTGTTGAGTAAGGCTGTACCCAATGTCTTTTTTTCTGAAATTCAAAGTATCTATTAAGGTTTCACATGAAGCATCAAATGTCTGTGGTCATGTATTACGTTATACTATTTCATCATCCTTAAAACAATACATTTTGTTCTTTTTGGTATATAAATGTAATTTTTGGTGCTGTTAATACAGGAGCTGCCTTCTTTAGTTTGAAGCAAGCGGGAGAGAAAATGTAGTTTTTGAAATGCTGAATGCCAACAAATATTTATTGAAGCAGAATATGTAAAGTAAAATAATGTTGTGAATTATGGAAATGATAAAAATCTATCTTTTTTAAATGAATTTAGACTTTTGAACCTTACAATGATCACATTGAAAATGTTTGGATTACACAAATAGGAAACAATCCTATGTGGCCACCAATGGAATCAAAGTGGGGTTCTTTGGTGTACCCATTATGGTAAACTTAAGGTTCTCATTATACAGCTAAATCACTCTAGTCATAAATCCTCTTCTCTAAATATACATTATCCAAGTGGGACCGTTTAGGCAGTGTGCACATTTGAATGATTTATGTAACTTCATATCATCTTTATTTGAACCACTTAACCTTAAAACAGAAAACACTTTAAAAGTTTCATAAATGTTTTAACTCACTGCTCAGTTTCTCGAAATAGCACCGAAGCTTTGGATAAGTTGAACTGATGATGAAGTTTAAAGCTCGACTATTTTCCTTTTTATCCCCAAATGGCCATGTTGTAAGTGTGGTAATGCACTGCGTTCAGGAAAAGAAAACAATGGCTTATTTGTTGTACTTTGTTGTGCATTACTGTATTCCCATGTTTCTATATTGTAGATACAAATAGCTCTTTGGTTCAGTATTGACAATGTAACCTCTCACTTCTCCATTGATTCATAATGGTATTCTGACAGTGTTTAGTAGCTTTTATGACATGATATTACTGCAGTGACCAACCTCTCTAATTGTCCAGAAATATTTGCCGGCCAGGTCTCTAGGTGAAGCGCAGGTCTCTAGGTCGTCCTCTCTGGTCAGTCTGCGAAGCCAGACCAGCTCACAGTTACAGTGCAGGGGGTTCCCACCGAAACTCAACACCAGCGCTGTGAGAGGAGAGCCCTTCATCTTGGCGTACACCGGGATCCGCAGGAACAATGGGTCTGGAGGAATCTTCTTCAGCTTGTTGGATGTCATGTCCAGTCTGGTGATGGAGACAGAGACACGAAGACAGGGATCAGTGTAGAACTTTATTTGGTTGTGAGACATGTAGTGGACAAGGAAACTATTGAATTTTTTCAACAATCATGACCCTCTTTTTTTTTTTTAAGATTGCTTGCCAGCATGCTTTGTTCAGAGAAAAGATGATATCAAATCTGGTTATTAAGTCTGATTAACCTTCTGATCCTTTAGATATATATATATTAAATTGAATTAACTCTCAACCATTGTAACACACAAACATTTTTAGCTAAAGGACAACAAATCAAAAATGTAGCCACTTTTGGCAGGTAGAATTCGTACATATAATTTATTTATATGTTTATTTATATAACATTTACCAATATAGTAAAACACCAAATCAAGATGTTAATCAATCAGAGAGCTGGAGCTCCTGTAGAGGACAATAAGGTCATGTCCTCAGCATTTCTACTGGGACAGTAGAAGTAGAAATCTTGAAAGTAGTTTACATGTATTGGAAACTACTTTCAAGGTTTCTACATGCAGTTCAGTGGATTTACACATGGTGGATGTCTTTTGTCCCTGGAGACAAATACAGTTTCCACTGAAGATAAAAGCCAGGTGTTAGTGGGGTTTAGTGGGTTTTTTTGTCAAGTCGGAAAGTAGCTTTAAATTGGAGTGGAATTACAGTCAAATAAAAATAGATCAATTCAATAATTTCTTTAATTTTCAACCACATGTCTAACAGGACCTTTTTGAAGGCTTTTTCCTTTTCAGCTCTATTCACAAGCATGGAGTGGGTGTATGAATGAGTGTGTGGATTAAAGCATCCCATTTGGGTCTGAATCATCCCTGTAAACACATACTGTTTATATACAAAAAGGAACATGCAAACTTATTCCACACAGAACAGATTGAGGTATTATGGAAGTATGTTCCTGCTGTCAGACATGGACAGCGTTATTATTTCATCATCACAAAGATCACAAATAGAATCATCCTTTTAGAAACAACCTCCTAATATTCGGTGAGATTTTTTCCAGAGAGGTGAGTTCCCATAACGGGAAAGTCTGTTGCAGCGTATCAAATGTAGATTAACAAAAGTGTGATTCCAAAATAATTATGATGTAGGGCAGGCGAGATACAGCAGTACAAGTTTGAAGGTATTTGATCCTCAGCTCACAGAGGTAATCATGTGGCTTCAGAACGCAGTGGTGAAAATCACCTTAAAACCCCAATGATATATATAGAGCAACAAACCGACATCAAAGAACTAGTGGGAACAAAGGCTAACTGATGCATCGCCTCACTTCGCCTTTGTCTAGTTTTAACTTTGACACACCTCAAAGACTGCAAACTTCAAGCCATCACGTATGTTCCGTGTCTGCGTAAGAGGAAATAACTCTCCATACCAGCCCTAATCCAGAAGGGGAAACCTTAAGACATTGGACAGCGAATATACAAGCTGTTGTCATGATACATACATGAAACAAAGCAGCGTTCACCAACCGTTTCCACACCACTCTGCTCACCGCTTAACTTTATATCAGATGTTATTGTGAAAATACCTTCTTTACTGGAGCGCCTTCTACATGTTACCTCTTAACTTTATGCGTTTGTTTGCTTTCCTGATTTCCATTTTACATCTTGGGCATTTATTTGCTTAAACCAAACAGCCAATCAGAATGATTCTCTGTCTGACTGGCTCCGCCGTTTAAACATACAAATTTGGCCAAAAAGTCGCCAACGAAGGGCAGACTAGTGCCAAGGCAGCAGGACAAATTCTAGGCCCACGGCCCAACATTGGGACAGGGCCTTGAGAGTTATTCTGAGAGGGTTAATCTAGTGGCCAAGAGAACCAATTAATGGCGCTTGGAATGTCATTTTTAGGTCAGTCTCAAATAAGGACCAAAGTACTCTTCATGCAACTTAACTGTAGAAGAAGCACAGATCCGTATATCAGCAGAAAATATACCACGGACTACATGTTAATACAACAAACTATCTCTCTCCTGCTCAACATGCTCGATTAGTAGCTGATTAAAATATGTTTGCACCCTTCTCAAAGGCATTCTGACCGACAATATAAAAAATATCGAATTACATTAAAACAAGATGGGGCAAGTTGAGGCGAATTGGGCTCCCACTTCAAGTCCATCACACACAATAACATCAGACTAATGAGATCCAAAAGTGGATTCATATTCAAGGGGTCTATTTTTTGTCATTCAGCTACCCCCATCATCCCCGGAGAATTGAACATAAATTTTGCCGGCCAAACATTGGGGTCATTACTGGTAATAATGTAGGCAATTCAAACATTCACTGTCGTCAGCAACAAACACCGTACAGTCTATTTTCCCCCAAAGTCCCTCCAGAAATATACGACAACAGCGAAGACTTTACAGGAAGTTATTAGCTGTTGAGATCAGCGAGCATGCTGCACTTTACAAATTTCAATTATGTTATTTCATCGGCAGCAGCCTTGTGGTGAGTATTCGGTTGCGAGTGTGTGTGTGTGTGTGTGTGTTAGTGTGAGTGAAACACTCACCTTTGTGCACAGACAAATTCTGAGTAATACCAGCTGGTCCATAAGGGCAGAAATAACCCATTAGAGACACTTTATTAAATGCATGACTTTTTATCAAGAACCTGGCTGTTTTTCTGTTTTGCATATCAAAGACTGCTAGTCGCGGAACGCATATTGAAATTGATTGCTATTAATTGGGTTCAAATGTTATTTTGTGCCTGGAGAGCCAAATTACTCAGTGCACAGGTGCATCCACGTATAATGAGAACAAGCTTTACTTGTAGAAACAGAAAAGGCCAAACTAGGAGAGCTTTACAGGGCAGAGGGCAGGGAAGATAAAACACAGAACTGGTGAAAAAAGGAAAACAAACTGGGGTGTCTGAGGTTAAACCGTAGCTGCTGGCTATTCACTGACTCCTGATCAATGACCTTTGACCCCTTCCCAGCATATGCTGCATCGTGTTCCTCTCGGCATGTATCCTGTTTTTAGGGAGGACCAGAAGAGATAGTAAGGTGTTGAATGGTATCGATGGTTTTGACTCTTTGTGACTTGACATTTCTGGCTTCATGTTCTGAAAGGCCAGCTACATGAGGGAGCTGTGTTAATATTTTTTTCTGTGTCTAAAATACCTTTTAAATAGTTTTGTACTTAAAAAATTTAATAAAATGTATTCTTGTTTGTGATTTCCTCTTCTAATATGAGTTTATAATATGTTTTAGGTCAGATGTCAAATGTCTGTCTCCCCCGGTTGAGGTTGGTGCACTGTGGAAACCACCATGATGGCATTTCAAGAATTATCATCATCATCAGGGACAGTAATGTTGTTTCCTTGACGCCTGATATTTTTTAGTGTATACCTTTTTATTAGCATCATCAAAATACAATAGATAATAGAAAAAATTAAAGTAGTAATAGATCAGCAATGGAAAGGCCTTTGCACGCCAGTTTCAGATTCAGTGTGTAAAACACAACGAAAGGTTGTGTTTATTGTTAAAAGTGCAACAATTTCTGGCCGACTTGGTGTGCAAAGGCCTTAAGAAAGGTCTTATCTCTTTTTTGCTTGATTTGGTGATGAGTCTGGCGCTCCTGCCCTGTTCTACTATGCGTATGGTTGAATTAATGTTTATTAAACAAGATTTTGATTTAATTAGCTTCAGATATATATGATTAACCTTTTTAATTTTAGAATAATAATATCAGTTTTAAACCCTATCTATCAATCTATGTATTGTGGTTAATCATTTTCAGCTCTGATTTCTGCAGTTAAAAATGAGATTGAGGATAGATAGCCAAAGTGCATTCTAATCTGCGTTTCTGAGGAGTACCTTTAGTATGTGCCTGAATTTGACTTTTATGTGTGAATTTGTGCAACAACATTCAAATCAAAGAGCTCAGCAGAGGAGCAGCCTGAGGTCAGAAAATCCCCATTCTGTCTGGAAGTCAGTAAAGGCTGCAACATTTACCATCATCTACTATCGATGTGCCCTCTAGCAAGATGCCGAGCCCCCCAGCTGCTCCAGGGGAGCTGCAGTGCAGACCTGGTCTTACTGGGCATCTCCCAGCTGTATGAGCTAATGCTGAATGGGAGTTTGCCTGCAAAGTGAACTGAGCCTCAAAAGCTCAACTTCCATTAAAGTGAGCCCTGACATGGAGGGATTGGCTCTGTGATTCCGGCTCAGTTGTATCCTGCATAAAGCTCTAGTTTTCTGTCTAATAGCTTTGAGAATGGGTGAAATGAAAATGCAGCTCATCACTGGGATGATACATTTGAACAAAACATAATTCAAATTGGTTTATTTTGATTCTGGTGCTTCAGTCAAAACAAAAATTCACTTGTAAAGAGATGTACTCCCAGAAGACAAAAGCACTGAAGACTTTTTGAGTCTTTTATTCTGGATGCATTCAAATATTTTTGTCCCTGGAACATTTAGAGTTCATGTGCAGCTTTCTGAATATCCTTCCACTAATAATTAAAACCATTTATTATGCAACTGACTACTTGTTTCTTTATATATCTCTTCCACAGCTCCTGGGGTTTTGGATCTTTCTCAAGCACATTTAGCTGGTTCCCACCACCCAATGACTGTAATACATCTATATTAGGGATGTTTTCTGAAAATAGGCCATTCCTGATAACATGCGTGCTGTTATAATGGAACAGGGCTGTTATCATGTGTAAATCCCATTTCTCAGATTTGAGTGATTTTCATCCTTTTAAAAGGATGGTTTGGTTGTTTTGATGTGGGTTTGTATGAGGTACTTCTCCGTAGTCAGTGTATTAGCTGCAGTAGATGGAGTTTGGAGAAACAGACATGAGTACCAGTGGGCTATATTTAGAATATTTTCACCACTCCACCTTGCCGTTAGAAAGCCCTTTCTGATGGGGAGCTGAAAACTTTATCTATGCTCTCTCTTGAAAGCCAGAAGACTCCTTTGACAAAATCAGTCATTTTACCTCGCTATAACAGCTTTAGTTCCCTGTTGTAAAGGGCTATCTTTAAGTAGCTAGAATACGTTTTGTTGCTGCCCCCGTCCACAGCAGCACATTGTTTCCTCACATGCTAGTACTCCTGTCTGTTTATCCAAACCGGGGACGTGCTGACCGCCATCAATTGTAGGTGACACACTGACTACGGAGACGCCACTCACACAACCAAATGTAAAAAAACATCCAAAATATCCCTTTAACTTCAATTTAAAACTGCAAAAACTAATATTTTGCCACCGGTGGCAAGGAAATAAGATTACACTCTGAAAGACACACAACCACCACCATATCACCACCTGTGTTAATCAGAGAACAGTTTCCTATTTACACATCCTGATGAATGAAAGTGAAACATACATATGTCTCCTTAGCCGCTAAATGTTCCACTCTGTTCACCAGCTCTCAGTTCCTCTGTCTGTCTGTTGCTGAGAAGCTAGTGTGCAGACTGTTTATGAGAGCTTGTTTGATGAATGCTGTGTGGTGAAAGTGGCTGAGACTGCATCACACAGTATATGTGTGCTGTAAGACTATGAGTTAAAGCAGGCTATAAACAACCATCAAGCTATCAGTATCAGCTAAGGCTGTATGTTATACGACACCTCAGTGAAGTGCGGAATTTTTACTGCTACCAGCTGGTGACTTGGTCTCTCTTGGTACAACACAACACAGTCTCAAGGCAGTTCGTGAAATAGTCACGAAATTTAAAGTGACACCAATTGTCCGTAATTTCTTTGTCGCTCAGAATACTTTTTTCGACATGATATGACATTAAAAACAAAAGTTCAGTTTAGGCAACAAAACCACTTGATAAGGTTTAGGAAAACTGTCATGAACGTTAAGTGTAGGCAACAAAACCAAAACCATAAAACCACAACATGGTGTCAAACACTGGTCTTGTGGTTGAAAATCTTGTGTTTGTTGGATTCGTCGACCTCACCTCCCCTCCCACCAACAAACTAGTCACATGGATGCATTTAATTTGTGTGTCCACCACAAATAAGGCTCCTAATTGACTTTCCATTGGCATCATTTGCGTCCTGAGGGTCAAGAAAAAAACTGTAAATTCATCTCTTGTCCAGGAAACCAATTGATTGCATTTTGTGACTATTTCACGACCTGCCATGATACTGGGCTGTACAACGATGGTCAGGATCTGAATGAAGTTTAATTTGAAGGCAAAAAGAAGCAGGAAGACCCTAAATACACACACTTCTCTTTGAAAAGCTAAAGTTAAAGCTTTTTGTTGAACCCACACAGGCTGCTGATGCAGTAATCAGCCAGGTGTGCCAGGTGTTCTGACAAACACCTGGCACTATCCCGGGCTACCAAATGCCTGGATGACATCCAGCACTGGATGAGCAGCAACTCACTACAGCTAAATGGCAGCAAGTCAGAAGCCATTCTCATTGGCACCCCCCATCAGACAAAAAAGGCCGGTCTCACCCACATCACCATCAATGGCCACCCCATTCCTCTTTCCTCACTGGTCACAAACCTGGGCGTCAAGCTGGACTCATCATTGTCCTTTGATGCGCACATCAAATCTGTCTGCCAAACATCATTCTACCACCTGAGAAACATCTCAAGGCTACGACCCTCACTACCCAAACGTGATGCAGAAAAGTTGGTGCACGCATTTATCAGCTCTCGGATTGACTACTGTAACTCTCTGCTCGCAGGTCTACCAGCCAAAACCATCCAGAGGTTACAATATGTCCAAAACAGTGCCGCCCGGGTTCTGACCAGGACACGGAAATCAGAACACATCACCCCAGTCCTCCACTCCCTCCACTGGCTTCCCATAAAACAACGCATCACTTTCAAAGTACTTCTCCTAGTATTCAAGGCCATAAGCTGTACCGGTCCAACCTACCTCCTGGACCTCCTCACCCCTCAATCCACATCCAAGACACTTAGGTCAGGAAATCAGGACATCCTTGCGGTTCCCCGGACAAAGCTGGCTACCATGGGAGATCATGCCTTCTCTTCACTGGGGCCACGCCTGTGGAATAAGCTCCCGGAGAAGATCAGGGCCTTAGACTCCCTCACCGCTTTTAAATCAAATCTTAAAACTCACCTGTTCCTCTCTGCCTTCCCCTAAGGTCTTGGTAATTTAGATTGCTTGTGTTTGGGTGGTTGTTCGGTTTTAATAGATATTCTTAGATTTCATTATGATTAAATTAATTAATTAATTTAAATTCTTATTTTATTTTTTGTTTGTTTTTTAGCGTTTTATTATTATATTTGATTATTGTGATTGTTCTACCCTGTGCAGCACCTTGAGATTTCTTTGTATTTTAAAGTGTGCTATATAAACAAAATCCATTATTATTATTATTAAAGTTTCAGCACATGATCCTGACCTGGCCAATTTGTGCAGGTTGGAGAAGATTCCCTCTGGGACGTTCTCTATGAGGTTATGGTCGAGGCTGAGGGTGTTGACGCTGACCAGCTGGGCGATGGTGTCCCAGGGGATGTTCACCAAGTTGTTGTAGCTCAAATCCAAGTCCTCCAGAGTCTCCAGGAAGTCCTGCATTGGGGGAGAAAGTGGGGATCATAATCAACCATTCAAACTGTTATTGCAACATTATCAACAACTTGAATTGCAGACAGCATCATTGCCATTTTGGAGGAAACATGGACATTCTGGGTTTTTAACAGCTTCCTAAATACATCTTATATAAAACAGAGCAGAGAAGGAAGAAGGAAGGGAGGGAATAATGGGAAAAAGAAAGGACAGAATGGAAAGTAATAGATGGGGATAAGGTAAGAAAAAAGGTGAGGACAAGACAAGAGAGAAATAAGAACGAAGAGGATGCAGTGTTAAAAGAGAAAGGAAGGGATATGAGAAGATATGGTAAGATAAAGGGTCGTTAAGGAATAAAGAGAGGAAGGAATAAAGATAAATACAGTGTTAAGAAGGAAGTGAATATCAGAGAAACAGAAATGTAGATCAATTACCCTGGTCAATGTTGTGCAATCAAAACATGTTGTTTTCTCTAATTGCCTCCATACAATTCTCAAAATCAGTGAATTGTTGAAATACCACGACTCAGCACTCATAACAATGAGCAGAAATACAAAGAGGGAAACAGACAGAGAGAGAGAGAGAGAGAAAATGGGGGTTGGAGGAGAGCGATAACAGCCTGTTGATCAGCCAAAGTGTTGTTGTCGTGGCTGTAATTGCTCTCATAATTCACACAATCGGGACACTGTCTGAATATCACAATGCCTCGGCTCTCATTACAATAATCGCCACATTATTGCTTTCTGAACAAAGAGAATCTCATTTCTTAATGACAAAATAAACTTTAAAGAGCTGTGAGGAGGAGTACAATGAGCTCTGTGAGCAGAAAATCTCTCCTAAATGGCCCAAAAAATTCACGACTGTTCATTTCAGAAAGAAATGACTGAAAGTAACTTGTGTAAATGCTCAGTGAACGGTGCATCTGGCTTTGTAACTGTGGACTGGAGTTCTCCTGCCAAGAGTCCTTGTGTCCAAACAACAGATTTGTTTTGTATTTAGGTGCCATTATATATATATGTGAGTCATATCATGTGAATGTTTTCTGATCTGCCACCTCTTTGCTAAGGGCTAAGGTATGGTTAAGTTTAAGCAAAAAAAATACTTTAAGTCAAAATTTAGAGATGCAATTTCATTCAAAGTCATTAGAAAGACATATTTGTTAATCCAGCGACTGCAAGTTAAAGTGAAGACGGGTCCAACATTCCAACGGAACTTTTAGCTCTTCCTTTGACTTCATTGATGAACAGTGAGAAGAGGGGGAAATGGATGGATCGGTTGCCAATTGAAACTGGCCGGTCTTCATGACCGCTGACCAGCCGATCAGTCTCATATTTCTGTAAATGTGACCAGTGAGACACTCACAATGTCTCACTGGTGCTAGTCCAAAATAAGCTGTGGAGGAACTTAAATACATCTGCAGTAACTAAATTATTTAGAAACATATAATATTGTATTTCATTATAATTATGACCCGTTTTACTTCCTAACACTTGCACTTTTAGGTGATGTACATTTACGGTGAGGAGATGCAATGTCAACATTTACTTTTAGTTATGCATAAGACACTAACAGCGGTCTCCCGGACAAAAGCTTCATGTATTTTAAGAGCGGTAGTGTTCATGAACTAGGTTCAGGTGAAGTGTTCTATACCTGGAAGGCTCCCTCTGATATGCTGTGCAGCTGGTTGTTGGCCAGGATGAGATGCCGCAGGTTCACCAGGCCCTGGAAGTGGGAGTCGTCCAGGGTGGTGAGGCGGTTGGCGTCAATGTGGAGGGCGTGGAGGTCCTGGAGGTCAGCGAAGGCGTACGGCCGGATCTGACTGATGGTGTTTCTGCTCAGGGTCAAATGGATCTGGACATGCAAAGAAAAGTGTGAAATTTTAAATCTAGAATACTGGATCACCTTTTTCAGTCTGGATTTCTGACTGTGAAGAAGTTGCCACAGAAATTTCCCACTTTTTTATATAACTCTATAAGATGATTTAATTCAATACCAGCAATAATATAGTTAGGTTTTACTCCTGTGAAACACTATGTCCTTTCTTTAGAGGGACACTCCTTCTGTCAGGGAGATCAAAGGTCAGGGTTAGCAGATGAGCCACCACCCTGTGATAATAGGGTTTCGATGTTTCACTTAAGAACGGTTCAGCAGGATGGACACTGGTGGGGATTAAACTGACAGTCAGGTTACAAGATTCCCTTTAAACACACAGCCACCCTGTCACCCTTCATTAATAATAATGTTAGTAATTAATGCTAGAGTAGAGTTGAGACATGGAATTACTGATAAAATAGTTATAAAATAAGTCTGGGCTTCATTAATAGATACGAGCTGATCAGAAAACAAACTGCTGAGGTCTGGAGTTCGCAGGCTGCTTATTACTTCCACTGTACATGGAACACATAAATGCGGAAATACATTCCATTAACACCCGAGAAAAAGGTCAATCAACACCCACACATTTCTAAACCTGTTTTGGAGAACAGCCGTGTCTTGCTCACCGCCAAGTGATTAAAACCTAATTTCCCACGTTGCCGTGTGTGTGAGAAAACATCATCCATGCTGTTAGATGACACTGGAGAGGAAACTTAATTTTCAAACACTGAAGGAAGTCTCCAGCTGCGTCACTATTTTGCGGTTGAATATCGACGTTGTTACTTTTCTTTTTTTGTGCTGCTGCGTTCCACCTCCGCTACGTGATTACACTGGGATTAATTGGTGAAATCCGTAACACATCATGGATTTCACCTCAGTCAATATGTGTTGGAAGGAGCAGATGTTCCTAATGTTTGCTGCGTTCAGTGTGGAATAAACATGAAAAGTGTCCTCAGTGTGTTTACATGTTCCTGACATCACTGAGAGAAGTTATCTTTCAATCAGAATGCTTGAAACATCTAATCAGGCCATCACTCATCATCTGTGGTGCTCAGTTCATTCTAGAAGATATTCGGTACTGATGCAATTTACTCTTTTGGTGTACCCACTTCTTCAGCCTTCCTTGTGCACTTTTGGTTTAAATAGTGATGTCCCACATTTCCCAGAATGCGTTATGATAGTCCTTACATAAAAGACGTATACCTTCTGCTTACATACGTATTACTTACGTATTTATTACCCAATAACAAGGGCTTCATTAGCGGTAATTCTTCAATAAAACAAGTCTGCTATTACTGCAGGGAAGTGTCAGCAGCAAAAATAATAAGGGGCTTTTATCGTGAAGAATCAACTGTTTTACACCTGCTCCTTTGACCACAAAATGTATCTGGGCGCTATCCAATAAGGCAAGGTGCATTGAAGTGTGGACACAGCTGAGTTGTGATCCGGTGCATCCATTCACTAAAGTTGCAATGTAAAGACAAGTATTACCATCCAGTTTGAGACAAAACTCCAATTAGAGCCAACTTGATTGCCGTAACAGCAGATGTTTGTGTGGTTTGGGATGCAACACATTTTTTTGTCCAAAAGTTAAAGGAATATTTGGGATTTTTTGACAGGGTGAATGAGAAACACAGGCCACCTGACCCGAGACTAATGAGATCAAAATGCTGCAAAACAAGCAAACAACCAGAGCAGGGCAAGACCTTTACTTTTAAAAGTGGTTGTCATGGCTGCAACCAATACGTCAATGCTTGCAGTAACTGAAAATGTGCCATTTTACAATGTTATATGTTAGGTTATTAACATACTCTGCAGTTGTAAGTCACCTTTATGGTGATTCCCACCACAGATCCGTTGGCCCCTCGGCAGTGAAGTCTTGGATTGTGGGTCCCTAAAGTAACTCCAGCAACATCTTGTCCATCATCTCTACTTTCAGAGATGACCTCTAGTCTGTCTTTACTCTGCTTAGATAGCTACAACACCACTTCATGGAGCACCAGAATGCATCTATCCCTACTTTTATATGTTGAAGAGTGTTTGTCACTGGCGAACAAAGGCCAAGAATAAATTGAGCCGCGAGGAGAAGAATGCATATACTGGTTTTGCACCAGCCTGCATTAAGTTATATTACAAAGCTTTTAAAGTTTCTACACCATCTGCATTGGGGGGTCACACACTACAGCAAGGCCAAGATAAAGGGAAATGAAAGATGCCTTCTTCTGCATGGTCAAAGCTTTTTTCATGTTGTCTTTCACATCTCTCTAAAGGTTTGGTTCAGATTCAAGATTCATCCACGACTGACTGACTACTTCTGTTTTTTTATGGCTGGCTCAGTGTACATTACGTGTAACTGTTGATGATGACTGTGAGTCATATATTTTAAAGCTTGAGTTCTGTAAGCAGCTCAGTTAAATTCCCATAATCATAGTTAAAATCATCAGTCAGATAAATCATGTCAGATTTTTAAAAAATAAGGGCTTGTTGTTGACTATAGTAGCTCCCTGGCCACCACAGAAACAAAACAGCGTTGGGAAACGAAAAGCAGTTGGAATACATCTGTATGAAACTGCTTGGCAGAATCTAGTGATTGTGCAACTCAAAGTGAAATGTAGAGGCATTTTAGAGAAGTGAGCTCTGACCAGGCTGGACATGTTGGCGAAGTCGCGGTGCCTCAGCGTGGTGATGAAGTTATCCATCAGCCTGAGCTCGGCCGTCTGGCGGTCGATGTTGGGCGGGACGAAGAGGAGGCCCGTCTTGGCACATAACACGGTGTAGGACGGCAGCAGGTTCTGGCAGGTGCACCGCTTCGGACACAGCATGGAGGAGCCGCCGGAGGGGAGGGTGGACAGGAGGACGGAGAGGAGGAGGAGGAGGAGCGGGTGGAGCAGCGAGGAGATGGCGTCCATGGCTGCTCTCCTGCTGCAATACAGAGAGAGAAGGGACAGCGGGAGTCAGTTCATGTAGCTCTCAAACTGGGTGTTCAAAATCCAGAAGGGGACCGAAAATGACTTTAAAGTCAAACAATACAATGCTTTGCCCAAATCAAAGATCCATCCTTTCCCCCCAGTAACACTGCTGATGACTCTATAAATGAAGATAATTCTGCAGAGTGACACAGCATGTGAGAATGGCTGCAGAAGATGTGAAGTTACTGCCTATATCTGGACATTTTCTGTGCTTTTTACAAACAACATAGGAATTCTTCCTTTAATACTTTCCCCGGAAAAGTATTTTAGTAAATGCACCATGACAGAGGACTGCTAGGACCAGGGCAAGCAGGAGGAAAGTTTGAAAGCAAGAGTTTGTTGGTGCAGCAGTTGGTGTTTCTTTTTCTGCTGAGTAAGATGTCCTGGGAAAGTGAAAGTCAACACTGGGCTACTTACATGATCAATTAAGCTTACTGCACTCGTGATTACAACATTAGGAGTAACAGTAAAGAACACAAATTATCCTCTGCATGATTATCTGCCTCGCTTCATAAGTTTCATAGTTGTTTATGTGCATAAAAATGAGACTAAACTTTTCCAGCTGAGGCAACAAAGGAATACATTTACATCGATATTGATTTCCCTCCATTCAGTTTGTACGTTCGGCTCAACGGCACCCTGAATAAATTCACAAGGAGAAAACTAAAACACACACAAGCAGGAGTCATATGCCAAAGAAATGCACGCCAACACACAAACACACACACACACATTCATGCACGTGTGCGCACCCCAACATGTACACGCTCTTTAAAAAGGTCCCTTGAGTTAGATGCTGAGTGACTGGAGGAAGGTCGATTGCAAATAACAGTGGAGCAAAAGAGACGCTCTCTTTTATTTACGGTGCTGAAATATTCAAACTGCGCCTCAACTTGCAGAGCGGAATACAAAACAGGAAGTGTGCACATTTCCTCACAACGGGGTAGAGTGCAGGATGCGGGCTAAATGTGAGGAAGTAATGGGAGAGATGTAATGGAATGAGATAAATTCAGTGGAAATGATCGGGAGAATTCAAAACCCAACACTCAAATGTCAATGGGTAATTGAGGAGTGTGCGCATGATGGGGATGGGAGGACCTGTGGGCAATAATGAGGGACAACTGGAGTTCACCAATCTTCTCACATGAATGAGAATGTTTCAAGTTCAGCCAGGCTCAAGGTGAATGAAAAGTTTTAGTGGTGATCACCGTGAGGTTACACAACTACCACTCATCAAAACTCACAGTACATGTTTAATCAAAAGTAAGTGAACTTTTTAAAATGTTTTTTGTCCATTGATTCAGTTGTTGTTAGAGTCACGACCCCTCGACTTGGATCGGTCAATTCAATGATCAACAATCCATACATTGATGCAAAGTGAAAACATTCATATCATCTTTAACTTTATAGTTCTGCTGTATCCTTTCAACGTTCACGGGGGCAACGATGGAGAAACCTGGAGGGGGGTGGGCCATAATTCAATGATCAACTTTGTGGTTGTATCATCAGATCTGCAGCCGTATGTCTTGGACACTCTGGTGAAGAACTGTCAAATGATTAAAGCATGGTGGTGAGTCGGATCAGATGTTTGGGGAGGCTGCCGGTCTGATTCGATAAACCCAAACATGTAGTGAGGGTGAAATGGGAATGTCTTGCTGAGGCATTCAACTCCCAACTACAGAAGATTTTTTCTAGAATTTCTGGGGATGCTGAGGATGTGGAATCTGAGTGGGCCATGTTCAAGGTCTCCACTGTCCACTCTCCATTGTGATTGGATGGTTATCTCCGCCTGTCGGGCCGGCGATCTGAGTACCTAGGATGGTGCCGGCGCCAGGATGGTGCCGGTGCCAGGATGGTGCCGGCGGAACCGCCTCCAGATCAACTCTGGTAAAACCAAAGAGCTGGTGGTGGACTTCCGCCGGGGTAAACACTGTCCTCCGGAACCAGTGAACATCCAGGGACAGGACATTGAGATTGTGCAATCTTATAAGTACCTGGGTGTTCACTTGAACAATAAACTGGACTGGACTAATCACACAAATGCACTTTATAAAAAGGGTCAGAGCAGACTCTATCTGCTGAGGAGACTGAGGTCCTTTGGAGTGCAGGGAGCACTCCTGAGGACCTTTTTTAACTCTGTGGTGGCATCAGCCATTTTTTATGCAGTGGTCTGCTGGAGCAGCAGCATCTCAGCAGCCGACAAGAAGAGACTGAACAAGCTTGTCAGGGAGGCCAGCAGTGTGCTGGGGTGTCCACTGGATACGGTGGAGGTGGTGGGAGACAGGAGGATGATGGCTAAGCTATCATCCCTGATGAACAACACCTCCCACCCCATGCAGGACACCCTGCAGCTCTGTGCAGCTCCTTCAGCCACCGGCTGCTTCACCCCCGGTGTGTGAAGGAGAGGTACCGCAGGTCCTTCCTTCCTGCTGATGTCAGGTTGCACAACCAGCTCTGCTCCCAGCAGACCACATGACACATGACAATAAAAACACTGTGCAATAATAGTTAAAATAGTTTTTTTCTGTCTGGAAATATTATATTTCAGTTGTTGTGTTTTTCTACTGTTTTTGTTGCTTATTTATAATACTTTTTTTTTTTTTTTTTTTTTTTTTTTTATCTTGTCTTTCTTTGCTATGTCTCTTGTGTGCACTATCCTCTATGCTGCTGTAAGCCTGCAAATTTCCCCGCTGCGGGACTAATAAAGGATTATCTTATCTTATCTTATCTTATCTTATCTTATCTACCTTCTGGTGGACACCAGTGGTGAAAGAGGCAAAAGCCCTATTGCGGGAGGAACTCCAGGGGGTGGATCAGGTTCTACTGAGATACTGAAGGCTTTTGAGATTGTTGGGCTGTCTCGTCCTTTTAGTGTCGCGTGGAGGTCGGGGTCAGTGCCTATAAAACGGCAAGCCGGGTTTATGGGTCCCATTTAAAAAATTGGGACTGGAGAGTGTGCTCCATTTATCATCACACAGCTCAGCCTTGTGATCGGCGGCTCACTGAACAGCTTACATGTAAAGTGGCAAAAAAGTCGTAGCATGACGTGTTTGACAAATAGTTTGTCCTGCGTTGTGACTGACGCTCAGCCCTAATGGCAATCCATCCAGACATCTCACTCTAATGCATTTCAAACATTTCAAACTAAAGATGGCACACAATGAAAATGTGTATAATCAGAAATGGTTCACTGAATAAATGAAAGGGCCCTTTCTTGTGGCGCTAGAGGAAAAGTCAGAGAATATCACCAAAGTTTGTAAGATTCATCTCGAAGTGAACATGAATGTCTGTAGAAAACATCAAGGCTATCCATCTTATAGTTGTTGAATAATTTCCGTCAGGCCCAAAGTGGTGGACCAAGCCACATCACAAGCCACAATAATTAAAAAAGCTAAAAATCCACAATAACTAAAATATTATATATACAGACAATATCATTTTTGTATAATTATTGTATTGCACAGTGGATCGCACATATTTTTATATTGCGCAGATTGATAAAGTCCGTTTTTTGGGGTATTTGTGGTCTACTGGGATGGTAACCATAGTTGGTTGTGCAGCCTGACAGCAGCAGGAAGAAAGGACCTGCGGTACCTCTCCTTCAAACACCGGGGGTGAAGCAGCCGGTGGCTGAAGGAGCTGTACAGAGCCGCCAGAGTGCCCTGCATGGTGTGGGAGGTGTTGTCCATCAGGGATGATAGTTTAGCCATCATCCTCCTGTCACCCACCACCTCCACCGTGGACACCCCAGCGCACAGCTGGCCTTCCTGAAGTTTGTTTAGTCTCTTCCTGTCAGCTGTCGAGATGGAAGAACAAGTTGGTGCTGTGCAGGCTGTAGTAAGTCCACATACAGGAATGACAACTCTTAGGCTGACATTTTGCAGCTTCAATGCTGAGTAGTAATAAAACAACATTAAATTCATGTGGCGCCGACAGTGGAGGAAGGTGTGCTACTCGAGCAGGTTGAGAGGGTCAACCCAACACAAGGATGTTTACTGGTTATAGACAGAGACAACACGTCTTGTCGACACAACAGTCTGTCACACACAAACATACATAGGAGCCCACAAAATACACAACAGAACCAAGAGACTCACAGCTAAAAGCACAGTCACACACAGTTGAGGTGCCAGCTAATTATTTCAGGTGACATGTCAATTTATAGACTGAGATAAACAACAAACAGCAAAGAGCCAAGTGGGAGAAAGGAGGTGGAATTAGAGGAAGGAAAACAAGAATACTGAAGGAGGATGATACCTAGGATGAGGAGAGGATGGAAAGGTGAAGGAAATGAAGAAGAGGAGCCAATAAACAAGGGAAAGAGCTTTCACAGAGGACAGGGGGAGGAAAAGGAGGAGGAGTTTGATGAGAGGCGGCGTGTTCGGCTGAGAAGGGAGACAAGAGAGGGAAAGAAGACGCTTCATGTTAAAGAAGTTGCATCTTTCATCCAGTTGGTGGGGATGTTGTGCTACATCTTTAGCAACGTGCACACACATACATATGCAAACAAGCATTTGTGCACGCACTCACACACACTTGCGCAATGTGGAGAGAAAAGCGAGGCCACTGTGCTAAAGCGAGCTGTGCGCTACTGGAACAGAAACAGAGACCGGCCCCCAGAGGGAAATAGAATATGACAGGGGTACGACCGCTTCATATTTATCACACTGTAAATATTCTGAACTAATTTCTTCTCTGTCACAATGAGCTCTGCTGCCTCTGCATTCATCCACAGCACTCTCTATCACACCTTCTACATCACATGCTGCTGTGGCCTGCACTGTGACCTGTCACAGAACAACTTTGCTCTCCTCCTGTTTAGGTTCTACTTTCCTTTTTGTTCACTTCCGACTATATCCAATTTTTTATCATCGATATTAATAAAAAGCAACTAATTTGAAGCTGAAGGTAATCTTGGGAGAGGCTTGTTGCCATCTTTATTACATTTTATCCTCATAATCAGTAAAAGTATTTCATGAAAGAAACATAATCCAGAACATATCTGATCTCAGACTACTGAAGCGTGATTAATGTTCATGTTTAGGTACTTGGTTAAAGTTATGGAAAGATCAAGGTCTTGAATATTGAAAAAAGCCAAAGTTGGACACTATTGGATGGGGAGTGGTACGCTTTGTTGTTATGTTGTTGCTTCCATGTGAAGGGCCTTCATATTATGAGCAGTCAACTAAAAGCGTGTTCTTTCCTGACCCTGTGGGACTAGGGAATGCGTGACTGGTGTGTAAATCAAGCGAAAAAGTTGCCACTGAACCACAGAATGTATAATACATGGAGGTCCCTATGACGTCACCCATAGGTTTTCTGAAGAGCTGTTTGTGCGTTGGTGGAGCGAAAGGTGGGGTCATGTCATTCATCAGAGGAGTTAGCTAGCAGCTAGCGACCTGAGACAGTAGCCTTCTGACCCTCAGATCTTTGACTTGATACATATACAGATTAGCTACAGAGAAAAATATATATATTTTGGTACCAGGCTGAAAACGTGTTTAAGTTGGACATTTTATCATGCTGGTCCACAGACATTGACACACTTTTGGAGCCTGCCATTAGTGTCCATACGAGGAACTGCAGTGTTTTGGCACTTTCACGTTAGATTCATTTCTCAGCACCAGAGGTTGACGGCTGTGCTGAACATTAAAATAATCCAGTCAGCTAGCAATTAGTTGAACATAAACTGAATTTGTTGGATGCAGGGCTGTGTTCTAATGCAGCCACTATTCAAGATGATCAAATCTTCCTATTTTCTTAAAGAGCGGATGTAATTCATTGTCAAACAAGTCCATGAATTACAATTTCATAGAAGCTCAGACATCACTGAGCATGCTCAGGAACGCACCTCTATGTAAACACTGCTGTTTGATGAGCTGAGAGAATAAACTACAATGGCTGTGTTCATCCTGATGATGGATTATATCACCAAATGCCACACATTGGCTTTTTTTTTTTTTTTTTTTTTTTGAGCAATGGATCTCTATGGCGGACAGGAAAAATATATATCAGGCTTTGATACACCCAGATACTTGTGAGTAGAATATATTTATTGTTGATTAAATTGTAGTTACTAATAAAAGCTAAAATAACATCAGCCTCATCCTTTAAAGAATAATTTAAGCAATTAATGCTAAATGTTGCTACCCAACTGAATCTCTCAGAGGCAAAACTAATGTGGTTGAATTCATCTTATTTATATATATTCAATAAAGTAGTGAATAAGCTCTAACTTCGCAGCATTAAAGTCAATGTGAGTCAGTTCACCAGAGCTCATCTTTCATGGATAAGTTTCTCTCTATTTCTCTTAATAGTTTTCAAAGAAAACTCTGGCCGACAAAGCTTTCAAAACATGACATATGCCAGATTATCACAAAATCATCGTGCATCTAATCCATCAAACATTAGTTACAGAATTTTAATGTATTCATTTTGTAAACTTTAACTGACAAAGGTTCATAAGAAACTGCTATTCTATGAAAAGGAAGATATAAGATAAAGAATAAAACAAGCAAAGTGGTAATATGTCTTTATACAACAATTTATCATGATTAGATATAATGAAATTGTTTTGTTTTAATATTGTGCAATATTAATTGCCTTATAGTTATCACTTTGTTCTTAAATCTTCTCACAGAAATGGTATTAAATGCATGTATGTGCTATAAAATTCAACAACTGTGTCTGCTTTACATCATGTTACATTTTTTCAAGTTTTGTCATGTTCCACTCGGTCATTTGTCCTAAAAAAGCGCTGTCTGATCTCTGTGCGACTTGATTAGAACAAAGACTGTGGTTTCACAAAGTGCTGAAGCTTTGACTGCGATGCTCCACATGTTGGACATTATTTCGCAGACCGATCGTGACCCTCTCGCAGCAGGAGCCTTGAAACCGAGCTAAACACTTCAGCCTGCCTCATCATGTCAATCTGCGTGTCGGTCCGTCTCACGCTGCCGCTCTGCCACAGTTGGCTTGCTGCAGATGCCGCCTGAATGATGCATTTCTTATGGGATTAAAATCAATAATAACTGACTGATCCACCACACAGGGCCGGCTACTGACGATGATGCTGCTCTTGTGGAGAAAGCCTGGGTAGAATTAATTCATATTAATACAGATGGTGTGGAGACATTCATACCAAATACATGCTGCATACAGAGGGCTGCTGATATCTCTGCTGGGAAGTTACAGCAGGGGAACGTTGGGATGCAGAATGTTTGTGAGGATTTATATAAACTGCTAATGAGAATGCAAATCTCCCTGAGGTCCATGAATACACTCATGACCAAGAATCTGGACACAATTTAAATTGCACAGATGCAAAACCAGGGGATTACACCATTTGACGTAATGCGTAATTTTACAGGTGATAATCTGATTTACACCTGTTCCCCTCAAACTGCTGTTAAACTACATGCGCTGTCAATTTGGGTAGCGTTTGCCCAATTTCGCCGCGTTGTCCTTCAATTTTCATGTTTTGTAATCCTTTTAGAAAGATGCCTGAGATCATGAAAGCCTACTGTTTGGCACCATCATCTCAGAACAACACACACCAGGAGCTAAATTTATCTGACACGCTAACAGTTGTCCTGGAGAACCACTCCATGTTTAATCTGAGGATTTTTTTTACCAGAGGTTTGGTTTAGACCAGCATCCCCCATTTTCTTTCTTCAAACAATAGGCTTTCAAATGTGTGCTGAGGAAGATAATCCACAGAGTTCATGCTGTTTAAAATTAAAAGGAACTTACATTACATTACATTACAGTCATTTAGCAGACGCTTTTATCCAAAGCGACTTACAGTCAGTAGTATATTACATATCATTCACCCATTCACACACTGATGACAGGCTACCATGCAAGGTGCCACCATCAGACTCTAACTAACATTCATGCAACATCCAGTCCACACCGATGGCAAGCCTTCAGGAGCAACTTGGGGTTAAGTGTCTTGCCCAAGGACACATGGACTGCCGAAGCGCACCGAACCACCGACCCTCTGATTGGAGAACTACCTTGCTCTCCACTACGCCACAGCCGCCCAACTTCTGCCTACTACCAGCAAATTATGACACTAGAAGGCTATTTGGCCAATAGCCAATCAAATCGCCGCAGGCAATCCCTCCCATGTGACATAATATAAGTTAATTAAGTTTATTACACATTTTAAAACTATTCTAGCCAGTGACAATAAGGGTACTCAGTTTCACTAAAAAAACCACATTGTTCTCCAGCCAGCATGTGGGGTTTTTGCCGCAAAATAAAAGCATAAAAAAAAAAATTCCATAGAATTAATTAATCTATAACGTAAAATATAAGGACATTTATTGGAATGTAACCCACAAGGACATAAAAAAGGCACTATTTCTCACTAATACATAGGCTTTATAATTATTGCCTGTCGCCGTATAGGAGAAAGTGACGCGGCCCCAAGCTGAAAAGCATCAGCCTCCTCTGTTTAGATTCTTAAAGCTGTTGTTCCAAGCATTTTCATATCAATGATTACAAAGTTTATAAGCAAACAGGATTGATTTAATGTAAGAAATTAAATTGGATTTAGTGCCAAAGGACTGGACTGGACTTTCACTGCCTACTTTGACATCTACACATTTATAGAAACCTTATGAATCTGCAATAGAGAAAATTAAATGACACAGGATTACAAGGAATGAGGAGAAATACAGCAAACAGACAACAGCAGCAATTAAAGGTACATAAACACCTGCAATATTAAGACATAGGAGCAAGAATGCTCACATCTGGATCAACATAAGCATTTAAATAAACTTTTCAATGGAGACTATAGTTCTCACGGTGGGTTTAGAACATGCTGGTGTAATAACAACATCGATCGATGCCTGAAGGTTGTATTTTGCCGTATACAGATGGCTATTATTGGCCTCAGTTAGGTGCAGGCACATTGAAAATACTACCACACGCTTAATGATGAGAAAGAAATTAAATAATTGCCGAGCACATACACATATCTAAAGCTGAACCCTTTAATCTGAGGCATGTTGACCGAGTATGTGTGCTGTTTTTCACCCAGCAGAGAACAAGCCACTTCAACTGCTGTCAGCCAACGAGCAGCTCCACTGGAAACACTCTGAGTTTAGTAATAGATTGAAAGAACCAGTGATTTATTTGAGGCTATAAGTCCAGCAGAGCAATCGTCTCCGCTGGTAACTAGAAAGCACTCGAAAGAGCACAAAGGATTCTCCTCGACCTTCCCAACTGTAACAATGCACTTATATTACTGCAGCAGTTATAGATACAGCCAAAATATGATGCGACAAGGACTTAAACTGCTTTCATCGTCGATGAAACTAGAGAAAGTTTACAGCTCACTGAAGGAGAAACCTATTAACTCTGCACAACTGGATTTGAGTTGTGCATCTTTGTGAATGCAGCAGAGAAGCAGGCAGGAAAAAAATTACAATTAACATCAATCACTGTCATTTAAACCAATGGTGTGTGGATCAATGGTGTGTGGATTTGGCATACACTGGTAGGACTGTCATGTCACAAAGATTGTCATTTATATTCAGATGTCATTTCATTTCTGCAGTCGTCGCTGTCACGCTCGTTACAAGTCACACTGGGTTAAGCTGGCGGCTCCGTACTTTTAACTGTGAGCTGTAATCAATATCGCTCGGTGCCATTTAAACCAACGGGAGCATCTCACACATTTAATACTGTCACATTCCCAGTCACTCGGCACTGCTGCTTCTGTTTATTATTGTTTCGTACATTTCTTGCCGCTGCAATAATTGAATATTCAATTTGATGCCAGGGCATTAAGAGACGACCGTGACGGCTCTAAAACACCATCGCTGTTTAAATCCTACCAGTCATTTCAAACCTGATGAATTCTTCCAGAGTTCTGTGGGAACCATTGTGGTAAATAAACAAAAAAAATATGTTGGGTTGTCATAAGCCTTTCTCTCTTTGTCAGCACTTTAAGAGGTCTGAATATCTCCAGGTTTCTGCCAACGACAGAGCTTATTTAGACAGGAACCTGCATTCTGTTGGGACTCAGTAGTTCAAGATTTGCAACAACTGGTCTAAACTCTTTTGTGTTCACTCTGCCAAGAATACAGTCTCAGGCAAATCCACTCCATCCATTCTTTTGTGGAATGTTTTGGCATTGAGCCGCTCGCTCTTTGAAATGAGCCATGTCAATAATGGCACAAGATATTGACCGATTTAACAGAATTACACTACTGTGAAATAAAAGTCAGATGTCCCGTAACAGCTGAAATGCCTCCACATTGTGGATACAACAAACAATAGGGCAAATCTACTATTAACTAAAGTCAAGAAGAAAACTGCAACCTGTTGCCACACCTGCCTCTACATGTGGCTAAAAATTGTTGCTTAGGTTTTGCCAAATAAAGTGTGCAGGACAAATTGCTAATCAAACTTGAGATCATTAATAATATTATAATTCAGATTAAGTCATTATTTGATAAGAAAAACTACCATAGAAAACAGCTTTTTTCAGAGATGCCCCTGTAAAGGCTCTGCAATAACAAATGTTATTTTTGTACTGTCGGCAATGACACTGTTGCAGAGACTTATAGGTTTTTGTTTCTCTGCAAATGTTTTCCTTTTTGTTTGGTTTTTCCTGATTACATTTCTTACTTTTGTTTGAGCTGGAGAACCCCGGTAGTTCAGCTCCATTCGTTTTTGTTTAGATTTTAAACTAGTTTTTTAGTTTAAGGGGGAGGAGTTGGGTGCGACCGGACCTCTAAGTGGTTAGCCCGGCAACTTCCCTGTCTGTTGTTGATCACGTTCACGTGTTAATGTTACACTCAAAAGAAACACAACGTCTATGCATCATGCGTATGACTGTACAACCACAGCCAATCAGAGGTTGGTCAGATCTCAGAGGTCTTGTCAGGCCCCAGTGAGGCGTTTGAGGTACTGATGCCCCTCTGCAGCATCAGTACACTGATGCAATGAAATAAACGAGTATCTGTGTAGATAAGAATATATAGATGTGGGCGTTTGTTTCATGCCATCAGTGTGTTTACAGCATGTGTTACCGGTGTGTAGATATCATAGTTTTATACATTGTAAATATTCATGAGTAGTTCTTATAATGTTTTTATAGATTCATTCTTGACTTTGGGAACAAAATATATTCTAATCTCTTTTGTTTCAGCAGCCGACCTAAACATTCTCCATTATGAGCATATGGCTTTTTATTTTGCATCATTATGTCACAATCTGCATAATAAGCATAAATAATCTTATTTTGGCTGTCATGTACTTTATAGTGCCTTAGTCAATGAACTGGTTATTCCCCCTCCTATCTATTTAGACTTAATTACTTTTTAATTTTAGTATATTATTAATGTAGATTTACTTCATATAATCAGCATGTTAAATACATAGATGATCCTTATGGCTCTTTAAGTGAGTAGCACTGAACTATAAAGCATTGCTGCTAAATGAAAACATGAACAAACTTTTTCATAGACATTTTGTGCCATTACAGGTGTGAGTACGGTCTTTTAAGGAAGCGTGACCAAACAAGAGTCAGTGAACTGAGATGTTTGAAGGCTGGAATATACACTCACCGGCCACTTTATTAGGCACACCTGTTCATTTGCTTGTTAACACAAATAGCTAATCAGCCAATCACATGGCAGCAACTCAATGCATTTAGGCATCTAGACGTGGTGAAGACGACTTGCTGAAGTTTAAACCGAGCATCAGAATGGGGAAGAAAGGGGATTTAAGTGACTTTGAACGTGGCATGGTTGTTGGTGCCAGACGGGCTGGTCTGAGTATTTCAAAAACTGCTGATCTACTGGGATTTTCACGCATAACCATCTCTAGGGTTTACAGAGAATAGTCCAAAAAAGAGAAAATATCCAGTGAGAGGCAGTTGTGTGGACAAAAATGCCTTGTTGATGTCAGATGTCAGAGGAGAATGGGCAGAGTGGTTCGAGATGATAGAAAGGCAACAGTAACTCAAATAACCACTCGTTACAACCAAGGTATGCAGAATACCATCTCTGAATGCACAACACGTCCAACCTTGAAGCAGGGCTACAGCAGCAGAAGACCTACACCGGCCGCCACTCCTGTCAGCTAAGAACAGGAAACTGAGGCTACAATTCACACAGGCACACCAAAATTGGACAATAGAAGATTGAAAAAACGTTGCCTGTTCTGATGAGTCTCGATTTCAGCTGGGACATTCAGATGGTAGGGTCAGAATTTGGCGTAAACAACATGAAAGCATGGATCCATCCTGCCTTGTATCAACGGTTCAGGCTGGTGGTGGTGGTGTAATGGTGTGGGGGATATTTTCTTGGCACACTTTGGGCCCCTTAGTACCAATTGAGCATCGGTTAAACGCCACGGCCTACCTGAGTATTGTTGCTGACCATGTCCATCCCTTTATGCCCACAGTGTACCCATCTTCTGATGGCTACTTCCAGCAGGATAATGCACCATGTCACAAAGCTCACATCATCTCAAACTGGTTTCTTGAACATGACAATGAGTTCATTGTACTCCAATGGCCTCCACAGTCACCAGATCTCAATCCAATAAAGCACCTTTGGGATGTGGTGGAACGGGAGATTCGCATCATGGATGTGCAGCCGACAAATCTGCAGCATCTGCGTGATGCTATCATGTCAATATGGACCAAAATCTCTGAGGAATGTTTCCAACACCTTGTTGAATCTATGCTACAAAGAATTAAGGCAGTTCTGAGGGCAAAAGGGGGTCCAACCCGGTACTAGCAAGGTGTATCTAATAAAGTGGCCAGTGAGTGTATGTTTTTTAATGAATTCACGCTCAAAGGTCAAAAGCTGACAAAGCCCTGAGAGCTGAAACATTTGATCTCCCTCTTAGCGTTTAAAACCATCATTATCTCCACGTTTTGCTTTTTATGGAGGGACACACTGTGGATACACATGCGAGCTCACACTGTGCCGATCATTGTTGGCGCTCTGTTCTCCGCGGTCATGTATCCGAACGTCGCCATTCATATTAATGCTGCTGCAGCCAGTATCAATCACTGTCCAGCAGCTCTGCTCGCTGTGCACACAGCTCACCAGCAGCGAGCAATCCGCCTCAAAGGGCTGCGAAAGATCAAAGTCAAACAGAAATCGAGTTTGCCTTTCATAAAAATTCAATTTAATAAGCCTTTGATCACGCACATTGCACTTCTCCAAATCATTGATTTCTGGCTTTTGTCCAGAAAGCTCATTGTGCTTTTGCTCCTGTTTTGATCACAGGATTGCAGGCAATTTGGCGTGTGCGGCCTCGTATGGAGCCGCGAATAATTGTGATGGAAGTTTACTGTTTGACACGGCTGAAAAAAAACCCTGCACTCAGCAGCTCTGATCCACATCGAGTTTTTTATTACTCCAGGGACGGCAGACTGAAAACACAGGTTGGTAACACATGACTCACATTCTCACATGTTTGGACACCATAGACTGTATATAAGAAGTGGACGTAGTCATAGTACCGTCACCCATTGGTGTGTGGACGGCTGTTTTGAAGCCTCGAGTTGGACGATTTCACTGACGCCATCTTGGATTACGGATGTCGCCATGTATGTTTTTTCGCAACCAAAAGACAAATGTTACCATCTATGGAATGAGGAAGAGTGACGTAGTGACGCCGTTTACGTCTCTGGTAGGTGCAGCAACCTGTCACTCACACTAAGCCCGCCCCAAAGCATACCCTACTTTATGGTCTATTTGACTCTAAATGAACATCATGCTGTACTGAAGAAGACTTAAAACTACAGATTGAGACCATAAACTCATGTTAACAATGTTTACTGAGGGAATAAATCAAGAGAGAAGTAGAGTCATTTTCTCATAGACTTCTATACAATCAGAGGAGTCGCCCCTGCTGGTCAGTAGAGGGAATGCAAGTTTAAGGCTCTTCCATATTTGCTTCACTCGAAAAGTAATTTATTGTGCTTATAACCAATGCCGAATGATATTTGGTAACATTGCAAAGACCAACTGTGCACTGTATTGCAACCGCCACAGCTTTCTTGCAGACACATGTTGTATATAAATGGCATCTGACATTCAAATATGATTCATTTGAGGACTCAAATTTGAATTCAACAGCAGAGAAAGACGTTCTAGATGTAACCATCCATTTCAATTAGGTTCAGGAAAAACACCACCAATCCCATGATGTCAAATATCATCATCGGGACAGCAGCATCTGAACATCGTAAATACATGTTCCCCTTTCCCAGCATGCCCTTCAGGATCCCCTGTGGTGACATCATCAACCCATTACAGAGTCCTGGCTCATCTACTGACAAACTGCTGCACCATTACTGCTGCCAGTCACCATCGCAATCAAACAGAGGTTTGGGCGTACAGCGGGGGTTTCGCATGCACACACACACACACACACACACACACACACACACACACACACGCACACGCACACACGCACACACACCTGTGCCAGTTCCTAACTGCGGGGATCTGTTGTTTGCCCTCGGTTTGCCTTGTAAACTAACGACTCGGTTGAAAGGCTCATTTGAAAGATTTCAAATTGTCACTGAGGTGACTCGGGGGGGTTTATGGAAATTGTGCGTTCCCAACAGGGTGTCTGAGTGTGTGTGTGTTTGTGTGTGTGTGTTTGTGTGTTATTGTGTATTGTCATGGCAGGGCGAAGGCAATCAGAGTCATCAGTCTGATCACTTCATCTCATCTCTGTCTCAGTGTGACTTTGGGTCACATGACAGCGAGGATGTGTGTGTGTGTGTTCAACATTTAAACATGTTTCAAAGCATCGTGATACAGTGTGCGTGTGTGTGTGTGTGTGTGTGTGTGTGTGTGTGTGTGTGTGTGTGTGTGTGTGTGATTTATAAGAGACTAGTTATGTGACAGAGTTTGTTTTTGTGATCTGACCCTGTTTAATTATGTCCCTGAATGTCACTAGTGTGTGTGTGTGTGTGTGTGTGTGTGTGTGTGTGTGTGTGTGTGTGTGTGTGTGTGTGTGTGTGTGTGTGTGTGTACATGTATATAAACTCACAATCCAATCATATGCGTGTTTGGGAATGCTGAATTTAAATAATTTCACAAGTTAAATCTCAGCGCTACTGCTGTTTATACAGGATTGTCTCTGTGTGTGTGCGTGTGTGCATGTGTGGTTGTCTTTTGGAGTCAATCTTGAATAACTTTACATAATCCATGAATGAAGACAGCACAGCAGAGACCAAGCTGACATTTGAAACACCAATCAGCTCTCTGCAGAGAAGGTGTTTTCTGCTGGCTAATGCTAATGTGAATGTGAGTGTGTGTTTCCGTGTCATTCCAAAATGCTACATGTCAGATTAATTACAATAAAAAAAACGTGTTTGTTGCTAAAAATCAAGTTCAGCTTCTTATAGCCATTAGAGATGCAACACATCCTTTTAAAAGAATCTATGAAATGAGACAATTACAATTAATTATTTTACTTTTTTTTGTATGAGCATTGAATTACATCACAGAACACTTTTCTGGTGAAAGGATGCAGAGAATGAGGATGCTGTTAAAATTTGTGCAGGGGCAATTAGTTTTTTCATTGGATGAAATTAATTGATTTAACCATGCAATGGCTGAAAGGTTAAATAAAAACAACAGCATAACACCTTCCTCACAGGATGCAATGTGAACGAGCAAACACACAACATAATTATTATCCCATTGAAGATGTCTTAACCTGCTCTGGGCGTTAGCATCCAGGTTAAGCGGCGTACCGCTTGTTTGAAAGACAGCTCACCCTGGCGTTATTTTTCACACACCCGCTCCACCTCAAAATATCATCACATAATGGTAAAAACGTACTCCTCATTTTTCATGCAATTTTCTACAAAAGCCTGCAACAGGTGCCAATTTCAAAGCCTTTTAAAATAAACTTCTGTCATCCCAGGAAACTAGGTTATGCAGCAGACCGCTTAGTTAGGTTAAGGAAAAGTTCGTCGTTTGGGTTAAAATAACCAGGGAAGTTACATGACAAATAAATCAGCTTTGACCTTTTGTTTCACATGTGGAATAAACTGTGGTCTCTTGGCTGAGAGATCTCTGTTGGTTTGACCCACACACCTCCCTTGACACCCACAGTCTGTTGGATTTAGAGATCTCATGAGAAATAAAGTAGATAATATGAAAACTTTTCGTAGGATATCTACGGATTACGGCGCATCATTTTTTTCAAATGCTGGATACGACCAGCTTGTTGACCTTTAACCTTATCAAAATCGACACCGACGTTAACTGTCAGTTAGTCAATACCGATATCTATTACATAGAGAGCAACATCGTTTGTTGTATTTCAGGGCATTGTTTTTGTGCTCCATTCGCAGTTTGTGTATTTCGATGAGATGAGTGGGTGAATAGTTTCTAAGGCTGAATATTTCTGCAGGCGTTCTGTGGATTGTGCCCTCGTTTTTACACCATGAGGCGGGATTGTTGTGAACATAAAGCTTGTTGAACTGAATGAAAATTATGTTCCGGCTCAAACAGACAGACTGTCAGACTGAAAGGTTTTATTGAAGTTTGAATACCTACACACACAAACACAAGTGCCAGAATCTTTACACACACATACATAATAGCATGTAACACATGCACAACACACACACACAACACAGATAAGCATGCTTATTGCTGTTTCTACACACACAGGCGTCCGTTTGTTGTTGACAAGAGGATTATCATGTCAATACGAAACAGCAGCAGAGAGGAGGAGCAGGAGGAAGAGGAGGCGGAGGAGGAGGAAGAAGACGGCAGTGACAGACAGCAGAGCGGGAGGACAAAGAGGACGAGTGACTGACAGAAGAAAAGGAAAACAGAGCATCTTTGTTGATAACACTACCAGCGTACTTTCTGTAGTGTCTCGCTGCCGTTTCCTTTGTGTTGTTAGACGCTGTTAGTCTGATTGGCTGCCGACGGCAGCTCACATAAGCTGACGAGGTGCTGAGTGCCACTGCTGCACACACTGGAAGTCACTCCACATGAAAACAGTGTTAATGCAGTGTCACATGCAACATGAGAGAGGATGTATGTGACGGACAGATACACCAACCAAAACTTCCAGACAGGTACATCATTATCAGACGGTTCTCCACAACCACGTCATGTTCCACCATAAAGGTATTTTAACATCCAACATCTACTGTATATTTACAGTGGTTATGAAAAAATAAATGTAGTCAAGGTGTGGTTAGGCAACTAAATGTACAGAAATAAATACCAGTACCATGTTCAGAAAGTAAAAACATCTTAGCTGACCCAAAGCTAGGTATCGTGACCTTTCTGCTTTCCATCCCACCATGATAAACCCTCTGATGTAATTTACAACTCTATTTTCAACGTATATTTACTTCTCCACAACTGATATGATCAAAAACACTTAACACTGTGAATATTTTAGGGTATTTCTTTCTAAACCTTTATAGAATGAAACATGATGAGATGTGAAACGATGTGGGCTACAGTAAGTGTGTAGGAGGAAGGTAGAGGAGGTGTCACAATCAGGGGGATTTGTTCAGTTCCCACTGGGACTGAAACACCATCCACCCACAGCTCTTTAATATTGTCCTCATGTTTTGGCAGTATAAAGACGGCAAACCGGATGATCATTATTTTCAGATCCAGAAAACGAGGGAAACTTTAACCTTCTAAAAATTGTTGGAACAATCACGACTACAAAAAACCTGCCAAGAAGGATGCTTGAACATATGTTCCTCATCTGGTGAAGATAAGACTTTCTGAAAAGGTGAACCACTAAATTTAGATTTTGCTGGATCTTTCCAATAGCTTCTAATGCATTTACTTTAGGAAGAATACTCTCAGTCAAACCTTATCTAATACTGCAGAGGGGGCCGAAAGATTGAAAAAAGTCTGAAGTCTGAACTCTATTTGTCATGACTGGCCTCACCTGGGAATCATATCAGCTAAGGGCACGACGATGAGCTCATCCATGTTCTGCTTTGGTTTTCTAAGAGACCTGTGAATTCTGAAAGCTCCACTCTAATTAGCTTTCTGTATTTTCTAATCAGCCCAGGTGGAAAAGAATCCCCCGTCCATCTTACAACAATCTGTGTTTTTCTTTTTTTCTGGCTCTCACAGTGAAGTCTCCAAACAATAACCTCCTTTAAGTCTCCATTGCCAGTAAGAGCTGATCTGATTTCTAGACATCAAAGTTAAAACTGGGCCACAGAGTCATTTCTACGATTGCCAGTTAATTAGGTCCATCTAGCTAAAATGAATTCAGTGTCAGCCAACAGCCCCGCAATAAATCCTTTCTCTCTTACTAAGGGTATGATGTATCATAAAGTGTTCAACCTCATGGTCATGCCACTTGGTTAGTTCAAAGAAAAAAACATGGTTTGAGCTAAATGAAGGTTGTGTGTCACATAAAAGACTAGTCAGCATAAAAACAGTTGGTTCCACACGTGTCAAAATAACAGCAGCCTCCTTGGTGAAAGTCCTGTGTTTGTTTGACAGGTGCATCCGCTACCTACTCCCTACACTGACTTTCTCGCTCAACGTCACCTGACTTCTGCAGCACTTGCCCGAGCATCAAATATTTCCGTGTCGTGAAATGATTCGGAAAATGCAAAATTTACCTGGCTGTTATGGAGTAGAGTATTTCTCATTTTAGTCTTCTTTATTTGAGTGTGAAACAGGTCAATACTACACATTCAAACTAAATTTGTTGAAAAATTGTTTTTTAAGATTGTTTTGTGGTGAGTCACTGCCCAAAGGGTGGGAGGGAGTCAAGGGTTTTCTGGGTCTTGAGGGAGGGTTAAATGAAGCTGGAGATGGAAAGGCAATCCGGTGCGGCATCAGCATTGATGTGGATGATGTACTGGACCGTTGGTGTAGACAGGGAGAGGAGACGGAAGGACAAGCTCTCAATTTACCAGTCCATCTACTTTCAGACACTCACCCATGGTCATGAGCGGGTAGTGACTGAAAGAATGAGACAGTGGAATCAAGCGAACAAAATGAGCTTCCTTTGTAGGGTGGCTGTGCTCATCCTTAGAGATAGGGTGATGAGCTCAGATATCCGGAGGGAGCTCTGAGTAAAGCCTCTGCTCCTTCACGTTGAACGGATCCAGCTGAGGTGGTCCAGGCATCTGTTCAGGTTGCCTCCAAAAGAGCTCTCCAGGCACTTCCATCTGGTAAGAGGGCCCCGGGGTAGACCCAGAACACGCTGGAGGGATAATATATGTCGTCTGGGCTTGGAAGGCATTGAGGTCTGCCAGGATAAACTTTGATGGGGGAGAGGGGAAGGTCTGGAATACCCTGCTAGGCCTGCTGCCCCAGATAAGCAAAAAGAGAATGGCTGGATGGATGGTTGTAATCTAGACCAGAGGCTGAATTCCACTTTGCTGTGTTGCTCACTTGAGGTCGCACACGTCTCTGACTGAAAACTTTAACAAGCAACAAAAGTGTCCTTGTTAAAATAAATTCAGTGTCAAAAAAGTACTAAAGACAGAAACCTGAAGAACCCAAATGCTGAGGAAACCCTGTCAACAGCTGAAAGCTCCAGTAGGAGTAAGCACTTTTCCATCATATTTAGTCCAGCTTAACCTCGTTGTCAAGAAGTCTATGGACCTTTAAATCACCGCGTAGCTGACTGGGATTGTCACTATATGACACCTTTGAGCCTTTTCTTTTTAGGGTTTGCTGTATGAGAACTGACTGCTGCTTAATGCCACAGAACCTGTTTTTACATTCAATCCAAACACACTTTGATGTCGCAGTTGGCAGCTCCAGAATACGTTAAGGAAACACCGTGGATTATGATAAATCTGGATTTATTAGACAATAAGCCTAACATCCACTTGCTCTCACATATCATTAACTTTCTCCTTCTTAACATAAATTCTGGTTTACTGTAGTGTTTTACACTTCATAAACGTTGCTCCTACAGTTCACACAGAAACAAATTGAACACTGCACAGCCGAAACATTAACATTTGCCCTTTTTCTCCCCACCCGAAGAACATTGGAAACCTCTCCGCCAACGACAGCACATATCTGCACAAGTAATCATGCAAATGTGAGTGTGCACACGCATGTTCCATATTTACTTGTGTGCGTCTCTTGAGTGAGCTCTTCACTCGCAGGAGGAGATGGAGGATCAACAGGAGGGAACCAAGATGACGAGAGAATAGAGGACGTTAGATCAATCACGGAGAGGGGGAGAGCGATAGGAGGGGAGGAGATGAGTGGGAGACGAGAGGAGGAGGCGAGAAAGAGAATAAGAGAGAGAGAGAGAGAGAGAGAGAGAGAGAGATGAAAAAGGTGGCAGGAAAGCTGACAGCTCAACACTTTTGCAGTACATCCTGTACTCAGCACTACAGAGAGAGAGATGAGGGCAGACAGTGATTCGCTGTGAGATAAACAGGCTGGGAGAGTCTGAAGCGATAGATCATTTTAGCAAGAATGGAGTGCATGTCAAGGATACTTGTTTCCCCTATAATTATTTATGCATTCATATACATTGCTTATACCTTTTGTTAATGTCACACCCTTAACTGGCAGTCAGGTTTCTTTTAACCATGACGTTAATCTTTTCCTGAACTTTAACCTTCCTGGATGTGGAACGTTTACATGTTCTGAAAGGCACTGACAAACAATCGTTATATTATATTAATATGCATTAAGTCATACAAGTAAAATATATGAGCTCATGAACACGCAGCAAAGAAAATGCAGCAAAAGTAAAGAAAAAGAAGATCAAACTAACTGATTTAAAACAATAAATGAAGATATAGGTGAGATGACAGGAAATAAATATTGTTATATAGGTGTTTAACACATGTGTCGATGTTTAATTGAAGATATTTATACATATAGTTATTAAACACCAGTAACAGTCTGCACAGTCGGTCAATCAAGTGTTGATATTTCAATTTATATTTGAATGCCTGTAGACGGAAATCTGTCTTTTATTATGTAATCCATCAAAAATGCACCCATTACCCATTTGTCCAGTAAGATTCCACATGATTCCTTCATGTTTGAGTAGGGAGCGAAATAGAAAAGGACTTCTATACCAAGAAAAGGAGAGATAAAAGGACAGTGACAACAGGTGGACAGACACACAGGGGTAGTAGAGCCACTAGTTCCTCAGGACCTCAGAAGGTTTGTTGTTCCTAACAGGTCAACGCTGCCAGCCCTAATCAGCCTGAAGATCCTGACCACTCCAAGGTCCGCGCAGGAGGCAAGCACGACAACAGCTGTCACAAAAATAATGAGTCAAGGGCGAAGCTGCGTAATGAAACAAAACCACAGCAACCAGCTGCAGAGCCTCACAGGGCGTCAGGGCCCAGCGGAGCACTGATGCATGGCCTCAAGGCTGCTTCCCATGAGCCCTCACACCTTCAGGCTGGACCAGGTAGAGAGCCAACAGTCACAGTGATGTCATCAAAAGACCGAATCGGAATCATTCAGTTGCTATTAATTTGACAAATTTAGGTCATTTCGAGTTTTGGAGACCTACTTTTCGGTTCAACTTTGAAACGCTGTGGTTGAACACATGAAGTTCTTCCAGTGCAGTGGATATAGGCAACAGACATTTGTAATGTATTCTCCTTTGAGGTAGCATTGAGGTAGACTACTCGTGTTGTATGTTGCCCAAAGATCTAAACAATTCAGTTGGGGAGTAAAGTAAGGATACTTAACCCCAAGTTGCTCCCGAAGGCTTGCCATCGGTGTGGACTGGATGTTGCATGAATGTTAGTTAGAGTCTGATGGTGGCACCTTGCATGGTAGCCTGTCATCAGTGTGTGAATGAATGAATGATATGTAATGATATGTAATATACTACTGATTGTAAGTCGCTTTGGATTAAAGCGTCTGCTAAATGACTGTAATGTAATGTAATGTAATGTAAGTGAGGGCTAAAACTAAGAAAATTTAAAGTGAAAGTTTAGCAGTATATATATATATATATATTTGATAAAACATGTGCTCTCACCTATTAAATTATAGGAATTTATGTTGATTATTTTGGTTACTTCCACACAGTTAAACAGACAGTTTAAATGCATATCTGCACATTTAACATGATAAAATGATTTACTGAATGTGTGTGGGCGGACGCTTGTTTTAAAGTGACTGCGAGGGAAAATGTCAGCTTACATAAGCAAGTAGTCTGCGTGTACAGTTAACATGCTGAATGAGACTCATCGCTCAGCGCTCCCACTCTCAGAGTGCTTTCCATTGAAACGTCAGCCAAGCCAGCAGCAGTAAGTAAGGAATCCAACAGCATAAATGTCAGTCAACTGCAATCTTCCGCTGTAGAGCTGGAAACATTTAAAGTGTGTCCTAAGACAACCCTCTCATGCCCCTATGTACATTGAAAATTGGTGTCTGTAAACATTTGTTCTGTCCACTATCCGTGCAAAGTAACTTCTCAGGACAAGCTGTCAGTTTGTTAATATGAGGCACCGTATTAGCAGGAAGAGTTAACCAAATAAAGTGGGGATCTCTGAAGGATAGTGATGTAATGGTGGAAATAATATCTCATTACACATGAAGAGTAACACAAACATGACAGCAGTAAGTCTTCTTTGCATCACAATATCACCCACGTGACAAAACTCGGTTGAGTTTAAGAAAAGGTTGGCTTAAAAAAACTACATTTGTTACATTAAAATAACTTGTTTTTACTTAAACTGTTCAATCAAGGAGGATCAATACCAAAGGTGGATGTTTCAAATGGCAATTTTTTTTATAATTCAGTCGTACATTCCTTCCTGGAAAAATTGTGCCAGCTTATCAACAAAGCTGAGACTGTCATTAAAAGTCTGAGAATGTTTTCAACATGAGCAGCCTGAGAGTTATTATTATTAAATAAACGCTGAGGAAAAGTCAGAGTCACATTTTTAAATTTTTCAAATATAACATTTATGGTGCACTGCCTTGAGTTTAAGCTTTTTGTTAATCTGATTGGATGCACTTTGAAAGGTCACCGTTAAATGTGCTTAAAGTTCAAATATTATGAATTTTGTGCAGCGGCAAGGTATAAAATCTGAGCCGAGTGCAATGCCCAAGGCGAAGCTACTGAGAGGTGCAGAGCAGAGAGTTTTTGACTGCACTCAACACCGTGCTGCACAGCGCGCCTAGCATGATCAGCACGTTAGCAGAGCATGAAAAAACAGAGAGGAAGCACACTGAATGGCACACTGGATCTATTATTCTCAGAGACTTCTGCCCTGTTCTCAGAGTCTAGTTTGCTTGTACAAAAGTGCTTTTTTTCTTTGAAATATTAGAACCCGTCTGCTGCTGTCACTGGAGTTCATTTTGCACCCGAGCGTAATTTTGCAGGCTGACATAAATAGATGCATTTTATTTGCATTGCATTTGCTATATAAATACTTTTGGACCATGTTGTAAAAAAACAAACCAAATTGACTTTACCGTATAAACAAAATGGCACTGATTGTGATTCATTCGAATGTGATACAGTTTGAGAACGCTCATACCAAGGCTCCTTGTTCGTCACAGCCTCAGTGCTGCCTGGGAAAAATACTTTCTAAGATCAATGAATAAAAAAATGCAAACTGAAGGCCAGTCAGATCCACTTTATCTCCACTCTGACAATGACAGATTGGTGCTGCTGTTCCTGTGGTGCCTGTCTGCACACTGGGTTATTACTTCTCACTAAGGCTGCATCTGCTCCAACTAAAAAAATGGCATCGTTATTTTCACAGAAAATATGAACAAAGTGAACTGTTAACAATGAATAACTCCTTATTGTAAGCTTTATTACAGTTTGGGTTACTGAGTTGTTTGCCTATTCACAGAGGAAGACAAATTTTGGACACTTAGGTTTTGGAGCTGCAAAGGCTTCCTCCACAAGTATGGTTCAAACATATTGTCTACATTACACATATGGATAAAGTCATGACAGCCTACAAGCAAAATGCCATCATAATTGTGGTAATAATCCTTTTGGAAAACTTTGAGAATGTAGTTTTAAATACACAGTCAATGATAACACTGCTGCTTCTTTCAATAGTTTATATTTTTGCTCATTCCTACTTTAGTTCTTAAAAGGGATGGATCCTTTACCAGCATGCAAAGGGGGAAACCATGGACACTTGTTTTGTCCTTTGAAGGCATGCTTTGGATTATTTCTATCCAATTTATTTTATCAAACAACCTTCCTAATGATATTATCTTACCAGGGTACATTCAGAGATGCCTGTGTCAACCTATGTTACTGGTCAAAAATAATCAGGTAACACGATTGCATAATGCTGTTCCATCTCACCTTTTCTGGACTCAGATGACAAATAATCCATCAGTAAGTCCAATGACAGGGTCTGAAGTAGGTATTAATGAATTATTGAGCTGCAAACAGTCTCTGACAGTGATGAGAGCTGCAGTTAGCAGTCTGAGAGTGTTTTATTGTGCAAAATCCTTTAATGAAAATTGACTTTTCTCAATTCAAACACAAACAGCTACAGGACGTTAGCGTTTCTGTTGGCCGACCATGCCGATCTGCAGGTCAAAGTTGGTTAGCGGTGAACTCTGTTCAAGGCAATCGAGCTCTCACTGGTACAGGGAGGTTGAGTTACGACTGCATAGGACCTCAACCTGAACTGAAAAACAAAGTGAAAATGAACAGAGAATGAGGAATAATATCACACATGAGACCTCAGTTCAATCAGAGGCTCAGAGTGGAGGTGGGAAGCCTTTCTCAACGCCAGGTTCGTCAAGTTCAGACTCACATTCTTGGAACTTTGAACTTCGCCAAAACTTTGTTTAGAAAAATCTCTACTATCATCAAACAAAATTTAATGAAAAAATAAGAGCAATAGTATGAACAATAAGCATATAGTAATAGCTTAGGGTGTTCTTCTGCTATTGCTACTGGTAAGGTGAAATTAATGCTGGGATAAACAAGTCAGCACATACAGCATCCGTGATCAAACAAGTGAAACAAGCCATATAAGGGCATTTAGACCTGACTTGGTAACATATAGACTTTGAGGTAGGACAATGCTTGGACAATTAACAAGTCTGCGTAAAAACACAAGAAAATGATTTGGTTAGGTTTAGTAAAAAAAAAGTTATGGCTATAAATCGAATCAAGCCAACCTTCACTTTGGGTTTGACACAGGACACAGGGAATGGTCTCCTGGGTGAAAGTTTTGTACTGTCCCATCCTTCCACGCAGAACTGCTCCCTATGCGGATGTCCGCAGACTATGATTGGAAAAGTATTTGTAATATGTCCAAAATAAATGTAATCCAGGAGAAAATGTGTTTAAAAACATAATTGACAATGCAGTTTTATTATATGAAAAAGCATTTTTTGGGGGGACCAGACTGCTCATCCCACAGCTGAGGACAATTTGGAGACTCCAGTTCCCTGGGGAACATTTCTCAGAGAGAGGATACCAAGGCAAAACAACACTTTTAAATCTTTTAAAAATGGAAAGCACTGTGATAAGAATACAGTATATGGGCTGGTGACCTGAAATATGTTACATTTCAATAGGTCTAGATGAGGGAGTTAAACAAATCGACCCTTGGGATTGCAGCACCACCTCACATCTCCCAAAAGTAAATGTGTGGCACTGCGTTAGTGTGAAGGATTACAGCAGTACAAATATTGTTCATGCACAAAAAAGGCTGAGAGATGAGTTTTATTTATGGATAAACTATTGTGTCATCATCTTAGAGAATGATTCTCTTACTAGATGATCCAGCAGGCAAGACCATTTTAAATGGAGAAACTGACATTCGGCACAAATAATTTCATTTATGTCTGTTCCGAACTGGGGAGTTTATTGTCACATTGTCTAAATGTTGTTTCACTGGCTTTCCAGCCCACCAGGAAATTGATTTTCTGTGAAACACAAAGGGATAAATACACACACAGTGTATTGCTTTATCCACCTACCATTTATTTAGTCAGGACTCAGGGTGGACTGCCCTGCCTTCACCTCTAACTGTTTCAGTTTTAGATTGATCATAGTCTGTTTCTGAGACCTTTCACCCAGCTGAGAACATTCAGAGGGAAACGGTATGATTGTTACTGAAAAGACCATTTCTCCTTTCCAGCTAATAACTTTATCTGGTTTAGTGAACGAAGGTCTTAACACTAGTTTACAGGACTCCCTGCAGAAGAAGGAAAGAAATGGGAAACTGAGAAGGATGTTCCCTCTTACATATCAGATAAACTTACGTGTAAACAGATGGAGATGGAACACTTTGAAAAGGGCAAAGTATGTCCCCATCAGGGTTCAAAGACCAAGCCAGGGTGCAAAATCCTGCAAACACCTTGGTTTAAGCATTTCAAGGGGCTTCTGAGGCTTCATATAGCACCTTATATCGTAATGTTACAAATTAACTAGCTCACGCTCCCCTGGCTGCTGAAGAGAAGCAAAAGAATGGACTCCTACTGCGTTGAACCACTTCAAGCAGATGGCCAATTGCCAAGGGAGGACAAGGTAATGGAGAAAGAACCTTTATCTTCTTTGCTGGTGACTATAAATAACCCCAAGGGACAACTTACCCCTAGAAAGGCTGTCAGACTCCTCATCTCATGATGGAAGCTCATCATTAATGGCTCAGTAGAATAAAGTCAGGATGAGAATCAAGAGTGCATCACCAGCTTCTCTGAAATATGTCTTCTTGCATGAACAGAGATGGGATGAGTGGACTCGGCAGAGGCCACACACTGTGGCTGTTGAGAAGTTCTCACTTGTCAGCCCAACGTCTTATTTCATATACTGTTTATACCATTTATTGGATGGATTGTCATGAAATAGCGACATCTGCAGTCCATGGAAGACAAATCCATATGACTTCAATGAACCTGGGACTTTTAGTACCAACAACAGGTCAACAGGTTCACTCCCTGACAGATTGTCTAGCAAACAAATAGATTACTTACTGTCAGCACGGAAATGAACAGACATTAGTAAACAATACAATGAAACACGCTAGCCTTAATTTAATAATCTGTGCGATTCATTTAAATATTACAGATTTTCTCAAATGCTTTGGTTACATTTTTGAAACATACTTAGAATTCTCTAAACTGTAAGTGCAATAGTCACAACAAGCCTGCTCTCACCAATTGATTCACACAACAATTGTTATGTCATTTTGTGTATAATAAGAACGCAGTTCTTGTTTTTTGTGTGTCATTTGTACGCCCTGTAGTCTGTACTGACTGCAATGAAAAAAAGCCTTCACGTTAATATATACTTCTCTCTGAACAAGTGAAGTTTTCACACTTTCAACTAATGTTCAAAACCCATGTCTCAAAATGTTTTTTATTGAGTTTTGTAATTTATGTTAGTGACGTTTGTGACATGTTCTCCTCTTGCATTGATTCCATACGTATTTAACAGTTTTATTTCTGTACCTATTTTCAGCCCAACCAATGTTTTTCCTAACTGCAGTTAACATAGTTTTGTTGCCTTGGCATCTGATACCGACGGACAAGGAACCCTTTTAGCGTTCCGTGTCATTGTTAGATGGACTGGGAAAAGGCTTCAGGAGTGTGATGAGCTGGTATAAAGACAGAAACAAACAGGCTTTTCAGCCAGGAGACCGGTGTTTGTGGCCCAAAGTGCTGTTGAGATATTTTGAAGTTGCATTATTGATGTTTGAATTGTGTTTTGTGGACACACTTGTTTTAAGCCCACCCATGATATTTTTCCTGAGTGGTTTTGTCGCCTAAACTTAGCTAGGGCTTTTGTTTGAATTCACAGTGTTAACCAAGTGTGTATACTGCTGCCGTTTTGGAGCGTTATAGGTGCATTAGAAAATAACACAAGTGAAAGTATGTGACGAGTTGGTATGAAATAACTTTAGTCTGGTTAAAGTTAAGCTTAGTCTGACGGACAAGTGCTGAGCCTAATAAACTGAGTCTGAGGTGTTCTAAAATGACCATCGTACAAAGAATAAACCCTTTTCATTCATATCATGACCTTTCCTTTGGTGGCACCCTCAAAGAAGGATCCAAGAACAAAAAAAGTAAAGTCTATCCTTCATCTAACCAACAGAAAAGTTTTATTTTCTATTTTATTTTATTAGTTTACTTGACAGGGAATGTGCTCATATATCAAAAGATTTGTATAAAACTGGAGTAAGCCTCAAGCTAATAAAGTTGATTTGCATCTGTTGTCTATGGCCAGATGTTCGATAGGAGTGTACAAATCTTTACGGCCCCTCGAGGCAGCCTGTACGTCTACAGATTCTCCTTTTCTTTATGGATACATCTGGTACATTCCAAACCACACCACTGTTTGGAGACAACAATGACTTTTTTTTTTTTTTTCTAAGATGGTGGACAAACATGACAGAAGCATTTCAGCCCAGTGGAGCCCAAGTTGGTCCAGCTATTCAGTCAGAAATACCGATCAGTGAATTCATCCAACTATTCATCTATCCACCTCTGTGTCCACCTATTAAAATGTCCATCCATCCATTCATCCAGTTTAATTGCCCTCCGTCTCCACTCGACCACGATTTATCTATTTATCCATCAGTTCAAATGTCTGTCCATTTATCCATCCATCCATCCATCTATTGGTTTGCTGCTGAGGATATTTGTATGGCAATAGGCAGGGAGCCCAAAAAAATACTGCTGTGCTAGTATTTCCAGGGGCATCAATTCACTCTGCGAGAACTTTAGCAGGTTTTACCTCTCAGTCGCCACATTATTGGGATTTCTGAGGAGCAGGGAGTGAAAGAAAGAGTCCAAGACACATAGGTGAAGGCAAGTTTCCTCTCAAAAATAATGAGCTCATACAGTACAGAGAGTTTTAACTGTCGAACACACAGTACCTGGAACATTTAAGCCCCATTGTATTTAATGGAGCAGTATAATGTGTCATGAAGAGTACGTTAGCCTTAATGAATCAACTCCTCCAAGTTATATTAATACTCATATTCCTCGAGCCTATTAATAAACCCTAAACCTAAAATAAATTACAACTCATTTGAAAGCCTTGTTCTTAGTCTTTCAAACCCGAGCGGGAAAGCATTAAAGTCAATTCTCTTTGTTATAGTGTACCGTGCACCAGGTGCGTTATTATTGTAGGGGATTTTAATATTCATGTGGATGTGGATAATGATAGCCTTAGTACTGCGTTTAGTTCATTATTAGATTCTATTGGCTTCTGTCAGTGTGTACATAAACCGACTCACTGTTTTAACCACACCCTCGACCTTGTTCTGGTTTATGGCATTGAAATAGAAAATGTACTTGTCTCTCAACAGAACTCTCTTTTATCGGACCATTATCTAATAACCTTTGAATTTTTTCTACCAGAGTGTACGCCATTAGGCAAAAGTTTCTACACTAGATGTCTATCTGATAGTGCTGTAGCTACATTTAAAGAAGCAATTTCTTCAGGGTTTTATTTATTACCATTGCTCAATATAACAGAGGACTCCTACGCTAACTTTAGTCCGTCTCAGATTGACCATCTTGTTGATAGTGCTGCATGCTCACTGTGAATGATACTAGACTCTATAGCTCCTCTAAAAAAAGAAGCTAATAAAAGAAAGGAGGTTTGCTCCATGGTATAATCCTCAAACCCGCGATTTAAAGCAAATATCGCGAAAACTTGAAAGGATATGGTGTTCCACCAATGTCCGGGGGCAGACACTGATTTTGCTTCTTCCCCAGAGTCCTTGTGCTTTCTCGCCTCGCAGGTTCCCAGGAATCGGGGTTATATTTGGACTGTCATCGTGCCACCTGCTGAGGCCCTGCTGACACCCACTGCTACTACCACTATCATTATTAGTCACATTACTATTATTATTCGCTGTACTATTACGCTTATTGACTTTGCTTCTACACTGGAGTCTTTGTGCTTTCTCGCTGTGCAGGCTTCTATAAATCGTAACTGCACCTGGACTGTGATCGTGCCTCCTGCTATGGCCCTGCTGACTCCGACTGCTACCACCATTATTATTACTAGTCACATTACTATTACCTATACCATTACGCATATTAGCTTTACTTCCACCCTGAAGCCCTTTTTGCTTTCTCGCTTTGCAGGTTTCCATGAATCGTTGTGGTACCTGGACCGTAGTCGTGCCTCCTGCTGTGAGCCGACTGACACCCACTGCTACTTCGATTATCATTGTTAATCACATTACTATCCCTATTTCATAATTATAATTCTAATATAATAATTGCTGCTGTTATTATAAGTAGTCTTATTATATGAATCATTTATGTCATATACATTGAATGTGTTGTATCTCTGTTATGTTGTTCATTCTGTACACATGACATCTATTGCATTCTGTCCATCCTGGGAGAAGGATCCCTCCTCTGTCGTTCTCCCATAGGTTTCTTCCTTTTTTTCTCCCTGTTAAAGGGTTTTTTTAGGGGAGTTTTTCCTGTGCTGATGGGAGGGTTCCGGGACAGAGGATGTCGCATGTGTACAGATTGTAAAGCCCTCTGAGGCAAATTTGTAATTTGTGATTCTGGGCTATACAAAATAAACTGAATTGAATTGAATTGAATTATAATACTTGTTGCTTGATGAATAGATTGATGGAATCTGTTAAAATCACATAGGATGACAACACCCAGTCAACTGTTTAACTACAGTTCTGAATTAGTCTGTAAGTTACATTCACATTTATGGTAAGTAGTAGTCCGACTCACTGGATGCAGAGCATTTTGCTAAGAACAACTAGCCATAGTTTTTTCCTCTACAAACAATGCTAACATTTTGTAGCCTACATTTTAAAGATAAATGGATCAATCTAGTGCACTTATAGACCAAAATGTAATAGAATACATATATTAAGAACTCTGTACTCTGAACAATCTTGAGCTCTAGTGAACATAACCATAAATAAACACATTGGTTGTATAAATATGTATGGTGATGCCATGACAACATTTTTATTACCTTTTCATATATCAGTTTATACCGTCATGTAGTTTCTGATTAAATACAGTTAATCCAAATGTTTGTGATTACAAAGGTTACATTTGAATACACTATATTCTTTCTGGTACTAAGCTTACATGTAGAATATAACTATTATTCTGGTGCACTGTTCCAATCTGAGTTCAAGTTATATTGAAGAACTTTTAATGGAAGTTTGAAAGTAATCAGTGTTGAATACTAAGATTATGTTTTTCATAGAGTTTAAAACATTTTAGAAAAATAATCAAAAAGTACAATTTTACATTAATTATAACATTATAAAGGATAACTAGTAAGTAAAGTTTGCCACCTTCTGCACTTTATAATTCATGAGCATGTTGGGATTTAATATGAAATCTGAATATGATTTATGTCATAAAATAGAAAAAGAGATGAAAGCATTATGGTTAGGGGTTAGTTTAATTTTTATACCTTCTTCCATGTTTAAATGAGATAGGTGATATTGGAGTAGAGTTTGACATTGGCTCCATTGGATATGTCAAGTTCCCATAATATACTGCACCGCATACAAACACACATCCAGCTACTACATAGACCCTCCACATTTTTTGTTTCTAAATGGCATAACAAATATTTTTTTTCCGCATTCATGTGTTTACTTACTGGCTTTTGGCTTAACATCTGTGACTAATGTGTGAATTCAATTTACGGGATACATATGCAGCTCCCATCGAGCTTCTGCAATGAAATACAAAGTTGGTCACAGTGGCGATAATCCTGTAAAGTGATTTGAAAATGATGTACCCAGGATACAAAGAGGCTGCCTGGTTCTGCAAAACTGCTTCACAACTGCTTAGTATTCACATCCCAGTAACTAGTTATATATATTAAACTACCACAGTTTAATACACAGAATAAATTAAATTCCTCTGAAAAGAAAACCGTTAAACATCTCTTTAAACTTTAAATTTCTTTCATTTGTTCAATCTTCATTTGCACGTGTCAGTCTACTTTTAAAACCTAAGACATTTTACATTTTTTTTCCAATATTGAGAGCTAAGCAGAAAGAGAACTCGAAAAAAAGGTCGAAAATGCTGACACTGCTGAACTCCAGAACATGAAAATATGATTTAAAATCAGAATCAGGTTACATTTTGGCCCCGGCTATGAGTAGTGGTGAAGACGTTTCACTTGAAACATGTTTCTAGCAGATAATGAAGTCAACTTGAGGTTAGGAAGGAACAATCTTCAGCTGGATGTTTAATGTGTTTTGAGGTGAGCCTGAGGGGCTTGTGACAGTTACATTAAAGACACAGATAGCCCAGATGAACTGAAGCAAACCCTCACAAATCAGTCTGTTTGCTTCAGCCTGTCTGGAAGAACCAGAGGGTGAGGCAGGTTGTTTTTGATGGTAAAAACCATGCTACCTGCTTCTCAGTTGAGTTGTAAAAAAACAAAACGCCAAATACAAATTCAAAGCACATACTTCATGCATTTTATTTTGGCAAACTATACTTGACACAACACCAAAGAATAGTGATGATAAAAGGTTTGGATCTGTAATACTGGGGAGTGTAACTATAATGTCTCACATCTACAGCATGAATTCAGCGAGGTTTAGGCCTATCCATGTACGTATGTGTAGATAAAAAATATTAGCATTTTCAACTTAATAAATATACACATTCTGTTGTCCACAAATAAATAAAAACATATACATTACTTTTAAGTGCATCATATCTTGTGCAATCAACTCATGAAAAATTGTTAGGCATCACATTGATGGTCAAATACACTGTAAAAAGACACACAGATTAGTCCACATAGACCTTATCAGTGAGTTGTAGATGAAACATGGCTACTGGAACACAAATATAGATGTAGCTTCTTTTATTTTTCATGCATTCTTTTTGAATTTTGATCATCTACATGCATGCTCCACTCAAACCTCCTGATGCTGCTGATTTGCAATTAGGCTGACATTCAGATTCATAACTGGTGATAATTAGTATTCATCTGTTATTGCAATGTTGGCTTTTATCTCTCCATGACTGATTAAAGAGATCAGCATTGTTCCTGAGTCTTTTTTTCAAAGGACTAGCCGTAAATGTAGCATCACTTTAGGGTGTGGTTATTATTAAGGAGAGAGGGGAAGGAAGAGGGGTCATTTTGTAGTTTTAATAAATGTGTAACAGAGGTTCATATTCTACAAGATAATCAAATGTTAGTTCTGTAAAATCTTAAATTGACATGTAGTAACTGTAGCTGTTGGATAAATAAAGTGGAGTAGAAGAAAAAAAAGAAGAATATAACAGAAACACTTTAGTAAAAAACGAGTTATCTTGCTGTCAATTAAAGCTGCTCGACGTTGTTTATTTTACTACTGCACGGTTCACTCACTTGTGACGCTGTGCTTCAGGAGTCGCTCAGTGCTCTAACATGCAGTGGGGCTACTGACTGCTGGGAAATGTGGAGAACAAACACAGTGGACACAGATACAGACATGGATTGGTTTTAAATAGCAGATACTGATCCATAAACAAATGCCTCTGTCGGCTTTAAATTGATTAAACTATGAATCAAAAACATGCTTGTGTTTGTATGTACTTTCATTTTCCGTTATTTGACTATTTTGGTGGTTTATTGATGTGATATAAAAAGTAAAATCCATTAAGTGTTATTTTGGATTATTTAAAGTTAAGTGCATAATGCCGGCAGGTATGCAGCATTATGAAGTAATGCAAAGGGAGTTTTGAGCTCTTTTAAATTGAGTTTGGGGGTGACACAAGGATAAGTGAGCTAAGGGCTGTTTCAAAATTAGGGTTGTTTTGAAGAAAGGTCTGCTTAGATGAATGTAAGATCAGAATGACAACAACATCTCTCCCCCGGGGCTGAGGCTTCCACCTCACTGATCTGTCGCTGCTCCTATCCTCCTCCTCCATCTTAGTTTATTAATTTCATGTTCATTCTACTTTTTTCCCCTCTATCTTCTACTTCAGCGACTCTTTGCTTTTCTCACCTCAACATCTCTTCTTCTTCAGTGTGTGTGTGTGTTTATTTGTTTGTTGCCCGGGCGGCTGTGTAATCTTTGCTTCGTCTGCCTAAATTTGGAGCGTATGAATGTATTCATGCATGTCTGTGTTTTTAGGGAGCCAGCCTGTTTTTGCAAAAATGCCCAAGGATGTGTGTGTCGTTAGTGTGTGTTTGTGTGTATACATATATGAGTGTGTGTGTGTGTCTTTGGGTGGCAGAGTGCTGTGTTTTGCCCAGTGGGCGAGTGGTGCCCAGACTGGCACTAACCCTACAGGTAGACTGTACAGCCCAGTGGACACAAGCACACCCACACACCTACACACACACACACACACACACACACACACACACACACACACACACACACACACACACACACACACACACACACACACAAAATGTATGTGTGTGATAGTGAAAAACACACAACGCATGAGGGGCATCTCAGTGATAAGCTTGAGACAATGTGTGTGTTTGTGTGTGTGTGTGTGTGTGTGTGTGTGTGTGTGTGTGTGTGTGTGTGTGTGTGTGTGTGTGTGTGTGTGTGTGTGTGTGTGTGAGAGAGAGAGACAATGCCTGAGACAATAAGGTGTTTGCTGGCCAATAATATGGGTTGTATTGCTAAATGAGTCTGAATGAGAGACAGACAGAAATAAACCAACACATTCTCCCAGCTCTTCAACTACCAACAGCTGGTCAGTGGCCAAAAAACTTCACACTATAACACTCTAGGTACCCCTCTATCTTCATGTCTGTTTAGGTTTAGACAAAACAACCACTTAGGTAGGTTTTGGATAAGATCATGTTTGACGTTAACTAGACTGACTTACAATTCATGTGACTAACAAAACTAACGACTCCTGTGACTAGAGGCTGTCGTAACATATACTTTTAGTTTTTCGCACAAGAAACGAACAGGAACTGTGGTCTCCTGGATGAAACTCCGATGTTTGTTTGGAAGGATGAAGCAGGTAAAATAGTGCGCTGGACAGAAAGTTAATCCCTGCACTAAAATAATAACCTGTCCTCCAGTCACATAATGCCGTCGCTCTCGCTTTTAAGCGTGCCCTTACGCTCGTATTTATTGACAACAATACATATGAGGGTGCAAAAAAAACACTGCATGTGGACAGCCCCTTAAGCTGTTTGGAAAAACTACACGTATCACATTGAAGACTAGAAATGTTCTCTCAGTAGTGACTCCCTCTCCTCTTCCAAACAAAGGAGAGTTCAATCTCACTAAAGAGTCCCTTACATTAACAAAAAGAAGGAATTACTCAACTCATATTGTCAATTTACGTTGATCATAACGTATCGGTTGTATGGTATTACTCTGCAGCTCGAATGTCAATTTTGGAGTCACAACAAAGGCAGTCGATGATGTACAAAACAGTAAATAGGTGTTTCAAAAACCCTGCAAGGTCCTTGAGAATACAGTCATGAAGCATAGAAAATAATAGGTTAATGGCTTCAGTAGTATTAGCTGTGTAAAGACAGACAGACAGACACACACACAAGACTGAACACATGATCTTACGCCTGGCAGACAATGAGGCATTAAAAAGCAAAACAAAGCAAAACAAAACAAAACAAAACAAAACAAAACAAAACAAAACAAAACATTTCTATAAAGAAGAAAAATGTAGAAAAAACTGATAAAGGGATGAAACCAAGCAGAGGCTCAATGTTTTAAAACCCAATGACATGAATCCGCTGAACAGGAACTAAACAAATTTCAGCAGCAATCCATCTGCAACTCAAGACCTGAGAGAATGTGATGATTCATGAGTACAGAAGAAGTTTGTGGAGTGAGCGAGGACAGAAACCCGGGTGTAATCAATGTTTGAGCTGCGTGAGGAAACCGATTCACTGCTTTGGCTTGAATGAGCAGTTCGGCTTCCTGCACTCACTTCGTTTGTCGTGTTCCTCTGGTTTGTGTGAGCTCAGTATTTGTAGTTTTTAAAAGTAACTTTTCATTTATCGCTCTTTCAACAAGCCATTTACAAAAAATACAACCATCTGCCATCAAAATACAGACAAATTAATAAATAATTACTCCAAAAATCAATAAATCACCTGAACTCCAGAGGAAAAAATAACTTGGTTTTCTTTTATCAACCCACTCTCATGGGAAGGGCCTCTAAATAGTAAGCATTTCCCACATTTTCCTTAGGCTTTTCGTGTGCCATTTTACACCACGTTGTTACTGTGAAACAGTCGTGGTTATGTGTAGGCAACAAAACCACTTCTATCTTTATTTTGTTGTATAGTATGTGTTCTATCTTTATTTTGTTGTATAGTATGTGTATTTATTGTCTGTGTCTGTGTAGTTGTATAGTATGTGTATTTATTGTCTGTGTAGTTGTATAGTATGTGTATTTATTGTCTGTGTAGTTGTATAGTAACCACTTGCTTAGGTATAGTCTGTGTAATAGTATGTGTATTTATTGTCATAATTTGGGGTTAAAATAAGTATGTTAACTAGGTAAAATATGTATGTAAAAAGTAAAAAGTAAAACATGTACACCCATCCACATTCTCTCCGACCTGCCTTAAGAGCTTTCTCTCTCACATTTATAACATCACATGTTCAGAGCGTAGCATGTCCACACAGATGTGGTCAGTGCAGAAAATATGGCGTGCAAAGGACACGCAAAGAAAGAATCGTGTTCTAATTGGTGCCAATTGGCGAGAGTGGGCTGCTTTTACAGAGCAGAACACCTTAACATAATCCCATAACATGCTCAACTGATCTACGTCCTTCATTTAAGGACGGAGTGAGTGAGAACAGAGAGAGAGAGAGAGAGAGAGAGAGAAAACCATTACTATCTCAGAGAGGGAGCTGTTAAAGGTTACAGCAACAAGCCAAGTACCCTGTAGTGAGTGTGTGTGTGTGTATGTGTGTGTGTGTGTGTGTGTGTGTGTGTGTGTGTGTGTGTGTGTGTGTGTGTGTGTGTGTGTGTGTGAGAATGTGCATCCTTTGTGTTTTGTGATCAGCAGTGTAAATATGAGTGAGAGGGACAGCTGTGTTTGAACAGCCAGGCCCTGAAGCTCAAACACACACACACACACACACACACACACACACACACACACACACACACACACACACACACACACACACACACACACACACACACACACACACACACACACACACACACACACACACACACACACACACACACACACAGCAGCTTTACTTATGTGTCTGTAGAGATCCAAGTTGGCAGAGCGGACAGAGCTGACATGACAAGGTGAAACAGAGGACACACACACACACGCACACACACACTTCCCATGTCATGCATATATGCACTCAAAGTAAGAGGACCATAGACTCTAACCTACATATTGATAGACAGTAACACTTGACACACACACATCCACAGCTCATTACCACTCGTCCACTTAAAGCCCTCTTAACCTCTTAACTCCATTACTGAACATGGAGCCACCCATTGACTCTTCACCAGGTCCGTTGGTTAAGACTCCACCTCGTTATCTCTAACGAGGCCCCTGTGACCTCTCCGACCTCTCACAGCTCAGTGCACTCTGGGACGACGCACATGTAACGTTTCCCAGGGTGCTCTGCTCATTTATCATCACGAGGCAGGTAAAATCCAACCAGTGAAGTCTACTTTATCCAAAGTTCTGCAGACTACATATTCAATCCGTACGTACTGCATTCTGCATGCTGAATTAAAGATAAGGTATGCCATCACCAGCAGACTGCGTACACTGAAGTACTGTATACTGAAGTAACACGTCCCCTCTGCATCACATGACTGTATTGATCATAACTTCACCGGTCTGAGCTGCCACTGATTGAACATTGTTCATTACAAATGTAAATCTACATTGCCTCTTCCACTCATGTGATATTGTCTAGTATTTTATACTATATTTTAAGGCAAATTAAAATAATTAGATTTCAATTTGTCAGTGTTAAATGTGTTTTCTATTATATATGTGAGCTCCAATGATTTTTCCTCTTAACTGCACTTAAACGCAACTGGCCATCATGCGTAATGATTTTATACAACAGTTAATTATTTAAACAGTCTGCCCCCACAGTCAGCCATTGTACAGCCTGAAGAGCCACAATGTTCAAAATCCACATACTATGCAGTTGAATTCCGCTAAATACTCAATATTAAATAAAATAATAGTGAGTATCTGTCATGGATGAATGCCTGCAAACAGGTCAGAGGTCACAAGCAGGTGAGCACCTTTATCTAAAAAAATCTCTGACAGGTCACCCCGGCTTTTTATCTTCACAGACTGTATACTAACTTGGGAATGCTTAAATAAGTTTTGAGATTCCGATGTGAATATTCAGCTTCTCTGCAACAAAAACAGCATTATTTGGACGTTATAGTCAGCCAACGGTTTAAACAACATTAGTGAATGTCAGTCCTAAGGAATGGCTTGGGTTCAAGTTCAGGCTAAAGCTTTTAGTCATGATAGAGAACAACAACACCAGCTATGAATTTTATCTGGCTGGGAGTTCATTTATTTAAATGGCTCAGGTCTGTTGTTCTGAATTAATTCTCCATTCTTCATCTTATTAGCAATCATTTGCAAATGCATGACAAGTAGAGATGCATTTAAAATGAGGAAAAAAATGTTGATTTAAATGTTAAACAAGATTTCGATGAAGAGCCAACCTGGGCTTGAGACTTAATGAATAAATGGTAAACGGGGTGTTTGCAGAGAGAACATCATACAGTCTGGGATGGACTCAGCAACTTCACAACTGGCCAACTCACAATTTTTCTAACAAAAATGCCACTGTCCTTCCCCAGTACCAAACTGTTTATCTGGGTTGGGCAGTAAATTATTAACCTTAACCTTAACCTTAATGCACTTTCGCTTCAACAGGTCCGTTTCCCTGAGATAATGATTTCTGAATGCATGACAAGTGCAGACATCTCTTAAATGAATGTATCATTTATTTATTTATTACTGTCAATTAGGATCCATTGTAACAATGTTTTTATCAAAACAGTAAGTAGCATCTCTGCTGCACAGTAATGAGTCCAAACAGGGTGCGCTGTGCATTCATTACATCTAATGGGTTAATGCGTCAACAATGTCCCTCATTCAATATTTATGTTTTCAAAAAGTATGTGCTCTTCACTTTAACCCAAGACTTCAGACAGCAGTTCAGTAAACGCATCCAAACTTTATCCCAGCTCCAAAAACAATGAGTTATCCAACTGCTCATTTTATTTATATGTATTAATATAGCTCTAACAGCATGATGGACTTTAGATGGTCTTTCAATGAAACCATGTGGGAAGTTTATTTTAAGTTGAACTTTTATTGGATATCACTGGAGCTTACACTTCCTACTGTATTTAAGTGTTTTGAGAAAAAAAAAAAATTCAGAGCAGGATAAAATATCTCTGGAGTAAACATTACTTTTGAACCTACATCACATTATTTTCTTCAAACAGGGAGAGCGGAGGGAAAATGATTGTGAGAACAAAGAAATGAAAAAAATAAATAAAAGTATAGCAGAGCCGAACTCCCTCGTGACTGTGTTGATTGCAGCGTGCTAAAAAGAGTCATTCACTTTCACAACGCGTGTGCTGTGTTGGATGTGTTGTTAACTGCCGTCATAAAGGTCTGACGGAGTATTACAAAAGGAATGTAATCATATACCACGGGAGGCTTGAATCAAAGCACGCTGGGAATGAATGTAACTGTTACACACACACATGCATACATCCTATAAACTCCATTATTGTCCATTCATCATCATCCTGGGCCCATTGTGGTTAGTGCAGAGTGGTAATTACTATGTGCAGTTAGGAGTCCTAATGAGGAGTGTGTGCCTGCACCTTCGCTTAAACACTTAGTGGAGATTCATTCTGTGTGTGTGTGTTGTGTGTGTGTGTGTGTGTGTGTGTGTGTGTGTGTGTGTGTGTGTGTGTGTGTGTGTGTGTGTGTGTGCATATAGATCAGATCATTCCCAAAGACTGGGTTTTGCCCCATCCCATTGTTAGCTCAGTGTTTTGGAGGCATACCATTTAACGAGAAACTGACAACAATTTTTTTTTCAAAAGAGCAAGAGATGACGTTATTGACACATTTAGGCCCATTTCTACATATCTAACCTGTTACTGCTTCCCTCCACTCTATTCTGAAATCGTGTTCTTGTGCAGAAAGCAGCAAAGGTGTGTGGTCGGGAGGAGCAGTGAGGTCTCCACTGCATGCTGATACACATTAAGTCATGGCAGGGATTAAGAGAGAGGGCTGTTGAACTGAATGTGCATTTAAGTGCCCCATCCTTCCTGGGCTCTGTGCTCATTTCTTGTGCTGGCAGGAGGTGCTGTCCAGCAGCTCACACTGCACGGACCGCTGATTTATCTGACGCTAAATCCACACACACCACACACTGAAATTATACTCAGGTGGGTTTTTTTTATTTTTTTTTCAAACAGATATGTAGATAAAAATATGAGAAAAAAAAAACTAATGTGCTTCTGACTGCCACACGCTGGACTCTTTTCAGCACAGTTAGCACTACAGAGCTTTGAATATGCTTCCATTTATAGACAGTGGTGAGAACAATAGAGACAAAACTCCCCAGAGACAAACGTCACGCTTCCTTGCACTAATATAAAACAAAATAACATATTTATGATCAGAGTTTTTCCAGTTTCTTTATATTCAAATAAAGTGTTGGCTCTCTCTTATTTATTTAATTTAATTCAGAGTGGTTGTTCTCCTCCTGTCTCCACAGAATCATAACTGAAACAAGTAAGAATAGCGCAGAATGGAATGAACAAGGAAACACAAACACCAGAAAACATGGGAACTGATACTACAAAAGAAAAGGGCACACTATACAATACAAACAACAACACCATAATTCATGTGCGTGGGTCTGAATGCACTGGGGTAATTAGCAGGACACACAGGGCTTTTCATATTGTTGTCAGCTTTGGTTAAAGCCATTGTTCCTCTCTAGTCTAATTAGACTGGAGGCTTTACAAATGTGAAGTGGGCCACTGAGGAGGACCAGCTGGCCAGCAGGTCGGGTGAACGAGAGGCCACTACAGGATGATGTAACTTCATTGGCCCTGAATACTTTACATTTTGCTTTTGGTATGAAGTACTCACCCAAAGACACAAGAAACATGCAACAAAGTATGTGTAGATGTGACCATGTTGAAAGTAAGGGCATCCCTGACAGTGGCGTAGAGAAAGAGTCAAACACATGCAGATATTAATTACAGCCCTGTCTCCTAAAAAAAGAGTTCCCATATAACGAAAGGGTATTGTGAATTATGTATACATGGAAACGTATTTTGTCATGGATTACGTTTGCTTTTGACATCACAAACAAGTTTCAAATGAGAAGTCAAAGTAGAGAGGAGGTCAGGGTGGGGGTTGGGTCAAAAAACACAAGACTTTCACCCAGAAGACTGCTCTTTGTTTGAACCAAGCACTTGTGTTGCCTTAACAATAGACTGTAAGTTTTATTGTGACGTCCCCCATTGCTTTGTAGCCCGCTGTTGTGTAACCTCAAGTTTGGCGATTTAGCCGTCGCCATCTTGGCTTTTTGCAACCAATGAACAGACACTTACATGTTTGGACCGGGGAGTGACGTAGTGATGCCGTATATGGCTCTGGAATCAGCAGCGACCTGTCAATCATATTAAGCCCCGCCCTAAAGCAGACTCTGCTTTATGGTCTATTTGACTGTAAATGGACCATAGCTTTCATTTAATTTAATTGAAGAAGTTTAGTGAGGAAATAAATCAAGTAAGAAGTAGGGTTATTTTCTCATAGACTTCTATACAATCTGACCTATTTTTGAAACCAGAGGAGTCGCCCCCTGCTGGTCAGTAGAGATAATGCAAGTTGTATGACACATATTGGCTTCACTCATCAGAAACGCAGGTTGCCGCCTTGCCTTAACGTAGCACAGTAGTTTGATGTGTTTTTTTTTCATTTTCTTTCCAATTTATTTCAAACTAAACCTGGATGTTATTTACGAAAGCAGATTGGTCGTGTTTTTTTGTTAAGTTTTGTTTCAAATAACAACGTTAACCACTTGTTTATAAATTGTATAAAACTGTGACTGTAATCTGGGATCAAATTACCCTCGAACAAAAAAGAGTGCAGTTAAGATGAACTTAATTTTGCAGGAGACAGTGTTGATGAATTAATACATGAAAGTAAAATCAGACTGGGCAAATGTGCTCCTACTAAGGTGTGGACACATTTAACAACACTGCAAACCCAAGTCAGCACACCGTAGATCATTTAACAAAGCAGAAGACAAACACTGTACAGCTTATTAAAGGTATGGACACACTGGGCCTTTTAACCAGCGGAAATGTACATACATGAGGCTGTTAATCAAAGACAGGCACACACCGGGGCTTTTAATAAAGGTATGTGATGAGGCTATTCATCAAAGGTATGGCCGCACTGGGTCGCTTTATTAAGAGAAGGTGCTGATGCCTGCTGGCTGCTGCAACGTAAACACTGACACATTACAGGCTCTTTGTCAAAGCTGTGAAACATTAATGATGCATTCATGCTGAAACAGGAGAGTTCACTCATCTTTATTGTTTTTTTATTTTTTGGTGTGTAGAGTGCCGTGCTGTAGGCAGACTTTAGATCAGTGTTGCCAGCCGTCTCGATACAACTTCACTGATCGTCACATCAAACTATACAGATCACAAAATGGAGGAAGGGAAAACATGAGTGTGAGCGAGTGTTTATCGGGTTCTCACGGTTCAGCTGCTCCCTCTGTTTACTGGTGTCACTGGTGTCAGGTAAACAGAACACACAGGTGACTGGAGCTTGCTAACTGGTCTGAAGTAATGGCTGCAGACATTACTTACACCCATCACCCTCAGGGAGTGCAGTGACTTCTACTTGAGGTTTACCAAATTCTCTATTTCTGTATTCATTCAATAATATTCAAAGCAATTATGTCTGTGAATTTAGCAAATGTATGTTTTTTCTAAGACTCCTGCAGCTGTTTGTACTGATTCAATTTTTTTTCAAGGAAAAATAAATCAATCTAATTGAACCTGATGCGAACCTTATGTTTAATGCATGATCACAGAAAGAAACAAAGAGTATGAGAGCTGCATCTTTTTCTTAGTTCTTCTAAAAAATAAAGTTTTTATAAGGGCGTTAGACACAAGTGGAAATATAATGAGTTGTTTATCATATTTGGTGGGTCAGTTGCAGTTAATGATGAGGCTAATGTTGGGTTGGGGGGGGGGGGGGTATATCTATCCTGTCAGCTCAAACAGCTCAAACAAGATCAGACAACATGTCTTGTTTATAACTGAGGTTGGCAACATTGGAGAAAACAGCAAGAGTACGCTAGATTTGGAAAAATACTCAAAAAATACTAAAAAACGGTGTTACTGACTCTTTTTCAAAAAAAGTAGCAAACAATAATATCTCCAAAAGTCGCCAAATCGATGGCCATTTGGCAAAACTGACAGTCCGTCCCTGTAAACCTCCCTCTGAAGCCACTCCCCCAAAAATATCGTTATTAACCTGAATAAACAAACCATGGCCATTGTCAGTAGGCAGGTAGATAGACAGACAGGAAGTCATCCAATCATTTTATTCAGGCTTAATTAAATAATTGGTCGGGCTTATCACTGTCCTGCAACAGCCACACAAAACAGATTTTTTTTCTATTTTTACTTCTAAGCATTTTATTTTTTGATTGCTGTCTGGCTCCAATGACTTAAACAAATATAACAAAAAACATTTCTAAAGACATTACCCACCCTAGCTGTTATGCAATTGTTGAATTGATACGTTTAATAAAACACAAGATTCGTCTTTCTACCTGAATGTCTTTCTCTCTATCAGACCATCTTTTAACCTGCATGTGTGTCTATCTGTCACGGAAATTTCCATTGTCTTCTAACCTGCCTTTCCATCTGTCTACTTGTGTGTGTGTGTGTGTGTGTGTGTGTGTGTGTGTGTGTGTGTGTGTGTGTGTGTGTGTGTGTGTGTGTGTGTGTGTGTGTGTAGGTATGTGGGACACTGAACATACGCTCAAGGAACAGAGAGCACACACATTCCACACAGCAGGATAACATCTCACACACACACACACACACACACACACACACTGGCCATTGTTTGGGTAAGGTCAGTCCGGCTGTTTGGATTGGACGTCGGACGTTGACTGACAGGTGTCACACAGCACCGGGTAACACGCTTAGGTTTGTTCTCGCTCCGTCAGCTTGACAGCACCCCGCGACCACGAAGACAGATATGCAGACGGACGTGAGCACAAAAAACCCCCAAAATACACAGAAACTGAAGCAGGAACTGGCTCAGAAAACACATTTAAACATGCTCATACATACAGAACTACACGGACAGTAAGCTGGTTATTTATAAGGTCTGTTTCTCTGCTGGTGTATGTGATGCGTTTGCAATTGACCACCCCATTAATATTCATATAGAATTAGAAGCATTCTTGTTTCCGTTTTGTAGTCCGAGTAGTATTGTCCAATGACGTTGGAGCAGGCTTTAGTTGAATGCAGGGAAAGTCTGTGTGGGGAGCAAAAGCGGCAAAACGCTTTGGACAAAATGCAATCTGGGAACTCACAAGGATTTAGCTTTTATTGGTTTCAAATTTGCTTGCTCACTGGCTACTTGTGAAACAACCTAGTGGTAAAGGTCATCTCTCAATTCCAACTGTAGTCCTTCATCTCAATTGGCTACTCGGACGGTAACCAGTGAGCAGCACATGGAAAAGGAGTCCTGGCCTTGAAAACCGCTGGCTTCACCGGAACCCCAGAAATAATTGTCCCCAGAGGCTTATCAGTCGTCAGACCGACAGCCGATGGGTTTTCAAGATTGCACCAAATAACCGATCATTTACTGGCAGTCTGTGATTTGGTCATTTTAAACCAAGGGGGCTGGCCTGAAGCGGAGACTGTCTGCACTCTTAATTGCGTAAGAAGGGTACCTATTTTCTGACAGATTATAGTTGCTGTTTTAACTGTTTGAAAAATCTAGTTAACGTCGTAAACTGAAATAGAACTAAACATAAATTACAAAAATACTTTGTTAGCTTTAGGCAAAAAAGCTACTTGGTTAGGTAAAGGAAAAAAAATCATGTTTTGGCTTAGAAATACTATACGAAATAGAAACAAAACGTAAACATAGCAAAATTGCTTCGGTTTAGGCAACAAAAATACTTGGTTACCATGGGACAGCAGTCTCTTGGGTTAAAACCTGGAGTACGGACTTCCTTTGTCTCATTTGTAACATATTTGTGATACGTCAAAAACAAATAACATAATATGTGTCCTCAAAAGGTCATTCAAAATGCAGTCTCATTGTATGAGGGTCATTTTATAGGGGCTGAACCAACCCAAAATTGTCCTGCAACTTAGCCAAACACGTAACTGTAGTAATGTCTCCCCTGAAATATGTTGTCACGGTTAGATGACTTGTTCTGGTGTTGTATTTTCTGCAGCACAGTTACTACTGATTGGTCATCTAATTATTAGAGAAATAATACAGGCAGCATTGGGTTTTTTAGGATCCTCCCACTTTTCCACAACGACGACTACTTTGATCACCAGGAAACACTACTTCATAGAGTATATAGACTATATATATGTTGTATAGAATTGAGTATTGATGGTACATAGATAGAAAAATGTTATAGCTCCGAGACCAAATTTACAGAAGGAAGAAGAAGGACAGAGAGAAAGAAGCACAACTACAATCTGTCTTTGACTTCAGCACCACGGACCATATATTTATCAAGCACCATATATTTATCAAGACACAGCACAGACACAGCACATTCACCCTACTGATATATCAGAGTCATAGTCGGGCCATAGATTCTATAATTTACTGACTGATATATCAGAGTCATGGTCGGGCCATAGATTCTATAATTTACTGACTGATATTCTATAATTTATGACTGATATATCAGAGTCATGGTTTCTATAATTTACTGACTGATATATCAGAGTCATGGTCGGGCCATAGATTCTATAATTTACTGACTGATATATCAGAGTCATGGTCAGGCCATAGATTCTATAATTTACTGACTGATATATCAGAGTCATGGTCAGGCCATAGATTCTATAATTTACTGACTGATATATCAGAGTCATGGTCAGGCCGTAGATTATATAATTTACTGACTGATATATCAGAGTCATGGTCAGGCCGTAGATTATATAATTTACTGACTGATATATCAGAGTCATGGTCAGACCATAGATTCAAACAAACTAATATTTCAGAGTCATGGTATATTCAAATTTACTGTCAACTCAGAGACATGGTCGTGACCATAGACTCTAATTTACATTGTCATTGTCAATGCGATATTGTAAAATTTACTGATATTTCAGAGTGATGGCCATAGATTTTTAATTTTACTGATATAAAGCTTCAAATGACCTACTGTTTACAGGTATTTTTCTTGGATGGTAGTTGAACAGACTTAGGTCACTAAACTCTAGTTAAAGCACAGGAGGAATACTTTAAGATTCATGGTTTGGGATCAGGCTCTCTTAAACAGCTTAAATATTCCTATTTCCTCGTTTTATTTATGATAAAATACCTTAAACTGACATGTTTTTTTAAAATCAAAACAACCTCGGATTATTCCAGCATTACATAATAAGCTTAAACATCCTTAGCAAAATGTCAAAACACTGTTATATTACATTAAACAGTAACTTTAGTATGATGTCAACACCTCTTAAGGTCAAAACATTATTTTTATGTGTGAACATCTGTTTCCTTGCAGCTCTCTCAAAGCACTTAAAACACGTTGGCCTCATCTCAAATTTAAACGTACAACAATTTGTCCGACATGAAAACACATTAATCTGACATTTCTTTGAAACATCCTCGCTGTTAATCCAAAATAAAAGCTCTGTAACATTCGTAATTTAAGATTCCTTAGACCTCAGCTGATAAATTACACCAACGCCTAATGAAAACTTGCTTACACTGAGTGAGCAAACATGAAGACCATCTTTCCCACAATACTTTGTGATTGCTCATCATTTCCTGTGCATAACTAATCATATCAAGTCAAAATAAATACCGTCAGAGCATGACTTTGTCTTGGAGCTGACTTGTTGTTGTTTCTCTCCATCAACAACTAGTTTTGTAGTCCATGTGTATGCTGAGAGGATGATGACTCATTCAACTCAAAGAGGGAGAGCTCATGTTTCTATAACAAATACAAACTGAGGCATTTATATGTAAATGTGTCTGGATATTGCAGTATTTGCTCCGATTGTCACATATCCATATATATATATACAGTACCAGTCAAAAGTTTGGACACACCTTCTCATTCAACTACTTTGAAGAATCTAAAATATAAAACATATTCTGGTTTGTTGAGCATTTGTTTGTTTACCACATAATTCCATATGTGTTCCTTCATAGTTTGGATGTCTTCAATATGAATCTACAATGTAGAAAACATTTAAAATGAAGATAAAGAAAAACCATTGAATGAGAAGGTGTGTCCAAACTTTTGACTGGTACTGTATATATAAATAATATGTCTAATTGAAAATGCTTGGTTAACACATGGAAAAGACACAGAAATAAGCATTTAAAATGACGTGATACTAAATAATTGACAAGCGGCTGACAGCAGCTATGAGAGCAGCTGGTGATGCTGAGACAGCTATGAAAAGTCTCATATCAGTCTCAACGCTTTCAGAAGCACACACTGCCACTCAGTTACTGTTGTGAAATGATTGGTGAGGTTTGAGACAAACTACTCGGTAAAGGTTATAAAAAAGGAAATAATAATGTAAAAACGTAACATAACTGGCGTGAATAAATAAAATTTTGCCCTAATAGTGTTTCTAACGTTATATACTTAACACGTTTATCATGTAACAAGTGCAGCGATGCAATGTGTCAAGAGTTAAAAAGTTACATACGAAAAACAGTTTCGTATGTAACTTTGTAACAGCTATGCAGCAAGCTAAACACACTTCTACCAAAGGTTTTAAAACAACAGAATGTAACAAAGGTATTGACCCACAAGAGCAAAAATTGCACAGTTTAAAGATGTATTAATGTGTACAGATTGTAAAGCCCTCTGAGGCAAATTTGTAATTTGTGATTCTGGGCTATACAAAATAAACTGAATTGAATTGAATTGAATTAAAGGTTATCATCCATTTTATTTTATTTGAACATTTATTGTGAAAATCTATTGTGTAAATTGAATGAATTTGTGTCTCAGATTTATAAAATAAAACCCCAAAAATATATATTTTTTAAAATCTGTAAAAAAAAGATATTAACAAATAGGTAGGTTTAAAAGCAAATTAAGTTAACATTTTGCAGATTCAAGCATATCATATGCTCACAAGAGTATGGAAAAAATTATACAGCGAGTGCATACATACACAATTGTGCAAAATATATCTGTCTAGAAAAAATATCCCTTCTTAAGTTGAAACCTAATTTGATTTTGTGAGTAGATATACGATTTCTGTCAGTATTATTGTCTGGCCACAAAACAGTGGATGTAACAAGTGAAGCTGCCATGGAACTCCCTCCGCTCACTCTGCCTGCACGTATGAGTCGCATGTTCACACGTGTGTCTGATGAACGAGTGTCCTTGAAAGGGACCGAAGCCTTCAGGGGTCGGCGGAGCCTGAACGTAATTACTAACCTGACAGGTTATGTTAACGCAGGAACCAATGGACACATAGACGGGCCTGTAATTAAAAAGCCATTTCAGAAATTCAGTTCCCAGACTGCCAACATGTCTTTTCAGAGTATGTTTCGCTTTTGATTTGATTTAATAACAACACAAAGTAAATGCTTCTCTGCGGCTCTACCACTCTGTGTTCCCTCCACCAGCCTTGTAGGCTGAACATCCCTGAACTCACCAACTAGAGGAGATTTTATCATAGTTCCTACTGACGACTGCTTTCTCTCCCAGCAATAATGTAACTGTGGAAACAAAATGTTCTCTGTAAAAATCTTTTAAGCATCTGTAAGTTGACATCCATAGAAGAATGAAAAACTCAGAAGGCTGGCAGGAAGGTTGGACATCAGTCTGAAAACTGGTGGTAACGTTGCAGATATAGTCAGGGTTATGGGCAATATGTATATGTGATATGTAACTACGGTTCTTTTAAGGGGCAAGAGGCAAAATGAGGAGAAATGAAAAAACAGGAGGAGAAAGAAGGAAGAGAGGAAAAGGATCAGGAACAGGAAGCCAAGATGGCAAATAAGTAAATGTGTGCAAATGACACGTCAGGAAGACAATAGAAGTTCTGTGATTAGAGGAAAAGAGATGGGTGAGAACAAGGGAGAGTGAGAATAAGTGCAAAAAGAGGATAAGTGCAAAGAATAGGAGAGTATAGAAAAAGCTTTAAAAAATGAAGAAGGGAAAATGGGAAAAAGAGATATTAAAAGATGAAGAGAGCTTATGGAAGGGAAAGACAAGAGAAGCCTCAAGAGTACAGAAAACAGGAAGTAGGAAGAAGAGAAGAGAAGAAGAAAAGGAAAAGAAGAAGACGCAGGGATAAAAATAGGTTGTGTGCAGTGAGCTGTCTGCTATGGACGTGTAGTGAATCCAGCTGGATGCATGGGTCCAGGTGTTGTTCCTGGCCTGTAGCAACCGGCATCAACATCCCTCTCTGTGTGCGTGTGTTTGTGCTGACTGAGAGGAAAAGTTCTCACTTAAACAACAATGGGGAAGCCCGGAGGGGGTGACCTTCCACTGACAGATTAATATGCTTTACACACAACAACACAACAACACTGAGGTACACTGGCATACAGGTATTCACACAAAACACAAACATGTTCCTCCGGTCTCCTTCACATCCAGCCAATAATCAAACAAATCACGAGGTAGTCAGGAAGACTCTCTTTTTACCCTCTCGTTCAGTCACAGATCTCTCCGTCTCTTTCTCTGCAGCTTCTGCTCTATCAGCTGTCTACTGTACGGGCATTAACGTAGCTAAACCAACCAGATTTTGCCATGATCTCCCTGAGCCAATCATATTGTCGTTGTCAAACTTTAACTTTAAAGTACACAGTCATTGTGAAAAGATGTCAGAAAAACATGGCAAGTGCTCATGTGCAAGAGTTACCAGTAAGAAGTATTTCCAGCTGTGAGTAGCTCATATGTTCATATTTCTTATGTTGTTATTTTATGTTCTTGTGTGTGTGTGTGTGTGTGTGTGTGTGTGTGTGTGTGTGTGTGTGTGTGTGTGTGTGTGTGTGTGTGTGTGTGTGTGTGTGTGTGTGCTGTTAACTCTGACTTCCATAATGTCCTCAAAGGAGCCGCCGCAATAAGGAAGTGATCACTTGTCAGTCAACAGAGGCCTGTTAAAATCACAGCTGTCCCTTCATAAAAGACACAGCGTTTAAATGTGTAACTAAACCCTGCAGCTCAGACAGAGTGATGTGACGTTTCTCTCTGGAGAGACACCTGAGTCTGCCACTGTTCACTTATGTAATTAGTGCAAAGTTGGGAGGAAATGGAAGAGAAAGGGGCTGAAATGCAAGAGGGGCACTAAAGTGATGGTGCGTGTGTCTACATGAAAGAAATGACAATGACTGAGGTTGTTTTCTTGCTTTGTGTACACAGTTGTTATGCTCTAATGTGATGTGTTGTTCAGCCAGAAGCTCTAAATTTAAACCTCAATGACAGCAACAGCTGCTCTGCCAACGTGTCCTTGAGCAAGACTCTGATGATAAGTAAGGCAGCAGTGTGACAGCAGTTTTTTCTACGGCATTTGCTGAGGGTGCAGTCTCATTTCACTCAGAATCTGATGCTCATACAGAAGAGGAAAGCCCCGACTGCAAGCACAAAGTCTTCAAAATGCATGGCTCTATCACTGCAGGGTGGAACAGGGTGTAAAGCTACACTTAGCAAAGCATTTGTTACCATACACATTAAAGGTAAGAGGTACAGGATTATGTATGAGTCTTAAAAAGCAAACTAACAGTAGAAATGTGTCTTTTTCTTTAGAACCTGCTCTTTATCTACACAAATCTAAACTGAACATTCTGTGCATACTCTGTTTGTACCTATAACTTGGATGGATGGGTTAAACAGACACAGGAGCTTCATCCAGTAGAGTGGTGTTGGTGTCTCTTGTAAAACTATATGAAACATTTGCTATTTTCTCGGAGAAGTCGTTAGATTCTTGATAAGTTTGTCACTTGCTTGTGATGTGAGTCTCTAATAGGTAGAGTTAACGTCAACCACACTCTTTTTTTCCTAAACCTAGCTCAGTGCTTTTGTTCACTGAACCAAACTTCCTGTGAAAACGGAAGTTTATGTTGAAAGGACATCTTGACTCGTTGTTAGACCTCCAAACCATCCGTGGGGAAAGAGCTCTGACCATTCAGCTTCATTATTACTTAAGTATCTGTTCAATAAAATACTTTTGAGAGTTTCTCATCACGTTTATTTCTCACAGGGAAATTAATACAATAATTTCCACCATAAGGGGCACTGACCAAGCATTGGTATTGTGTCACTGAGTTGTGGGTCAGAATGCTTTGGATATTCACCCAGGATACCGCTGACTCATGTCCCATGTGAAACCAGGAGTGAACGTTGATTTATTAGTCACGAAACTTCCATACTTAAAAAACGCCAAATCTCTAGTTATTTTAACCTAAGCCCCGATCTTTTCCTAAACCTAACCAATTAGTTTTGTTGCCTAAACCTGACTAAGTTGATTCCTGTAAAAGACAGAAGATCATTTGAAAATACGTAACACATGTAATGGTTGAAATTGACACGTGTTGCTGTACATTTGTGGGAGAACACACAAAGAATGACAAATCATTTTTGGTAAGACATCATACCATCCGTTGTATGAGTTTACATTGATCCGAAATGTATATTAAAAGGATAAAGAGTTGAGATTTAATCCTCTTTCCACACACTGATTTTAGATGTTTGTAGATGGGAAATGCAATTTGTTATAAAAAATTTGGTTGTCACATTTTATAGTTTAGAGTTAATGGATGACATGCAAATAGAAATGAGTCCCATTAAGGAGACAGTTATTCAATACTTATTCATTATTTAATTATTTTATTCTATTTCCAGGGAAATTATTTCACATTTGTGTATCTCAATGTTTTATATATATATATGCTTTATGAGGTGAAAATAACAATACTTTATATTAAACATTTACATGATTGATACCATTATTCATGAGAGGACCACACTTATTATTTATATTAAACCCACTATACCACTATACCTTGTGGGAGCTTTCCCTCACTGCTCCCAAAGCACGGCTGCCTGATTTGTTCATTTCGGGGACATAGTGAGAGCTCATCCTCCTGCATGTCTTTTCTGAATCTGGGCCTGGATCCCTGCGAGCTGAGGGACTGCTGCTCAGCAGCTGAACTCTGACCCAGCTGTGGTGAGCAAAAAGTAAAAGAAGATTTCCCTCCGAAGCATAATATGGGATCAGAAAGGAAAGAAAACAAGGATCTTTCTTTAAAATTGCTAAACAAAACAAAAGCTTTGTCAACTTATCAGAAGTTTAGAAGAAACCTAAATGTCAGCACAGGCTTTGAACATTACTGCTGTGCACTGTTACACCCACAAAGGCCACATATACCTCAAGTTAAAGTGAAAACAGGAAGGTGATCAGGTAAATATAACCCTTATCAAACACAGAAACTTTTCCTGTAACCTTTTAAGGAATTCAGCAACTTTCTGACCAGAAGTACTAGGGCTTCAATTTAGTTCCTGGTCACGTAAGAAGTCCTTGTTCTATGTGTGTTACTTTCTGTTTACTGAAGAACTATTGGGGGTGAAGGTTGAAGCACTGAATATACTGATTCTATTACCTGTGTGCAGCATTCATCAGCAAGAAGTGGTTGACAGTTTTTTGTCCTTTTTGTGCCTCCTCGTCTCCTCGTTTCCTCGTCTCTTACAGCTTGTGACCCTGAAATTGATCTCAGAGCCCAATCTTGAGGGAAATCCCAATTCTTAAAATGCATCCCGAGAAGAGAGGAGGCTTGCCGGAGGAGTGAGGAGGCAAGGATACACCAGTGTATCCTATGCCTAAAATGATGGCCTGAGGTACAAGCCCTCCTTTTCACCAAGTCTCTTCCTCCCCTCCTCCCACGATGGAAAGAAATTGAGGATATACAAACTGGGGGTGGGTAAGGCCAAACAAATCCTATGTTAAGTTTTGTTTTGGAATAGGACATGTCAAAGGAATACAGTTCATCAGTAGATCATTATTACTTTGCACTCCTTTCAGTCTCTCTCCCAGCGTCAGCATGTCTCCTTTTCAACCTCAAGTCAAACATCAGTCGCCCAGCAGGAAAATGAGACCACCATGCTGACTCTTGTGTTTCTTAATGTCACCGCACAGCAGTTGCGCCTGAAAAGAGAGTACACTCATTCACCTGATCTATATTGACTCTTCAGGTGGAGTGGGACAGCGGAAAAATCATTTTTCACCAATCACGTCTCAGACTCCTCATCTTGTCTTTAGTCTGATCTGGTGAAAATAATCACTGCGCCTTCATATCTACATCTCCATCTCTGTTTCCTAACGGATGAATGCGCTGTGAAGATATGAAGACAGAGAATACTTTGAGCAAAGGAGGAAAGCATCTTGATAATAAATAGTCGCGCTGTTCTATTGTTCTCCTAAGAGTCGAGAAACATTCTACAAAAGTTCATTGTCTCCATTGTGTTTATTAAATCCTCCTTTATTTTTCCTACCCGATCTCCTTTTCTCTCTCCTTCCTCTATTCTCTCATTTAGTCAGCCGCTGTGGTTTCTGTTCTAAGCGAGTGGAGATGATCGCTTTAGGTGTCTGAGCGTTGCTTCCTATTAGCAACGAGCTAAAATCCGTCACAGACTGAGAGGCTTTTGTTCAGCACGCCTGCTCCTTGCTATTGTTCAACACAGGGACTCCTATCAGCTGCTGAATCCCCTCCAAAGGCTTTGCAGTGGAGAGGCTTCTCTATTGTGTCTACATGATGTTGGAAAGAATAGATCTCGATAGATTCAAAATGATGAGAACTGAAAATAGACTACAAAAGCGTGCTAAGTATATGTATCACACGCATAGGGACATGAGACGATATGATTCACAGAGTTATTCCTGGAGCAACCTTTGCTGTTCTCAACGTCTGTAGATGGAATGACAAAATGCTCAAATTGTCACTAATGAGCCTTTTTTTAAAAGCAAACAAAAGAAGCTTCTGATATTGAAATATTCAAACTCTTCCGAGGTTACCAGTGTTGGTATCCTAAGTTTTTCTTTCTGTATAACATGTCGATTTATGAATAAAAGTTGAATAAAACATAAAGCCAGAAGTCACAGGTGTTTGAAACGACTTATTCCCGGTCCATGTTTTGTCCCTATTGATGGTTGAATTAATATGAATACAATATTTTCCCATGGTAAGTAATTGATTTTAAACCCTTTTCGCCAAAGGTTGAAGCAGTACAACAGTGAAATAATTGTTTGAATTAATATCTCAAAAGCCCTTTAATTTTTAACATACTAAATCCTGTTTAAGCTGATTTTAATTGTTATTTTTGGCAACTAGGGGGCAGAAAACCCCCCAAAACTAACTATCAACAGACACAGCAACATGATCATCCCCTTGAGTCCAATATTCACTCTGCTTTGGCTCTTCACCAGTTAGTCTCTTTCTTTTTCTCTCTGCTGTTTTCTGGTGAGTGGGTAGTGTGCAGTGGGTTTGAGTGTTATTGGTGATTGGGTGTATGGAGAACAATACAGCACAAACCTCTACAGGCCAGCAGAGTTGGTTTATTGTTTTAGCGAGATCAGAGTGAAATTATTTGGTATTGTTTATACTGCAAATAGTAATTTGATTTACTATAAATATATTAAAAAAATTATAAAAATAGTTCTGGAATTTTAGGCCACAGTAAAGGTTAGGTGATTAAAACCATTTGGATATGGTCAAGGAAAAAAACCCAGTCATAAACAAATCATAGAATTGTTGATGAGTTTGCAAACCTCCAGCACTGAAAGGCAAATAAATACACCTACACTTTTAAAATTACTTAAACAACATTTAATATTTTGCACAATATTGTTATATATTTGTATTATTTGCACTCTTTCTATTTGTCCTCAAATAAAGTTTTATCTCATCTTATCTGAAACATTCCCAAGACAAAAATGAGCAGGCTATTGGTTTCTTTTTGAAAATGTTTTGCTTCAACTAATATGTATATATGTCACGTCCAGTTTGACAAGACAGTCCTGATAATGAAAGAAGTGTCCTTTTGATTTTGACCCAAACAGGAATCCTCAACAATGCAAGTCATTCAGTGAGCAATGAGGAGGCTGATTTTGTTCTGTGAATTGGGCAATTGGCAGTCAAATTGCCGTTTGTGGATATTGTCTGAATGCACGGCTTCTCTCTGGGGAGCAGGCTCAGGCTTTCTGCATTGAAATTATTTTGCCAACAGAAAAGCAATCACGGCGTTAAAAAAAAAGGATCCTGTGATACATTATACATGACGAGAGGTGGAGAAATATAAATCCCTCTTAGAAATTGTTCAGCCAGAGATGGATGGATGGAAAACTTTCAAACATCTGTTTTATAACCTGAAGTGTTGGCAGTTTTTTCCCTGAGGATAAAAACACAGTTTTCCAAGACAAATAACTTAACTTCACAAGTTATTTCTTAAAAATTACAGCAGTCACTCACTTTTATATTTAGAGTCACAGTGCACCCCAAAATCAAAAGTACATGTTTTCCCTCTAACCTATAGTGCAATTTATCAATCTAGACTGTTTTGCTGAGAGTTTCCGGGTGTTGATGATGTCAGCCTTAAATATATATGCCTCTCTTCAGTATAATGGAACGATATGGCACTCAGCCTGTGGTACGCAAAGCACCCAAAAATGTAGTTACAAAACTAAACACCAATGTCTCTTTCCAAAAAATCATGATCCGGGTTACTTAATATAATCTACAGACCGTGAAGTGACCAAACCATTCCCGCTAACCATATCACTGTGCAGGAGGAAGCTTACATCTACTTATGGATGAGAGGCTCATGCTCATGACAACACAAGATGTAAACATTAATGGCGTCCTTCTCGACTGAGCTTTAACATTAGCTAGCTCACTGATGCTAGGTGAGCTTGCAGTAACGAGTATAGATCAAGGGGTACCCTCTGGTTCTGAAATGTAAAGCTAATGCTGAAGTGCCTAAAAGTTATTTCTCTCTAATGGCCAGGAGGGGGCGACTCCTCGGTTGCGAGAAGAAGTCTGATTGTATAGAAGTCTATGAGAAAATGACTCTACTTCTCACTTGATTTATTACTCAGTAAACATTGTAAACATGAGTTTATGGTCCCAATAGTTTTACTGTAAGTCTTCTCCAATACAGCAGGCGTAGATGCTTGCTTCCTTCTGTGCAGCGGTAGGGTCAGTTTGGTAGAAAGAAAATAGTTCCTTCATCAAACTGCTCACAACAAGTTCTGTGGATTGTCTAAAGTGACCCGGTCGTGTTATTGTTTAAAATAGCAAAGTTTAAAGTGACTCTCCTCACGTGGCATTCCAACAATGTTTCCTGTAGTATTTCAATTAAGGTGATAGATGTAAAATAGTAAGCTTTATCTCTATATCGTTTCTTAAAGTTCTCCTCATGTCCTTTTTAAAGCACCGACACACCAGCAACGAATGAGGCAAGACGTCTTTACACTCCCAAGAGCCCATAAACACTATTATCCTCTGATGGAACCGCCCAAACACTATCAGAAGCTATCCACTGCTACTTTTCATTGCCTATAAAAACATTGTTATTGCTGAGCTGCGGAGCTGATGCCCTGCCCTGCTTTACAGCTGCTGCAGATAGTCACAGTGTCCTCATCTATGCTTTAAGAGGCAGCAGAAATGTCCTTGATACGCTTGTCTTTTACTTGCAAACAGATGTGTCCTTGCACACCGGGAGGCTAATACTCTATGAACCGATACACAAGCACAAAACAGATACACACACAGGGCAGAGCAAAGCAATGGAAGGCATGAGGACACCCATGAACCCATGTTTATGGAGCCCAACAACAGACCCAAGTGAATTAATCGGTTTGGAGGCCATGTTTACAGCATGGAGGACAGGAGGAGGTGCTTATCAAGTTTACTACAAAAGACAACATTGTCACCATGTTGTGGTTCATCCATATCCTCAGTTCTTTAATTTAATAATTCATTGGACAGCTTGTTCACATGCATGTCAATATTGAATATTGAGCAAGACAAGGTTGAGAACCACCAGCTTAAGTGATATTTTTTATGTTTCTTGAAAATATCTGTTTAATACATTTGTTTGTAAAATTTTACTTCAGGGTAAAAAAGTTATTTACTAACAACCCATTTTCATTAAGTATTAACTGGATTCGTCAACGTACATGTTTAAGAACGATTTCCCCTTTTGTATGCAATTCAGAACCAAAATTTCCCTCTCCTGCACACACACACCAGCCAATCAGAGACAGCTGGTGGCGACCTAAAGAAAACAAAAACCACATACACACTCTGGAGATCCAAATGCCTGTCACACGTTCTTTGTGTGCTCTGTCAGGAAAACTCTGCAAAAAACAAACACGCAGTCTCATCCCACACAGCTGTCTGTCTATTTATGTGTTTACAGAGAGAGTGTGTGTGTGTGTGTGTGTGTGTGTGCAAGCATTTGTACGTCAGATTCAAACCAACCCAGTAGCTGCAGTGAAGACTTGAGACATTCGAGAGAGAGAGAGAGAGAGAGAGAGAGACAGACATTATGCTTGTGTGAGACTGTGATGTGTATGTGTTTGTGTGCGTGTGTGTGTGTGTGTGTGTGTGTGTGTGTGTGTGTGTGTGTGTGTGTGTGTGTGTGTGTGTGTGTGTGTGTGTGTGTGTGTGTTGGCCTTTTTAAAGATCGATTTCCAACCGTGGCAGATTCAATATTTATCAGAGAGAGACGCAGGTGTCTGACTGCTGGATCTGAAATTACCACTGAGTAATGAAGGAAGGGGAAAAAAGTGTGTGTTATAGAGAGAGAAAGAGAGAGAGAGAGAGAAAAGGAGAGATTGAGAGAGAGAGAGAGAGAGGAGAGATTGAGAGAGAGAGAGGGAGGGAGAGAGAGAGAAAAAGAGAGAGGGATAGAGAGAGAGAGAGAGAGAGAGAGAGAGAGAGAGAGAGAAGGACTGTTTGCAGCCATCATCATCAGTTTTGAATATTAGCAATAATACGTTAGCCAGCCATCAGACAGAATCCTACTCAACTTCTTGAACATTCTTCGTTGTGGGCACAATCTTTAAGTTAATAAAGTAAATCCAATACTTGACACCAAGCAGAAGAAAACAGCAGTAAATCCACTTCAAAATGTGGAAACCTACCTGATTCTGAGGGTTTTAGTATTTCTTTATCAAGCGGAGCCAATCAGGACCAAGTCCTGCTGTGATGCGATGACTGGATTTGATCTGCGACAGCCTGGAACAGAGGAGAAATATATGAAAATGGAGTCTGAAACATTTTTTACACTTTTTAGGAAAATTCAAGGTCCTATAAAATTTCTTCTTTCAAGATAGTTTGGATGTTGACATAATTTATTGTGTACCCAATACATATGTCCCTTAATGTGGGGATGAGGGCATGTCTGTGACAATGGAAGAAGCGAGAAGTCAAAAAAAGAGAAAATATGTCAATGACATACTGGAGAATTTTATCATATGTTAACTAAAAGCATAACTTAAAGATGCCAGTATGTTCAAATGATGTACATCTTTATTTCTGGACTTGATTGAATCATAAATGTAAATTAAAACACATAAACAGCACGGGATCAAACTTAACTTCAAATGAAAAATCTTTGTGTATATACTACTCTTTTATTGCATTTTACTTGAGCACATTTGCATGCATCTGTGATGAAACAATAATGACTTGGCTTCCACAGTCCCCCCACCAGGCTCATCAGCGAGACTTTAAAGTTTAGATGAGCATGAGCCAAAGTCCCAGCCTCCCTCAGTGTCACTATGTGGACAATTAAAAAAAAAGAAGCTGGAACAGTACGTGAGTGTTTTGTGGTAGTGCGCAGCAGTAACGGGACAGGATGGGACATGTGTGGACAGTCATCATGACTCGGATGTAGGTCAGAGTCAAACAATGTTTGTTAGAATCATTTAACAAATGTCATGTGAACTCACCATTCATTTGTAGAACATGTATCAGGATGAAATAAAAGTGAAAATGAGAAGTCCTCAAGAAAATGAGGATGTATGGGCTCATAATATAACATGAAGCTCTAATGTGTTTTCAGAGACATTTTTTAGATGAGGGATGGTAACCTGAGGGAGGATGTATGAAAGTACCACAGAGTTCAGATTTATCTGTAAGTCGCTTTGGATAAAAGCGTCTGCTAAATGACTGTAATGTAATGTAATGTAATCTGTAAATCTGTCACTCTTTTTGTTTAGCAGTAACACCTGTCTCCCACCGCAGTCAGTCAACACAAGGACAGTGAAAATATACTGTACACCTGGCTCCACAGGGGTGAGCAGTAAGGTGACTCATACAGAGACAACTGTACATGACACAACTGAATCGTAGGCTGTAAAGTAGTCAACATTAAGGTTTCATACACCTGGCCTTTGTTCATATGCAAGGTTTCAAGGATTCAATTACCATTCATTGTCATTATGCAACACAACTAATAACTTAATTCATGACAAACTAATCAAATCACAGACAGTAGTACATTCCTGTAGTGCATTTTTTTTTTTTTTTTTTTTAATTTGCATCAGGAGTAATGTTAACAGCAGCATCATAAACCATTCTCTGGGCAGATGATATGGCCGACATCTTCACATTAACAATTCAACTCAACATTATCCATCAACGTTGAATGTGTGAGAGCACCAAACATCATGATGTAAACACAGAGTTCAACTCCTCTCATCCCACCGGAGTCCTGACAGCAAATAGTATAAATATTAATAGCAAATAAATAGTAATAGCAAATCAGTCCTATCAGCAAATAAAAACATAATTTGACTATCCACTTTATACTATTCAAGCTTCCTGGTACAGCAAGACTGATAGATGTTAAAAAGAACGTGAAAAAAGAAACCGAAAGAATCGTGACACGATTTTAGCCTCCTCAGTGTTGGCTGCATGGATCTAGTTGCTAAAGGTTTCATTCCCCCCAAAAAGTTACTTTTTTTCAATAACTGTGTTGCACGTTACAGTTTTACATGTAAGAAGCCTACTGTAGAGCGTCACTTATAAACAGTGTAATCTACATTTTACTTGATTACAATTCACCTCCACAGCTTCTTTGAGTTTCAAAGAACAGAACAGAATTGCATCTGATTATATCGGAGAAACAAAGCGACATCTAAACGCCCATGATGTCTGAGATGTAATCAATCAAATCCGATCTTCTTCACTGCATCTCCGTATCTCCACATCTGAATCAAGCGTCATCCCTTGTCTCCAGCTCTGTGTGGAGAAAAGCGGAACCCCTTCTGCTCTGCTCTCTCCCACAGCGCTGGTTACCGATATCGATGACAGAGCGAGGATGTTGATTTTCAGTCTTAGATGGAAATTAGAGTCGGGTACGGCCGAATGTACGCTCCGGAGGAAGCCCTTTGTACTGCGGGGTCCAATATGTCTGGTTAATGAGACTGTGGTTCAGACTCCGACAGCACGGCCTTATGGGAGTGATGCTGCTGCCGCTCTGGTGTTATTAAGATGAGAGGGGAGATAAGTGGATGGGAGAGTCAGTCTGGCTTTGTTCACTGTCCAATGCCTCGCCGTCTGCAGTCTGCTCTGCTGATATCCGATACATTCAGCTGTAAATTGGGTGGATTTATCCACAGTGGGAGGTTGAGGTTTAGTTATTTGCTTCTGATTAATACCTTAACAATAACTGTACTTGTACTTTTTTTCATCTTTAGCAAATGAAAAGGCTGTTAGGCAATTACAAGGTCCTGCAAGATCTGGAATATCAGGCTGTGTATATTTGAAAGGAGGGGAAAGACATTATTCATATGGCATTTTTGGATGGGGGTTCTTGTTTATGTATATCAATTCCAACTTGTCAAAAGGCTACTTGGTCAGCAGCTTTATACGATTCAAACTATCCATGTTTGTGTGGCCTGAAACTGATGACAAGACTTTGGAATGATGAGGATGGAAAATGGTATTCATGTCCCTCTAAGAATAAATCTTAAAACTTTGGTGAGCCCTTAACTTTTCATCTTTTCATCAAAAAACTTGACAGCTGTGGCAAGGAGAGGTGAAGTTTAGAATGGTTCACTCTCCTCAAGTTGACCACAGAAACCACAGCGGAGGGAACAATACAGGAGAGGATTCCAGAATTACACACAGCAAAGAATGGACAGATCAATAAAGAGAAACCATCTGTGAGCTACATCAGCCTCAAAGTCTGATTATCCAGTCTGGGACAATAAAAAAGCATTTATGAAACTCATTAGCAAAACACACCATTTTAATCGTGTAATGTCTCTAACCAATTAAGCCACAACCTGCTTAGCTGTGATGATATTATATTAGGTGGATAGCTGCTGCCTGTGGTGAATAGGCTGGTCGAATTGAAGGCAGCTGGGAACCACTTGCTGTCTGGAAGCATCTTCAGTTTTGTTTAATATGTATAATATTTCAAGACTCTGTTCTCAAAGTATTAAAAAAAATGCACTGTCAAACAACTTACAACTAACTCAACACCCCCAACACAAGCCAGTTTACCATCAGATATGGATTCCAACAGGGGTCCATCCTTGGTCCATTGCTGATTACATCATTCTGCTCAATCAATACTTCAATGTCAATTTTTTTTTGCTGATGATACAATGTTATATGCCCCAGGCTTAACTCTAGCTCAGGCCCTGACTCGTCTTCAGTCTGCCTTTGATGCTTTTCAATGATTACTCCTTCACAGAAAACAACAGGTACATTGTATTCTCCTCCTCCACCAGTGACACTGACTTCTCTGACATCAGAAACTTTAAATGGCACTGACATTTCTCACTGAGTCATACAAATGTTAAGGAATTCGGCTTGACAGCAGACAATCATAATTAGCATTCATAATAATGTAATACATTTGGCTCAAAATTTTTAAATCACACTACGCTTTGTGTATATAGTCAAAGGAAGTATTTTCTGTCATGCTGTACTGTCATGCTGTACTGTCATGCTGTACTGTCCTGCTGCCCCATAAACAATTCAGATGTTAAACCCTGTGTATACGCAGTCCGCTTTATCACAAATTACACTTTTCAGACTTTGTATCACATGGTTGGATGGACCTTCTTCAAGTCAAGAATAAATTACCATCTCATATTATTGATTTATAAAGCTTCAAACTACCTCACATCTCTTCTCTCTTTTGAGTCTCGTAACTACGGTTCACTTTTCTGCACTACTTCACGTTTTAAAATCCCTGTTTTTGTGTAGTTACATAGTTTCAGATTTGCGTATTGTGTTCTTGTAAATGCTTCTTGTTCTCAGTTCTCAATTTTAGGAAATTATAATCTCGATAAACCAAATCTGATCTAATAAAGATAAAATAAAAATAAAATAGAATATACTTTTTAAGTTAAACTAGTTTGGACTGAATAAAAAAAAAAAAAACATGCTTAGATGAGATGTCTTAATCTTTACAATGATATCAAAGGACAAGAAAATGGATCTCTTTAGCATCTCTTTATTCACTTTAACATAAAGGAGGTTGTTGAAAAAATCATTTTACGTGAGTTCTGCTTTGAACACATGCAATTTAAATGGTGGGAATCTTAAATACTGGCAAGGGCCCATCCTCTGCCCAACACATTGGAGGGCCTGATCTTTTTAAGGGGCCCCCTTGCAACCGCACTGTATGCACTGTGCATACGACATCAGAATATGTTCAGGTCTTTGTGACAAATCTATACACAGTATAACTAGCTTTGTATAATTTCCATCACTGAGTGGGTAATTGTATATTCTTTTAAATTGATGTTTGTGTGTATATGACTGTGTGCGCGATGAAGACCTTATAGTATGTTTTTTCTTATATATATATCCTAATATGACCACAGCTCAGTCTCCAGCCCTCTTATTACAAACCCTGACATGTACCCTCCAAGCACAGCTCTGTTAGAGTGTGTGTGTTTGTGTGTGTGTGTGTGTGTGTGTGTGTGTGTGTGTGTGTGTGTGTGTGTGTGTGTGTGTGTGTGTGTGTGTGTGTGTGTGTGTGTGTGTGTGTAGGCTGTCATCTCTTCAGACCAGCTGGAGAATCCAGAAGTCACAGATTAAAGACAGTTTCCACGCTCCACAGAGCTGCTGCTCTCTCTCTCTCTCTCTCTCTCTCTCTCTCTCTCTCTCTCTGTGTTTCTGAATGAAAAGACTCATTCTATTTCCCTCTATGTGTTTTTTTTCATCTTCCCACCATCATTAAAATGATTGGACACAAAAAAATGGAAAGTAAACTACTTTGGGCTAATAAGTAAAAGTACAGCTCACCAATCTAGGCAATGACTGTCAGATGAAATTTTGTTATTCATATTTTTCTTTTCTCGGAATATTATCGTTGGACATCTGCTCCATAACAATAACAGTCTGTCTTCATGAAGAAGCCGTTGGAGATTTCTTCAACATGTTGTGCAGCTGCAAAGCATTCAGGTCTAGTTTATTTTGTTTGCTAAAGCACTGTGTGACTTGGTTCTGGAAACTGCCAATATCATTATCATTAGCATATAACTTGTCCTACATGAAATTTAGTAGTGGCTACGTAGATACGTCTTTGGTTCTAAGGGATTGGCACCAGAACTTAAGATAATGTATTATGTCATGGTGGAATATTCTGATGCGATGTTGAGTTATACCTGTTTTGTCTGATTATCAGTAGGAAAAAGAACAAAAAAACCCAAAAAGCTAAAGCTGTGCTGCAGGTCAAATAACCATCTACAGCCAAACTTTAACAGCCAGTTGACTGGAGGATTTTCTCACCCATTAGTGAGTGGTTTGCTGCAGCGAGGTTTGATATTTTAACAAGATATCGCCTGGCGGTCTGGACAAGAATGTTTTTGTTTTTTTCAAATCATCCTTCACAAGGTTACACATTAGAGCAGAGAAGAGAGTTTAAAGTCAGGAAATTATATCTGTTTTTGTATTTTAGTGTGTGTGTTAGGATAAACAAACTATGGTAAGAGTCAAATATCCCAATGTTATGAATGAAAGAAGGCAGATGCAAAAAAGTCTGTCATCTGTCAAATGCAGGGATGGAGGAGAGGAAGAGTGGTGGTGGTGGTGGTGGGTGGGAAGGGGGAAAGGTGAAGGTAAAGAAAGAAGAGAGGGCGGTTGATGGAGGGGAAAAAAGGAAGTAGGAGAACATGATGAATAGACAAAGAGAAAAGATGTGAGAGTGGGGGAGAATAGATGGATCGGTGGATGGATGGATGGATGGAGGGAGGGTAATTACATTGATTAATCGATGGGTGGAGGATTGATTGGATAGCTGAATAATGGATGGATAATGGCTGCAAGGATAGATTGATGAGTGCATGTATAAATGGATGGATGGATGGATGGATGGACGGATGGTACGGATGGATGGATGGATGGATGGATGATCGATGATGGATGGATGGATGGATGATGGCTGCAAGGATAGATTGATGAGTGCATTTGTATATATGGATAGATGGATGGATAGATGAGTGGTTGGATGTATGGATGATTGACTCCATAGATTAATTGACAACTGGATTATGGCTCTAAGGATAGCTGGATAAGTGAGTCTATAGATGGATTGATGATAAATGATGGAGAGAAGATGATTAGATTATTGAATGGGTAAATGGATGGATTAATGGATAAATGATAGGTTGTTAGTTCTAGTAGATATAAAGACTAATGTACTAATGGATAAAAGATGGGTGGTTGATGGAGGCATATAAAGATGAGTGGATTAATAGATGGATGTGTGATTATATGTGTGGAGAGATTGAAAGATAATGAAAATATGATTGGATAATGGATGGAAAAAACAATCACAGGCTTTTCTTTCTCTGACTCAACAAACATCTAATTTGAACACAGATGGAATAAAGAGCTCTCCTCGGAGAATGACAACTCACTCCGGTTCTATGAATAACCATCATCTATCAGCCTGATTAAGTCCCTAATCCTCTCTTCTCTCAGCTCAATTTATTAACACAGGAACACACACCATCTAAACTGTGAAGACATGACTGAGTATAGATTGTAGAATCTTTAAATTGGCTAAAATCCCATATGTACAATGTCAATAAGAGGCTTTAGAGCTTTGTTCTGCATGGTGTTTTAGAAGCTTCAGGGGGGATACTTTTCTAAAAGCGCTAGATTAATTTGAATTAAATATACTTTATTTCCACAAAATGAAACACATTTAGAGTGAAATTCAGCCCATGTTGAACAGATCTATGACCACCCAGAGCTCCTGAGATTTTAACCTAAATGGTTTGTGAACAACTGACTCAGTCTTTGTGCATCATCTTTGTTTGAAAAAAGATTAATATATATATATATGTTTTATATTACTTAACAAATATTTATATTACATGACAAAATTAATGTTTTGTTGAAATGGCACATTGCTTTCCTTGAGATACACAAATCTCCATTTTCAACATTGAATGGTAAAAAACAAAATCTCAATTGGATAAATAATGATGTACACAAATGGACTTTGTACAACAACATTCAATGTCCTCTCTTGATATTTTGTCAACCTAAATTTCTAGTTCTGGTTTAGTCCAGATGCCATTAGCCCCCATTTTTTTGAACATCAACAAACACATGTTCATCTTTATATTATGAATACAAATATTTCACCAAAGCTACAGATGTAAAACTAAAAGTGATAGATAGCATCTTTATTACCAAGATCTGTGATTTATTCATCCAAATGAATACCCATTTAGTTATCCTACTTTCTTCTAAACATAGTAACTGAATCAATAGCTCAGGGCAGGGGTTAAAACATGTTACTATAATTTGGATAAACTGAGCCTTTACGTAAAGTGTTGCATATTAAAGAATGGTATCATAATGTAAATAAAAAAATCCCTTTTAAATATTAGAATGGCAACACATGTTTCACTCCTCATCAAATCACGCATCATCAAATACCGACGCTTGGTCAGTGCCCCTTGGTGTCTGATACTGATGCACTGAGGAACCCTTTTGCATCTGCATGAGACGCACTAGGCTTTCAACCAGCGATCATGTAAACCCATCCGCATTGATATTAGACGCTAAGATCAACTGATGTAGTTTAAATAGGGAGAAATTCTGCCGGGAGCGGGTCAAACAAAGAACTCTCATCCAGAAGATCGTTGTTTGTGTCCCTTATTATTTAACAGTTCTTATGTTATGTAACAAACATAGTTATTAAAACCAAAACCATGATAATTTCCTTAGCCTAACCAAGTTTTTTTTTTTCAAGTTAACTGAAATTGGATGTTTATTTTGAAAATATGCTGTACGCATGTAATTTGAGACAACATTATGCACATTAGGAGCGGAGAACTCCGTGACATGTCCGTGAGACATCCAAAACTGACGCTAGAGGGGTATGTAGAGTGTCATAGTTTAGGTGTGGGCCACTGGCCAAGCTGTGATAATTAAGGATATGGGAGTGAAAATGTCTAGTTACAGCACATATGTCAATGGAGTGGTCGAGTGTTAGAGAAGGTTACAAAGGTTGTATCTGTAGAAAGAAGGAGGAGTTGTTTCATCCTGAGAGATTCAGCAGGGAGCCAACAGAAGGGCCAGACCCAGCCTCTATCCTGCCAACAGACACGCAGTCTATAAATGCGGAAAATACTCCTGACTGGATGAAAATATGTAGGCTACATTTTATTTATACACACCTGAGGTGCATCATGTGATGTATTCTGTGTGTGCGAATGCATGAAGGCAAAATGACTTGAGTGTGTTTGTGTGTGTGTGTTTTTGTTTGTGTTGGCAGGGGCTGGAGGCTGGCAGATGGTCAGGGCTGAGTCTCTCTCCCCTGTGGGTCAACCCCCCCACCCCATCCCGTCCCTTCAGCTCCACCTCGAGGGTCTACCAGTCCATGTTGAGACCCACCAGAACATCAAAAGTTGCAGGATTTTCTTCTATAAAATGTCACACAACATGTTATTTTTTCTTCTTCCATTTGCTTTGTCCATGTACTGAGGGTTATTGTTGTCTATTAGACAGGAAGCCCAATGGCTCTGGGAGCAGTCAACATTTTTCACATACACGTTTGCATTAGTTTCAAAGGAAAGCCATATTTCTTTGATTCTTTGAAATTGTAAATCTACATTAAGATTTGATTCTTAATGTAGATTTACAATTTCATTTTCTCTGCTGAGCTAAGGATTTGAAGGGGCTCAGTGTTGCGTTCAAGAACATTTAGATGTTTATCATACATTTTATTGGAAATACAGAATGCACTTCTGCTTGTAAGATTTTGTAAATGTCTTTTGGAACCATGACAAAGGCGTGGTTTAAGCTAACATTTACCCTCATATTTTTCATTGCTAACCTCTCAGTTTTTAAGGAGGTTTCTGCTGAGCAAATGCAGAACTTGATTTTAGCCAAATCAAATTGATTCAGTTAACCTTTTGCCTGCTGCTTAGCCTTTAACAGTAATATATATATATATATATATATATATATATATATATATATATATATATATATATATATATATATATATATATATATAAAATGAAAATGCTGTGTAAGTGGAAACACACTGTCACGCCTGGGTGATTTCATGTTTCACCTACAATTGAAGGGTTGCATGGCAGCAGGTTTGGTGTTGGGCAGATGGTACTGTGGAGTCTCACACTACATTTGCTCTAAAGAAAATATAAATAAAGCTTCCAACCAAATCTGCTGAAAATCCCAAAACTGTCAAGTGCTAAAACTTGGCCCTAAATGTATGGTCAGATTCTTTCTCTCTTATCCTTCAGTGATCAGATGCTACTTATAAATTCTCTGCAGTCCGTGTCAAGCCATCACACACTAAGGCGTCTGAGAGGTGATGCATTTGAGGTGTTTGGTAAGAGTAGTGCTTATGCACACATCAAAGTAAAGACAGATACATAGTAAGACAAACCAAAGAGCTCTGTTGTTTTTTTCCATCCTTATATCACGCAGGGTAAAGAACAGCTGGAACACTACTGTTTTTCTTTCTTCTACTCTATTTTGAGAAATAAACTCCTTGATGTTTCTATAGGATGTAGGGGCATTGAGTCCTATTTTAATGAAGAACATAAAGGAGGAAGGCAAATGGACACACTGTGTGTCCATTTGCTGGAACTGGAACAAACCAGCTCAGTCGACAGAGAAAAAAAATTATGGCATTGAAGGTTCAGCAAACAAAGGATACATGAAGGTTGATGGTTTCACATTCAGTCAGAGCAAGTGAAGTAGTACATAGAGGTGGCGTTACTGAATGTTTTGTGGTACAATAACAGGTTTAACAAGCTAAAAAGTCCTCTAAGGTGGGTGGATGAGTCAAACAAACACAGGACTATCACCCGGGTGTTCTGTGTGACACCAAAAGTAAATGTTGACTTTGCAGTTGTTACGTAACGTTTTTACAATTGTTACATCACTTTATGTTACAAAGTTGTTACATATTTATTTTAACATAAATCATGGACATTTCTTTTAATCTCAAGTACTTTAGTTGCCTAAACCTAACCAATTGTTTCATAACTAACCATGTTGCATTGTGTGCTTTGGAAAGCGTGATACAGGGCTGATATTAAACGCATTAATGAAATATATTTTTGGTTCATTAGCATTCAACATATCAACGTTTATTTCTTGTGCCCGGGTTGATCAAAGAGACAAAGAGACACAAAGACACCGACAGGCCAAAAATATTATTTTACAAGATGATCACCTTGTGATAGATGATGCAATGATAATGTTTATCTGTTAATTAATTAGCAAAGCAAAAGATTGGGACATACACACACATCTACAAACCATGGCAGACAGAGTACTTGGAGCTGTTGAAGGCCACAAACATCCGGAATAAGAGGCTAATAAAACTCTGTTTGATGACTGTATAATGATGTTTACCAGCAATCAAACAGCAAAAAATGTAATTATGAATATACATTCCACCTGCTTTGATGTCAGAGGGAGAAATTTTAAAACTCGATTATGGACTAAATGGCCTTGATAACAGTGGCAGCAGCTAATCAGGGGGTGAAGGGAAGGTGAACAACTATTTGAAGATTTAATGAAGTGAATTCAGACAAAACACAGCAGACACTACAGCAAGCCTGAAGAGTACACAACAACTATCCCATTCAAGCCAGAGACTGGTTAATACTATGACCTCAAGATAAAATGAATGTGGCATAACCATCCAGTTCAAATGTGGATGGTGGAATGCATTCTTTCCTCTGCAAGGGATACAAGCTGCCACCCTTCGAGCTACAATACCAAGAGGTTTTCCATTTTAGATAATTAAACTTCTTGCTGTCCTTACTACTCTGTCCTATAGGGGGTGACCCATGACCAAGATTAGGTTTTCCTTCACCGGAGATGTTTCAGTCACTTAAACAGGCCCTATTATGCTATTTTCCGGGTGCATATTTTTTCCTCAAGTTACAGTTACAACATGTTTACATGCGTTAATGCTCATAATCCTCCTTGTTTTTCTCATCCTGGCTGTCCTGCAGCACCTCTTCTCTCTCTGAAATGCTCCGTTGTAGCGCTTGCTCCTCCCTCCAGAAAGCAAAGTCTGCCCTGATTGGTTAGCTAGTTAGCATTGATTGGTCAATGTTTCACATTTAAAAAAACTCACCCTTCGGAGCTCCAACTCCGTCTCTCTCTTTTGTTGTTTGAGGGCGGGCCAAACTAGCTGGAAAGAGTTTTACATCACTTCCGTAACATTGTGACCTCATAAAGTTATGGAAGTGAAGGAGAGAATTAAATGGATACGTTTCAGGCAGCTCAGGAGCAGTGATTCTGAGGGGGAGGGTAACTCCTTTTAGGCGTGGATGTCAGGTTTTACACTCTACGGACCTTTTACATGTATAATATATATATAACACACTAAAGAAGAGGGAAAAAGTGGGAAAGCATAATAGGGCCACTTTAAATGAGCCGAGGAGAAATGAGAGAAAGTAGAGAGGCAGCTTAAAGTGGAGATGAGGTACCACATGTGTATCCTACACGGAAGCATGTTAACAGTCAGCTGATCTGATGGGACTGTATAGGAACAGACAGGTTGCCAAGCAGCATCACAACACATTTGTCTACAAATCAGAAGATCTGTTGTCGGTTTCCCGGTTCCTCCAGTCTGCATGTCGAAGTGAAAGATACTGAACCGCCAGTTGCTCCCGAAGGCTGTGCCATCGGTGTGTGAGGGTGCCAGATGTGCAATGGTTTAGATCCGGATGAGCAGGTGGCACCTTGCACAGCAGCCTGTTCAGTGTATGAATGTGTGTGAGAATGGGCGGGTGTTGACATGAAGTGTAAAGTGCTTTGGGTGGTCAGAAGACTAGAAAGGCACTACATAAATGCAAGTCCATTCACCATCAATAAAACAACAACTTTCTATGTATTTATTTGATTTCATAACCAAAAAGCTTTTCTTATGAATGGCATCTTGGCTCTTGTAGCCTCTCCAAATATGCATCCCATATGGCAGCACAGTCTCTGGTATCATTAGTCCTACATGATCTGCCTCAGTCTGACAAGGAATTATTCACTGTACCCGCAGCCTTTTAAACAAATTATAGATTGTATTGACACCCTGATGCTGAAGTGAATCTGTAGTCCTTTTAGTGTTGCAGTCGTGAGGCATCACTGTTATTTAAGTTTTACTTCACACTGTGAAGACCTCTGTCTCCTCAAAATGATGCTGAGAGAGGATGCAAGATACCTTCATCCTCACGTCTCCCTCACAATTTTCATTAGGAGGCACCCCAAGTCATTAAAAAACGGCAGCTTGGTCAGTGGCCCCACACGTCAAATTATGAAGTTCTACGTAGCAGTGGTTATGACCGGGGCAAAGGAGGAAGTCAGGTGACGTATTATAAGGAGCAATAAAGTCCTGGTAGGGAGGAAGCCGGTGTGGATTTTAAAACCAGTCAACGCTAACTGGGTTAAGTTACATATTAAGTCCCGTAAGGTACTTTTCTTAACTCAAACAACTATCTTTTCCTAAACGTGACCAAGTAATTTGGTTGCCTATACCAAAATGTATCCTGTGAACACGGAACTTTACTTTGAAAGGACTGTGTCTGCATGTAATGAGCCAAAATGGACACATGCACAACTCAATAGTTTGAAGCTGCCATATTTGACGAGTTAGGAGTGAGAACATGTTGTGAGAGGAGTTATAACGCCACTGTAGGTAGCGTAGTGACAAATTGGTTGAACGAAAAACACTTTTGCATTTGATCGCATACATTAAGACACTTTTCAGCAGTAATGAGGTTGAAGGCCGTTTGGCTCACTGACTGCTCGCATCCACCAATCAGAAGACGTGTTGCTCAGTCAGACGAGTCTATTTGGCGGCAGTCTGAGGTGAGCTGTGGGTGAGTGCGTACGTTTGATGGGCCATTTCCTGGCTGACTGATGGTGTTTTGAATGACTGATGAGGTGGATGATTTGGTCGAGCGCGTCAGCGTCCCTGAGCTGATAGACTGATCTCCTCCTCCATTTACAGGCTGAATATCAAAGTGGCCCTTTTGTCACTTCTGTCCTCCATTTTTTTCCTCTTTCCTGCTTTTTATCTTCTTTCTCACATCACATATCCTTCCGCCCTCTGTCTTTATGTTTGCCCTCGTCCTTCACGCCACTCTCTGTTTTTGTCACCTTTCCCCTTTAGCTCCATGTCACTTATGCTTTCTCTCCACTTGACACCTTTGTCACTTTATTTTGTCCTTGTCTGAGATTTTTACCTCTTTTTTGACTTTGTTCTACTTTCACATTCACTCCCTTTTTCAGATTTCCCATGTTTCCTCTTTTCGTCTTACTTTTTAAAATGGCTACTATACAAATGTGGGAAATACAAAAACACTCCACCTGATTTACATCATCCTATTATTTGCAATAAAGAAAACATATTTTATTCATGCAAAGTGGTTCTCAGATTTGAAGATTCAAGCATTGAAATTTTGGTCAGAGTACATATGTTTTTGCATCGAAATGCTATTTTTCTAAGCATTTCTTTTTTCCTACCTGACCTGATGTAGGTATATCTATATAACTATATATAACCAAAAAAGACAGTAAGAAGCAGTCGTGAAATCCAGACGTACTATTAAAGAAACATTAAACAGAGTAAAATGGCTGGCAATGGCCAGAAATGTGTGATGCTGTAAATGCTGTGTCAGCAGAGGGACCCTGAGTGGAAAAAAGGTTGGCCAAGTGCTCTGTGATGACAACTGGAGGAGATACAGCAGAAGGTGGAGGTCTAAATAGTGCACCAAAGAAGTCGAGGAATAATTGGAGAGTTGGCTGACAGGTTTCCAGTCGGAGCGCTCCACTTGGCAGCGGTGCCGCCCCAGGTGCATCCGTTTGTGAAGCCCCAAACACGGACAGTGATCCACTGCCATACCCATCATGCCCCCAGAGAGTGAACCAGTTGCTGAAGGTTCATTTTGTTCATGTTGGAGATCTACTTTAACAGTTTTTGTCTCCCTGTGGCAATTTATAGGCTTTAATTCTTTTTCTTGCTTATATTTCAGCAAGGCTTATATTCCAGCAAGGTCTGCAGTAAAATTATTTCTTTAGATTTTTTTTTCAGAATAATGCCAAGCAGTTGCATTATATAAAACATAATAATAATAATCAAAATTTGATTATATGAATGTTCATGCATTTCACTTACATTTAAAACATAGATGTTTCCTCGCGTTGCAAAAACAATTTGTTGGCTGTAAAAACACATTTTTTCTTATCTTTCTCAGAGTGCTCTCGGCTACCCTGGCAACCACCCGACCCTCCCCTACCCCCAACCCATCACCACAACCACCTCCACCACAAATTAATGCATGAATGGACTAATCCACAGCCCTCAGGTACGCACGGCAAGATACCCAAACATAAATCTGGTTTCTATTTTCCCTTCCTTTTACCACAGAGGGAAAAGCGACCGGACCATAAATCTCAGGTCGTCGCTGTCACTATGTGTTCATTTCTATAAATGCTCCATGGAAATCCATCACTGACCTACTGCAGCTCTACAGGAGGGCGGTCAATAGAGAGAGGTAGAGAGTCAGAGGTGATGGATTGCGGAGGAAGGTCGTATGTGGCTCTAAATCACACTGTTAAACTCTGACACGACAGCAGAGGAATAGTCCAGAGATAGATGAGAGAGACGCCGAGTGAGGTAGAAGAAGATTTAAAAGGATGATGGCTTGGTTTTAAGATAAATGTGAAGTTAGACTACAATGTCATCACGGTTTCATTTGTCAGAATTAAGACCTGATTTAGCACTCACACCTTGACATTTAACTGACTTTTTCCCAAATCAAGTTAATCGCCAGAGATAAAGAACCTCAAACATGAACACCACAAGGTGGTTATACTTGAGAATAAATCCAAATAAAGAGGGCAGCTCCCATGATGGCCAAGTGAGAGAGTCAATCATAAGGCTAAGATCCAAAGTTGCCTCCAAGAGACACATAGAGGAGTTTGAACAGTCAGGAACACGGGGGAAATCAAATCCAGTCACGAAGCCCTTCATTGCTTCTTTTGTGAAGGAATTAGTTCACAAATTCCTTTTATGTGCACATGTATTTTTCCAAAAGAGGTGATTCTGATACTGTGATGCACATACATGTTACATTGGTTAGCAAAATATGTTTTATATATGAAATATAAATACGAAAATCTATTTGCAGCCAGGTAAGAATAGTCACATGGTAGTTATTAGGATATTTACAGTCGAACAAGTAAAAAGGCTACTTACTTTAACATTAGTTAGCTAGTAATCAAGGTAATAGTGATACTAGTAGTAGTATGAAGAGCGACAAAGTAGGTTGTGGTGGATGAATGATTCCAACTCAGAACTCTAACCCAGTAGTCTGGGGTTTGGGTACTGTGGATCTGCATTTTGACACGTTTAATTAATATTTCAATCACAGTTTGGTTAGGTTTAGGCAACAAGGTTAATAATTTAGGTTACGTACACCAGCCTACAGTAGGCTACATGGCTTACAGTAGGCTACGTGGCCTACAGACAGGCTACATGGCCTACAGTAGGCTACGTGGCCTACAGTAGGCTACGTGGCCTACAGACTATCTACATGGCCTACAGACTATCTACATGGCCTACAGTAGGCTACATGGCCTACAGTAGGCTACATGGCCTACAGTAGGCTACGTGACCTACAGACCGGCTACGTGGCCTACAGACTATCTACATGGCCTACAGTAGGCTACATGGCCTACGGACTGGCTACATGGCCTACAGTAGGCTACGTGACCTACAGACCGGCTACGTGGCCTACAGTAGGCTACATGGCCTACTATACACATGCCCTATAGACTGGCTATGTTTTTAGAAAGTAAATCATTTCTTTCTGACGTTTCTTCATCTATGTGAATAAATAATGTATCAGTGCCTTCCAAAACAAAACCTATTATACATAATATATCAAATATTCTGAACGCAAGTTCCACTTACTTAAGCCAAGGCAAGTTTATTTATATAGCACATTTCAGCAGTATTCCCAGAGCTTTCAACCATATTGAATAAGTGAACTTTGACTTAATGTTAAATGTATTTGGTTGAAATCAGTAATGACATAATATCTGTTATGTAGTTACCCTAAACAAAATGAAAAACACTTCAATCCATTGAGGAAAGAAAAATGTGTTGTGGTTCTGTGAGCAGTTTGGGGCATTTCAGTTTTATTTATTAATTTTGTTTAGTTTTGTCAGTTTATTAATGCAACCTCGCTAAAGATCAGATCAAAACATGTTTTCAGCTGCCTCGTGTCCTTAGAAAAACATTGCATTTTGCTTCAGTGCTTCAGCTCGGTTTGGAATCAAAACCTTGAGATTCTGATCACGAATGGACTAAATTAAAGTCCATTTTGCAAAAGTGAAATTAAAAAGACCTTTCTCAATGTCCCCGTTGATTCACAGGAGACTTTGTCCAAACATTAAGAAGTGCCCTTATGAATCAGAGAAAGGGGCTCAGAAATAAAAAGAGACCAGAGACACTGACCAGCCAGACAGAAAATAATAAAAATGAAAACATAGACTTTCATTGACCAGGGACAAGACATGGTGCTTGATGATTATACTGCTGTTGATATTGATCCCTAATTAATGAATTGATAATGAAGGGCTGAGGTATATAAGACAATTGATTACTGCATTCTAGTAGAAATATGTAAATTCTGACTATTAATTATCCCTCCAGTCACAATTTTGACCGTACCAAAAAACACTTTAAATCTACTTTTCTATGAAATAATGATTGTTTATTTCAAAGGGTTAATCATCAGAAAATGAATAGTATTTCTTTTTTGTGTCTGGTGAAAAATAGTGGATTAAATGGATTAAGCAATAAACTGTTTTCAGTTCCATTTGAAGAAGCACTGTTCTTTAAAGTAGGACAACAAACTAAATTCCACATCGTCTCATTAATTAAAGAGACCGTTGACCTTCCAAACTTAACTCCCACTTCAACGATTTTACAAGCTAATTGACTTCTAAAAGAAAGAGAAAATAAGAAAAAATGAACACTGACGGTGTTTTTCTAATGTAGCCTGTGGAGACTGGAAACGTTTCAGACATGGCCTGGCTCCTGGTGCGCTCTGCTCTGGAGTTATAATTTTTCATTCATTCTAATGGGTTTCATGAATTTTATGCGCTCTAGGGATGTCTCACACCCCTACCTGTGTCTCACCTTGAGTTGAAAAAAGTTTGTTCATCTCAGTAACAGCAGGAAGGAACATTAGTGGGGGTGCTTAGAGTTTCAGGTACAATGTGGGTTTTTTTTGTTGTTAACTGAATGTAACAGCTGGTGATGACAAGTAGGTGTTGCTCACTCGCTGCAAAACAATGCCTCAGCGTCTCAGAGTGAAAAAAACCTACATTTCTAGGCCTACAGTTTAATATTCAGGTTCAAGTGCAAAACTAACATATTTTCACAGATTCTCATTTCCCACTTGTCGAATAAAGACGCTTAGTTGGTTCTTGAATCTTCAAAATATGAAGCTCTAGGAATCCTAGCGACAGTTTTGACAGAGACGGACAGTTTCCACTTGTAACATGCATTGTGTCTTTTCAAAATAAACTTCTCACTTTAGAGTAAGTAAAAAGTGGGGGCAATATATATATATATATCAGATATATATCGCATCAGATCAACAGATATGGTAAAACTGATTATGTGTATGTCATGCAGTACTGGTATAAATTGTGATCAGCTGTTTGGTTGAGGTCACATGAAATATCTCACAAGTTACTAATCAATGAGGATTATCAGTTGATTTGTAAAAATAGATTGGGATTTACTGCCACATCAGTCACTTAGGCATGAGCAATGAACTAAAGTGAATCGGTGGTGTAGATTAGTAGTAAAGATCAATAATACAAGAGGTTACATAGATAATCAATAGGAGTAATAGATAGTGAGTTCTTCTCCAGAAAACATAACCCTAATGGAAAAAGGCCTGCAGACGATCAATGTAGAGCTTCTCCAGTAGAATCTCATGGAGATCAGCTGTGATGTTTTTGGAGTCAAGTTTACCTGTTTATTAAAATCTTTTAATCTTTATAATTTTGAAGCCATTAAAGGGAGATCAGGTATTCCTTGTTCTGCTCATGAATCTAACCAGGTTCCAAAACAACGTTATAAACATCATGGGACATTAAAGTTAACACTTTTTTAGTTTAATACTTTAAGACATTTTCTGAAGGCAGGATGATGTAAATATTAATGGCAAGGAAACTCAGATTTTCTGTTAAGGAGAAATGTTTTGATTCTTGGCATTAACCAGCATCACGGCCACTGATGAACATATTTCTAAGCACTACATGTCAATAACATTTTGGAAGCTCAGTAGAACACGATATGTGCATCAATCCAGCAAGCTGAATTCACTAAAATAATGTAATATCTTTCTTTTGTGAAGTATCACAACAACCATATTAAGAATTTGTATATGTATTTACATATACAGTACATCCAGCATATAAAACTACACTTTACTGACACATGGTTGGAGTTCTTAGAGAAACAAGAAATATTAAATGTAATATTAAAGGTCAGCAAGGAACCAACAAATGGAATGAAGTAATGCACACTCTAAGATAAAATATAAGAAGATGAATAGTTCTGAAAATGCTCCTTAATGGTGGGACTGTATTTTAATAACAGGTGTGGTTATTAAAGGGAGACACTACAGGTGAACAAGGTAAAAAAGACAACACCGTGAAACATGCCCAGCTGATTATTAAATTAAGACAATTATTATCAGCATTACATGTTTTCTCAAAAGTGATGTTTAAATATGCAAATTAGGCATTATCTAATGGTAAATGTTGGTAAATTTAGGAAAAATCATCAGACCCAAATAGACAAAGTAGTAAAAATAAATAAACGGCTAAATGTATATTTTGGATGTTTTCTTTCCTCTAGTCTGAAAGAAGACTTGTTATGGGAGCAAAATAGACTAAAATCTCTTAATCATCGGTGCATGTTTTTTGCCTGAAGTGTCTCACCTCAATATTCTATTTCTCACTTTAGTTCACTTCCAAACCATTGAGTAAACTATGTCATGTTTCCTTTAAGATTCATCTTGAAGTTTTATCTTCACTTGATTAGAGCAGTTATTGATCAGATGTGTGTGTGTGTGGCTGCTATAAGGGCTCAAAGTACATTCGGCCAAACCCAGAGGAGCAAAAAAAGTTATCCACAACGTGAAACTATACTCCAAATGTTCCACTGACATTTGTCTGACATTTAATCCAGAGCAACTTTCCATTTAGGGCAACACACACACACACACACACACACACACACACACACACACACACACACACACACACACACACACACACACACACACACACACACACACACACACACACACACACACACACACACACAATTAAGTCAAATAAAATGGAATGACATTCATTTCTCAGATCACCAATACTGTATCTCTGGCGGTCAATATTCCATGAGACAGAACGAATGAGACAACTTCTTCTAAAGTATTCCTAATGAAGAAGTTGAGTTATAGGAGACAAAAAGGTCGAAAGGATTGTCTTTTAACAATTCAAGATACCTGCAGAGCTGGATGATATGACAGACAGGACAAGACGAGAGATGCATGGTTCGACTAATAAATAATTAATTTATGGTTGTGTAATTATTATATTATAGTTGGTAAAACCCTCCCAAAGCCCTTGACTCAACTTTTTGTAGAACTGGTGAGAAAATAAATGATCCTCTCTTCAGCCAGAGCTCTTGAACCCTACAGAGCCCCTCCGGCAACTAAAAATGTATTTAAGAAGTCCTTCATCCCGGGTTCCATCAATACTCTTAACTCAACAAAGTGACTGAGAAGATTTCAGCCACAGACATTTAAATGAAGTGTTTTCGTGTCCAATATGACCTTGTCTTAGTGACCGTTTTACTAACTGCTTGTGTGCTATTTAAGTTGTTGTTTCTTGTGTTTACTGAGCCGAGGACAAATTTCCATCCTAGTGGAGAATAAATATATTCTTCCTTCTTCTCTATTTAAGACTGACAATTGATTTGTACTGAATATCTTTCTCCCTGACTGCTAATTCAGAGTCTCTTCAAACACATGACAGTGATCTCCTTGACGTCTCCAATATATTCTATCAATTTGTGACGGACACATTATTCTCTTTGTTATGTCTGTGTTGTCAGTCAAAGCTCCAAATGTTAAGGTGAACTTATGCAAGAAAAAAAAGCCTGGGCTCTGGCTGCTCTGAGGGCCACATTTTTATTTTCACAACCAGAGACCACAATTTCAGGAGGAGTGTATTTCTGTTGTTGCTGTCACAGAAAGAGTGCAACGTCAGACCATCACTGGATGCCATTTGTATTTTGGGATTTAATAAAGCAGAACATCCCTGAATTTATCTCTCGTCCTTTCATTTAATGATACGTCGGGTGTTATACCGAGTCCCCTTTGATTTGAAGCCTCATTAATTGGCCACTCATTGCTATGGCTAGCATTTCAGCAAATGATTGCCTATTCACACTTCCCGCAGAGAATCCATGAAGGGCGAGGCAACACTCAGACTAATGCGTGAACCTTGTACAGAGGAAAAATAAAACATTCTCGCTGACAATTTATTTTGTGAAGCAACCTCACACCAGCCCACCCCCTACCAGAAAACATTAAACGTTAAATAAACACACATGAAGCAACATGGCTTCCTGTTAGATCTCAGTCTGTGATATCCAGACATTTTAGGGAAAACGTGTATTGTAATTTATTGCACCCATGTTTCCTGTCTCGTCTTTAAGGATCATGTGGCATCGTCAAAAGGGTGCGCAGAAAGTTGCTGCAATTAGTTATGCTAAACCATCTGGATAAAGGTGACAGAACCGGAAGTTCAAGAATCTTCATACAGAAAACTCAACATGAGCTTCGGTACTGTTATCACTCAGACTACAATACTGTTGAGGACAATATAAAATAACTAACGCAGGTACATAAAATTATGTGTATAATAAATTGAAAAATTTATTTTTGTCCATTTTATGGTATATGGTAAATGGAGTGTATTTGTATACATGAGACTAGTCTCTTTTCTAGTCTTCTGATGACTCAAAGCACTTTAACACTACATGTCATAATTCACCAATTCACACACTGATGACAGGGGCTACCATGGAAGGTGCCATCTGCCCATCAGGACAATCTAATTATTCATACAACATTCATACAACGCTGGAACAGCCTGTGGGAGCATTTTGTGGTTAGGTATCTTGGCCAAGGACACATCGATATGGACTAGAAGAGCCAGGGATCAAAACACCATGTATGTAAGGCTTATGTCAAAAGAATAGTCTTTACTTTCCGGGGTCGGTACACGGGTGATCAGTCAGACAGGCAACCAGAACAGACGAGGAGCAGGCAAAAACAGGGTCGGGAATCAGGAGCAGGATGAAAAACCAGGAATACAATAACTAGGAAAATCGCTGGAACGCTAGACAACTAATGGACTAAGACGAGCTGGCAATGAGGGAAGAAACACAGGAGCTGTGTCCCAATCCAGCGGCTGCATCCTTTGGAGGGTGCATTTGTAGACCGATTATGTCACAGCGGCAGCGATGAGGCTGTCCCATTTCAAAGACTCCTTCAACTGATGGATCCTTCGCGGCCCAACATATCCCAAGAGGCATTGGTGAAGTAGATTTTTTTTTTTTTTTTTTATGACATGGTGACTAGTGGACCAGCAACGGGAAAATTCTTTGGGTATAATTATTGGGTTTTAACTCACGTGAATATTTACAGATACAAGTGTTTAAACTAAAAACAAGGGACCTGATCAGATCACACTCATGTTAAAATTATCGGTTAATTTACGTGACGCTATTAACTAACCAGCTGACGCTACCGGGAGCCGCTGCACTATTTATAGCAGCTTGTGCATTTTAATATTTTAACTTTTTTATACTCTCTTATAACCGCAGCTGGTTGCTAGGAGACGGGAGCGGCAAAAGGGTGGGGGCGCGAAAAGCTGGTGAGTAAACAGGAAATCATTTGTGGACCAGACCGTCTCATTTCGGGGACTGCTCGGTCCAGCCTTCGCGGTATTCAAAGGACCCGGCCGACGTAGACCGCGAAGGCCGGGTCCTCTGTGGGCTGCAGCCGCTGGATTGGGACACAGCTAACGACTTAAATAGACTAGGAAGAGGAGTTAATGATGACCAGGTGAAATTAATCATGGTAGAAATCATAAGAGCGGGAAACACAGGGGCAGGAAGTGGAGACTCTGAAATGAGAGGAGAGGTAAGTAACAAAATAAAACAGGAAATCACAGAAAAGAACATTAGACAACTAAGAAGCAGGGTGAGGCCTCACACACCAATCCTCTGATTGAACGAAGCCCTGCTCTACCACTGAGCCACAGTTAATCATTTATCTGTCGATAAGCAATTCCAAAGTTTGTTCAATAAATTGATGTTATTTGTGATCCCTGTGGAAAGAAAATACTTCATCTTAAAGGTAACAGAACTAAGCTTAACTCTAAAGAAAGTTAATACATTGTAATCCACTGTTGCTCCATAGAGAAGGTACATGTAGAAGAAATGAGTTAATGAAAAAACATGAAATATATTTTTTTTTCTCCAGATGGTCAGGAACACTTCGCTCAAGCTCAGAAGTAATGCATTCTGTGCTAAGTACTAATAGTCTCTAATTCAGGACGCATGGGGACACATTCTTTAGATATATTTTTGCACACACTGATCCTGATCAGAGAGATAAAACATACTCTCAATATTCATACAGCACGGTCCAGTTATTAATTCAAAAGGTTAAATTGTTATTAAGGTGGTTTTAGAGAGTTTTTTTCCTGCTTTTGTGTGTGTGTGTGTGTGTGTGTGTGTGTGTGTGTGTGTGTGTGTGTGTGTGTGTGTGTGTGTGTGTGTGTGTGTGTGTGTGTTGTCCACATTGGACGTAATATTACCTCACACTAACAGATACAATAACAGCGTCTGAACATGTTCTTGTCTGTTGTGGTCCAGTTACGTTTACCGGCAGTGAGATCAAGAATTGAGCACACCTCAGCAATTATTGTATTAAGAAAAGACAAATTAGATTTTATTCACCCTACCTCCTCCTCCTCAAGTCTGAGATATTTTTCCTGGCAGGATGAAGCAGGTGAAAAAACAAGCACTCCTTGTGGAGGAGGTGGGGGGATAACCTAGATCAGACTCCTCTTAGTGCTGACGTCAGGTGAACACATGAGGAATCAATTTCAATCAATTTATTATTTAAAGTGCAAAATCACCATGGTACATGGTCTCAATACACTTTACAAAATATCAAGTACAATAATAACAATATTAAAACAATATTAAAACACCACAGGAATATGATAAAACAGTTAAAAATTAGTTTAAACCAAAGTATTGAGTAAAAAGGTATGTTTTAAGACGGGACTTGAAAATTGCAGTGGATGAAGCTTCTTTGATACATAGTGGGAGGCCATTCCATAGAAAAGGAGCACGGTAGGAAAAGGCCCTGCCACCAGCAGACTTTTTATTGATTGGTGGGATGACAAGGAGGTTAAACGGAGTGGACGTGGCGGAATGTAGGGAAAAAGTAGATCAGTTAAATAAGAAGGTGCAAGTCCATTTAATGCCTTATAGGTTAAGAGAAGAACTTTAAAATCGGCTCTAGCCTGAATGGGCAGCCAATGTAATGATGCCAGGACAGGAGTTATGTGACAGTACCTACTTGTTTTTGTTAAGAGTCTGGCGGCTGAATTTTGCACAAGCTGAAGGCTCCTAGTAGAACAGATGGGGAGGCCAGAAAAAAGGACATTACAGTAATCCAAACGGGAAGACACAAGGGCATGGAGAACCACCTCGGCGCTACGACGGGACAGAGCAGGGAGGATTTTGGCAATGTTGCGCAGATGAAAGAAGGCCGACCTGGTGGTTTCCTTGATGTGAGTCCGGAAAGTCAGGGTTGGGTCAAAAGTAATGCCTAGGTTTCTAATGTGCGTGCTTTCAGAGATTGAACAGCCATCGATATTAAGACAGAGACTCTCAGAGAAGTACTTGTAGTTATTGGGCTTAATCACCAGCAAATCAGTCTTAGCAGTATTAAGCATGAGAAAGTTTTGACTCATCCAGGTCTTGATTCGGCGAACACATGATTCCAGATTTTGTATATGGGAGGGGTCATTAGGCTGTAGCGGGATGTACAGCTGTGTGTCGTCAGCATAGAAATGGAACTTTATACCATATTCGGCAATTATCATACCCAGAGGGAGCATGTAGATACAAAACAGCAGGGGCCCCACTGGGGCACACCAGTGGTAACCGTAGAGCATTCTGACAAAGAGTTATTGAAACTGACACATTGGGATCTACTAGATAAGTAGGACTGGAACCAGGAGAGCGCCAGCCCGTGAATGCCAACGTAATGCTCCAGTTGGTGTAGAAGCACAGAATGATCTACTGTATCGAAGGCCGAACTTAAGTCAAGAATTAAAAGTAAGGAGGCTGATCCAGAGTCAGCAGTGACAAGTAGGTCGTTAACTACTCTAGTTAGGGCAGTCTCAGTAGAGTGGCAGGAGCGGAAACCAGACTGAAAATTGTCAAAGAGATTATTGGCAGAAAGGTGGAGAGTCAGTTGATCAGCAACAATTCTCTCAAGTATTTTAGATAAGAAAGGCAGAGTGGAAACAGGTCGATAATTTGCAAGAACCAGTGGATCGCTATTGGGTTTCTTGAGGAGTGGTTTAATGATAGCAGATTTATAGGTTAAGGGGACACACCCCTCAGAGAGGGAAGTGTTAAAGATGGCACGTATAGGGGCACTCAGAATAGGAAAGAGTTCCTTAAGGAGGTCAGAAGGGATGGGATCTAGTGAACATGTTGTTGGCTTTGAGGCGGCAACCATTGAGGCCAGGGCCTCAGCAGAAATAGGTTTGAACTGAGAGAGTGAACCCGTGGACCAGGACACAGAGCACTGGCTGGACATGGTACTAGAGGGCTGCTGGCTAATGATATTGTTCCTTATTTGGGAGATTTTGTCGGTGAAAAACTCTAGACCTAGATCAGACTCCTCTTAGTGCTGACGTCAGGTGAACACATGAGGAAGGAGGCTTGTTAGGAAAATCATCTTTGTGTGAGAGTATTCAGACGTATACCAGCCTTTTGGCCTTATTATTTGTTTCTGGTGTATGTGTTGGGATGCTGTTTGTGTGTGTGTACGTGTGTGTGTCCTCCCACGCTCCACGGATCACAGGAGAGGTTTCCAATATTCGACCCTCAGTCTATCGATCTCAGTCTTCTCTCTGGTCTCTACCGTCGTCCTCTCCTCCACCTCTCTGGCTCTCATGCTCATTTTCCTTTCTCCTTATTTTAATCCACCTGTCATCCCTCCATCCCATCATCTCACCTCTTCTTCTGTGGTCTCTCCCCTTTCATCTCTGCTCTCTGACCCACTTTGGGTTCCTCTCCTCTCTCTCACCAACCCTTTCCCTCTGTCCTCTCTGCTGCTTTCCCTCTCATCCTGCTTTTAGTTACGCCAATGAAGAAACAATGAATTTCTCTTTTTTTAATCACCATTTAAATTCCATGGCAGGATACAATGCTGATCTTTCATTAGTTTCTGATTATTCAATATCTGATTTGCTGTAAGACATAAACCACCAGTCAACAGATCGTTCTTAGATTATTTATTAGGGGACAAACCAGAAAAGACAATCTGTTACTCCCTGTTAGCATCATTTCTCAGATCCAACCTGGACTGATTGTTTTTGACGTGTTTAGGGGGAAATCCAAGTCAAGTCAAGAGTTAAAAAGAACTGGTAAGTATAGGCAACAAAACCACTTAGTTATGTTTAGTAAAAGTTTATGTTTTGGGTTACAATAATACATTTGTTACCTATGAACAGTAAGTAAGTGAGGTAGTATGTGATTTGGTTACGCACTAACCTAGTTACGCACATACTTAAATAGTTGCGTACCAACTCACTAGTAATGTAAGTACTAATACAACGATTTGTATGATATCTTTCGAAAACGTTACTTCTCACACATGTCACAGTCCTGTGACATGTGTCAATTTCGACTCGTTACATGCAGTCTTTTCAAAATAAACTTCCATCATCACAGGAAATAACTTAGCTAGGTTTAGGCAACAAAACAGATGGTTAGGTTTAGGAAAAGACGATGGTTTGGCTTAAAAGAACTATGGAAATGATATTCTTTAAGTACGGCAGTTAAGTGACATATAAATCAACAGTGACATCTCGTGGTAAGAATGACGGTGTCCTGGCTAAAAGACCGTTTTATTTAAAGCAAAAATCTCACATTAAATCCACATTTCATTGAATTTAGATTAAATTATTATAAAATAGACTTTTGCCTGCACCACACATCATATCTTTTCCCATCATGACTGGTATATATTTAGCCATTTCTTATCTGAAGCTGATGCCACCTTGCTGGTCCCCTCACCACCTGAATCTCTCAAAAGCCGGAGTGGAGCCTGAACTACCCAATGAGCCGAAGGTATTGGAAGCAGCACGGCGCTTCTTCTTTGCAATTCTCTTTCCTGCTGGAGCCCAGATGGAGACAGAGCCCAAATCAAATACCCACAATCCCCTTGGCGAGGAGGGGGAGTCTGGCAGTGTTAGATTAGACGAAGCTGTGTCAATAATACAGCACTCAAATGAATCTGTTCACCTACTGTAGGTGATAACAATGGTCAATGAAGTAGTACAAAGGGAGACTAATCTTTAGTTAAGCATCTCATGAAATGTAATCGCATATACAGAAATAGTAAAAACTTGGAATTCCTTTAACACAGACACACACACACACACACACACACACACACACACACACACACACACACACACACACACACACACACACACACACACACACACACACACACACACACACAGTAAGACCGAAAATAACCAACATCCGCAGTGCCAGCCATCCATACAGGGCCAAATGTACTTAAAGATATACTTACAGTTCACACAAAGACATGGTCAGAGTATAAGAGAGTCAGAGAGGTAGGAGGGAAAAAAATGAAAGTAGAGACTTTGAGGCAATAAATCCAGACAAAGTAAGACCTCAGACGGGCGACTAAAGACAATCAGAAAAAAGAAAGAAAACGAAAAGAGTGGGTGGTTCAAAGAAAAGGAAGGACAGCAAAACATTAATTTACTGTTGTACTGAATTAATGTATTAGATATTGAGGCCAAGCAGATGATGCAGACTGAGGACATTAATTTAAGAAATAGAAGTGTGATGGGAAAGAATAATGGTAGGAAATAAAGAGTGTGTAGGGGGGGGGGGGGGGGGGAGATAATGACGGTGTGGAACAAGGACAGGGCAGGTTTCTCTTTTTTTTCTGTGTGATCTTCTCCTCACTCTTATGTTTGTCTCTGTTTTTTGTTCTGTTAGCTGCACAGAGAAGAGGACACTTTAACCGCCATGTAAGTACGCTCCGAGATCGGATCTGACTCGCAAACGAAGGTCTCCTCCATATTCTTACCACAAAGGAGTGGTAGGAGAACCGAGGCTGGAGCACAGCTGAGACCTGAAGTCTGAAGCCTGTTATTCCCAATGAAAACACAACATTTCCTGATTTTGCTGCATTAAAGTAATATAAATATAAAATAAAATAACATGGGACTTTTATTATGAAGAGATTATAGGAGAATGTGTTTTAAAGCAACTTTGCTAGCGTCTTTTCTTGAATAAAACAAGTCTACTAATACTGCAGGGAGGAAGAGTAAACAGCAAAAATAACAGGGGGGCTTTTATTGTGAAGAATTAATAAGAAATTCAATGTGTTTATTTAGCGTTTTACAGATGCTTCCTTGACCATGAAGTATATCCAACCATTATCAAATCAGGCGGGTTGCATTAAAGTGTCAACACGCATATGCGGACACAGCCGAGGTCCAATCTGGGTCATCCGATCACAAAAGTCTTATTTAAAAGACATTGAACAAGACTCATTAGCATCTTGGGTGATCCGATCACAAGTAAACAGCTCTAACTACAGACAATGCACCCAAGACCAAGGCCCAATCTGGCCATATTCTTTAGCAAATGTGTCCTGGGCAACATTGAAGGACCACCTGACAGTCCTAGATAACTCTGCATATGTATGTTGTACGTATACGTAATTGAGGCAAGATTAACTATGAATTAAGTTTTATGAAAGAAACACAAACAACTGAAATTCAATGGGAAGTAGATACCAGTATTTCTCCTTATTATTTGTTTATGTGCTACCACTGTTACGGTCTGTGCATTACATTTAAGAAAATCTATTTTCCTCCCAACAATAATTAGGAGTTTTGCTTTGAAATTGCAGTGAACTAGTTTGACTTCCACTCATGTGAAACCATAATTGCTGAAAGTTTTGTTGTTTATAATGCCCACACTAAAACTCAAAGATAAAATGGTAATGTAATTATTTGTGGATCCTCGCTGGGGTTTCCCATCTTTACTTTCCTCATTCTACACTGAGGTCAGAAGTTAGGATCACCCAGAGAATAAAACCTCTGTTTGGGATTAGGAGTCGAGCATGAATCAGCAGAGTGGACTGCATCAAATCATCCAGCTGACAGAGGCTCCTCACTCCATCACCCTGCTGCCATGAACTGTCAACACAACAAGCTATGTCTGAGATTTGTTACTGCTCCAACTACAACCACAATACCTTCAGACTGATTGATCGCCATATTTTTTTGTTATCTGACTGTCACTACTAGTGTTTAGAAAAGAGTTGTGTTTTGTGTGGCTGCAATGGGCAGCACGCATCTTTGAACAACACCTTCGTTTTGATCTCAAATATACACAGTTTCATGACTGCATCGTGCACAGTTGTGAGACTATTGTGTTGACAATATCTGTCTACACACAGCCAAAATACAAGCTTGGAGGTGTTTGTACAAGATAGTTACAAAAAGTTCACTGATAAAAGCTCTATTAACGTGTCTAAGAATTCTACAAAGGCAGACAATTTGTTTGATATGCTTTAGAAACAGGAATTCTTAAAAAACTTGATTTGAGTAAATATTTTGCAGCCAAATCAAAATTTAAACAGGCTTTACAACCTTTATTTCTTTTTAATGTATTAAATACTTCTTTCTTCACAGATCATGTATAAAGTGTCCATGAATCCCTGGTATTTTGGTCGTTGGTGTACGGCATTTTGCCAGTTACACTTTTTGTCTTCTTGCTTCTTCATTGTACGTTATGTTTATACGCTAGGGGTGTGACGAGATCTCGTGCCACGAGATCTCGCGAGATTAAACTCGACGATATTACCCGTCGTGTTAAAAATCAGTCTCGCGAGACTTCTGAGCTATCCAAACTTCTATTTGTGGCCTGTGGGGGCCGTAATGCGCCTTTGCTACGTCTAGGCTGCAATAACCTAAAGACGGAGAAGGAAAAGAAGAAGAGGAGGGGAAGCCAGAGCCCGTCTACGAAGAGCCTGGGCACTCCCTATACGCCCCATTGTACCGATTTTGGTTGTAGTTCCATGAGACATCCACTGGGGGGGATCGCGGGCGAGTCCAGATTGAATGGGAGTCTATCGGGCTAAACGGCTAATTATGCCTCTTTCACCTGCTTGTCGTTGAAATATCGCAAATTTTATTGTAGATTCCGCAAGTTCAATATAGATTATGGTTCAAAAGTCAAATGAGTGAGTACTTATGTCCTTTCGATTTCTTACAGTTTGGGCCGTTGTTGGCCGTATACGCTAGCATTCTGCTAATGAATGCTGATTGGTCAGGGACGGACTTGCGACTGATTACGACCAGAGACCCCTCTTGACGGCATCTGAAGCTGAAGCGCATCGGAAACATTATCTTAAGGAGGACTTTCCGTCGAAGTTATTTTTGCGTACTGTATTTATATTATATATATATATATATATATATTATACTATTATATGTTAATAAAAGGAAGTGCCGAAGTGATTCAGAAACTGCCGTAAAGCAGTACCTCTGACAGTGTGACGTCATCGCATTTTTTGAACACCTTTTTAGAACAGATACGTGACCTTAAAAAATGCAATATTCAGCTGAGTTTATTATTTTAGCCCCACCCTTTGATAGCAACTTTCAAATTACTTGACAAAAAATTACATCGTGAGAAAAGTGGATTCTGAGGATAAAACCCCGTTGGCTCCCATTCATTCTGGACTCGCCTACGAGCGCCCCGCATGGTCAAAGATTATTACTGCAACCAGTCCGGAAACCCGGAACTAACCCGCGAGTGCCAGTTCTCCTCATATTAGACATTCTCTGGGGAAGCCGCGAAAGCAGCCATAGACGGCCAGAATGGCGGAAAATACCAATATTACCGTGGTAGATGCCCCTGCAAATTTTAAATCATTTGTATGGCAGCATTTTGGGTACCCGGCCGAAATGATAAATGGGAGTAGAGTCACTGACAAAACACGGACAATATGCAAGCATTGTATGAAAATAATGCCGTACACCGCGGCTAATACGAGCACGATGCAGAGTCATATACAGCACCACCACAGCTCGGTACTCAAATCACCAACTGCACCTGTGAAGAAAACATGCTATTAAATTTTTTATATAAATGCTATTGCACTTTAATTTAATTTATTTTACTTTAACTTTTTTAAATTGTAGTTTAAGTTTCTAAGTTAAAGTTCTAAGTTTAAGTTAAGTTCTTAAGTGTTTAAGTTATAATATAATATATAATAATCGGTTAAATAAAAGTCTGTTCCAGTCATATATTTTGTCATTGTAGTTTTCTTAAAATATCGTCTCGTCTCGATCTCGTGAACCCAATATCGTGTCTCGTCTCGTCTCGTGAGCTGAGTGTATCGTCACACCCCTATTATACGCTCTCTGGCGTTTAGCATGTACACGTCCTATCCGCATGTACACGAAGCCTGGGAAAGGAGTGCAGGCCACAAAATGACGTAATCACAGCCAGCGCCTAGGCCCCACCCGTAGCGGTGACACTTGGTCGTGCACCTCTGAATTTTTGTAACTTGGCGGGCATATTTTCAGAAAATAGCATACTGATAAAAGCACTATTTACATGTCAAGGGAATGTAAAAAACAGTTCACTTTGCGATGCTTTAGAACAGGAGGTCTTAAAAATCTTTAGTTGAGTATATATCTTGCAGCCAAATCAAATTGTTTACAAGATATTCAACCTATTTTTTCTCTACAGGGCTTGTACAAAGGCAATGAAGTAGTCCACAAATATGAAATATGAGGTTACAGATAATAACGATCCCTCCTTGGCATTTTGGAGGTTTTTGCCGGTGACACCTACAGTCTATATAGGCAAAATAGACCAAACTAAAAATGTCATGTACTCACAGCAGTGAGCTTAAAGACTTAGACAAAATAACAAACAATGCTGCATACATAATAGGAATAAACACATTTGCATTAAACTCTGCTAATCCAAACCACTCAAGCAGGATGAGGGTGTTGTGTAACATGTTGTGCAGAAATATGTAAATGGTGTGTCTCGTGTGATGATACGCTGATGACGCTGTTGTTTTCATCCAAGTTTAGTTCATGTTGTTGGGCTGAAGGGAAAACAGCCTGAAGCCAAACAGAGGAGGTGTGGATGAAGGGAGACTCACTGATAAGATAAAGGGAGAGAAGGGCAAATAAAGAAAATGAAATGAAATTAAAGATAAAGAGATAGAGATGGATGGATGGATGGATGGATGAATGGATTGGTGGATAGACAGACAGACAGACAGACAGACAGACAGACAGACAGACAGACAGATAGATAGATAGATAGATAGATAGATAGATAGATAGATAGATAGATAGATAGATAGATAGATAGATAGATAGAGTATGAAAGAAAGAGTAATGGATGGCATAGATGGAGGACAGCAGGGGAGGGATTGTGGGAATAATACTGGTCTGTTCCACTCAATATTTTAACAGATGGCACCCTCACTCACATGCACCCTCATACAGCCAAACTCCTGCACACAGACATGTTGTGTCTCTCACATGCACGTGCATACACTCATGCTGTGTACACCACTAAAATAAGCAAACAGACTGGCTGCATTTAAGTAGATGGACAGTGAGAGAAAGAGAGAGAGAGTGTGTGTGTGTGTGTGTGTGTGTGTGTGTGTGTGTGTGTGTGTGTGTGTGTGTGTGTGTGTGTGTGTGTGTGTGTGTGTGTGTGTGTGCGTGCATGTCTAGCTTTACTTCTGGGTGTTTGTCTCTGGGTGTTTTTGTGACAGTGAGTGTGCCTCTAAGCACACATGCCTGGGTGGGAGCTAACATGTGTTTAAGTGGAGTTTTAATATTTGTAAAACTTATCCAGAGCCTAACACAGTTTTTTCATGTGCAGACTATGATCTCAATGTTAATTTATTTGACATCCAGGAAAGACACAATAGTCAGGTTTCCATTCAATTGTCCAAAAAGTTTTAAGCAAATTTCTGAATTAGAGCAATAAAAGAAATGCGTCAGAAGAGGTCAGAAGGTGGCGTGATATTCTATGCTTTAAGTGGCTGTAATCTGCCGGGAAACAGAGTAGAAGAACAAGTGGAGGTTGCAAACCAGAAGAAAAGTTGCCTTGGCCATTGAGAGAAAAAGAGAGAGGTCGCCAGGAATTGGTTTCGATTGGGATGGTTTTAATTGTTCGTTCATGTCAACTAGTATTGGTCATGTTTCATGCTGTCGGGAGACGAAGAAAAAGGAATATGATTCTATGTGATTCTATCTGTAAAGACGCCGACAGCAGAAACAGCTGTTCAATCATGTGAGTTAAATGTTCGCTACGTCAGAACTTATGAGGCAAAGGCGTATCCATAATCTATTAAGCGCATCAACTTTTTAATATCGCAAAGGCAAAAATCACCTCAAGCCAGCGTAACAACTCTTCCGCGCAATTGAGGAAGTCTTATTGAAAGTTTTATTTTCCTTGCAGCTTTTCAAATGTCATGCTTGAAAGTGCGCTTTCAATATGTTCATGGGATCATGGCAAGTAGTGGACATGTAAAGAGTTGTCTGCTTCCTCTAATACCACCAAAGTGCAATACCAGCCAAACACTATCTGAAATAACTGTTAAAAGTGTGTGTGAAAGTGTCACAGTCTGCTGACCTCAATGCTCTCTGAACTAATAGCCACACTTTTACCTGCTTGTCTGAACTATTACAGCCTTTAAATAATAGTTTAGTATATTTACATACTAATTTTATGTTATTATGCATATTGTTTCAGACAACAATATTCACATCACATTACAATGGTGTACACATTTGTTGTGAATCATTCATGTTGATGATCTGATATTGATGGCCTAGCATGAGCGAGTAACGTTAGCGTTGGTTTAACGCTGTCGGTTCGGACTCCTTATTCCTTAATTAAAGCAAAATGAGGGGAGTTTTGAAATAGCTACAAAGTCCAAAAAACAGTCGAGAGTCAAAGGAACATTTCAATGGAAAATAAAAAAGACATTACTGCTCTGGCTACATCAATCTGGGAATTACCATCACAGGGGCAGAAGAACAGTAAAGGCATGTCTTTGTGACATTGTTTGTCTCTGCAATGGGAAATTTGATTGGATACATAGTGGTACAAGGTCTGAAAGCTAACAGACCGTCATACATAATTGGCTGCACGTTATACAAGTGAATCATTACTGTCAAACTGAGGCGGGTGGTGACTGAACCATTAACACATCCTGTTCATTAAGAACTAACATTTATAAAAACTGACATACAGTGACCAGTCTACACTCATATGAGAGTGACTTCATGGTGGACTGCACTGCTTGTTTAATTAGCTCTAAATGTACCGATCCCAGCATGTGGGTATTTGGTGGAGCTTACATACATCAATCGATTTTATCTTGCACTTATTTTCTTTGATTTGTTATAGTTTTAAAGATGTGGTCTGAAAAATTGACTGTCCGCCACCACCCATGATGTGAGGGGATGAAGTTTGTATTAGTGTAAAAATGCAGTTTTGGCAAAAAGCTGAAAAAAGTTGCACCTATGGAGGCATTTTGTATCGCAATTAAAAATGTGTCAGTTTAGATGTGATGATTTTATCAGTCGGGAGGAAGAAGAACAACAAGAGGAGTGAAACACAGAGGAGGAGGAATGTATGAAGGAGAAGGACGGAGGTGAAGGGGGGAGACAGGAGCGAGAAAAGGGGGACAAAAAAACACATGGGGACATACTTGGCAGGCAGAGCGAAAACACTTTGACACCTCGTCACACTCGGCCCAAGAAGCTGGCACATCACAGCTTGTGTGAGAGAGGGAGGGGTGAGGCTGCTCCCACTAGCAGGCTAATCTGCTGTAGATCAACAGATGGCCATAGCCGTGTGTGTGTATGCATAATGCACATGCATGTTTGTTATTTATGCTTGCATGTGTGTGAGCATCCCTTTATGTGTCTGTCTCTGACTGTGTAAAACAATATAAAAAAAAAAAACATTGGAAAAAAAGAATGAAAATCGGACGCAAACCCACAACAATCTGTAACACGCAATGAGGAATGTGACTATCAATATTCACAGAGTGGTTATGGTAAAAGTGACATTTTGTGTGTGATTTTGTATACATATATATATCAACAGCCTCCTCGCTGCAATGTTTATTTTTTGCCAAAAGCTATAATGGAGCCTCTCTGATGGTCTGCAGACGCCTACAACACTTTTATTTCATACACAATACCAGTGTCATTAATAACGGTTGCATAAATTGCACAGCTCCCTTTGCTCCATTAGAAGGGAACAATTGCTTATAAGATTACTGATGAAAAAAAAAAAGCACGCTGATACAGGAAAGAGAAAAGAAAATCATCTTTCATCAGAAACTAATGACCTCCATTGAGACGACATAAACATGGAAGAGAACAAAACAAAAGGAAGCTACACTATTCAATGCTCGATGAAACATCATTAATAACCTTTCTTTGAAATGACTCTGCTTTGTTATTCATCATGATAATAATCATTGCAGCTAATCGTCCCGATAATTCACCGTCAGCTGACAGTGTGGGCGTTTAACTGTGTTCATTTAGCCTCATGTGCAGATACAATAAACTACTTGTCACCTTTAGAAAGCAATTAATTATTGCTGACTTAAACTCTGAAAGTGTTGTCTTTCTGTCATTCTGACAGTTTTCATTTAAATAAAAAAATGTTACAGTGTATGCATTTCAGCAGTTTTTATACAGGGTGGAGCTGTGCCCTCTTCATTAATCCATAATTTACCAGTCAGCGATTCAAACAGAGCTGTTGGAAGCTAGGTTTGTATTATCTTTTTCACTGTTTGCATTCTTTTACAGTCCAAGTAAATAAGCTGCAAGGCTGCTGAAAAGTCGCCTATGCATTCAGGGTCTCATGCGACCCTTGGCATGGAGGTCATGGCGTTTGGGAGCTGGCTGTAATGTCAGAGGGCAGTAGTGAGTAGAAAAAGAATAATGTAAAAAGGAGGAGCAGCAGTTTCTCTCCCACTATGTCTGCATTAGAATTATTTTGGCGTTGAAGCTTTGATGAGTGACCATCCTGAGCGTGAGGGGAACTCACCTCTACTATTGGTTGAAATTGATTGGTCTTTGCTTACGCAGGCGAACGTCAATTTTTTTTAAAATATGTAACTATATTTATATATATACTTTAAAGGGCCAAAGGACAAACCAATGTGAAACACTATCATACTAACTGAGACATGGAGGCATTCACTGATTTAAACAAAACATCAAACATTGCAGACATACACCCGCAATATGCAACACCAACAAAGAGGGTTTTACAAAATATCCTCTTTGTGATTCTCTGTTATCTCTCCGTGTCTCTTCCCCACACAGCCAATAAACTCCATTTGTATCTTATCAGACAACGTGTTGACAATAGCGGGGAAACCTCCACTCTCAGCTGTCAGAAACAGAGAGCGCTTTAATGAACCACCGGGGAAATGCAGATCTTTTTTTCCAACCAAGACTGCCGGTCGGTTGGCCTAAGTCGAAAGCATGAGTGGGAATGAAACACGCATTCACAATCACGCTGCCCCAAATACACTGGATCTATATGTGATGTTCACACTCACACTGTTTTTAATAAATACTCCACGTTCAATGTAATCTAACCAATGCAATACATTGATTCAAGTGTCGTCAACAGTGAAAACTGTTTGAGTATTTACAACATATGAAATCAATTATGTTGAGAACACTAAGAGAGAGAGAGAGAGCTGTGAAAGCACAGTGTAAACTCCACCATTATTCACTCTTAAATGGTCACTTCGATCGTCTTGCTGTAGGAACTCGAAGAAAATGCACTTTCAGCTTGTTGAGATGATGCACTTTATGTTTTTGCAGCTTTAACAGCGGGATCGATGTGAAACAAAGCATCAGTGTTAGGATGGACTCCCAGCACCGAGGAAGTACGTATGTCGTCCCTAAGGGTGCTCAATACGTTTTATTTCAGAGAGCTTCAGCAGCAACACAAGATATTGACAGGTAAATATATATATATATATATATATATATATATATATATATATATATATATATATCTCACCAAGGGGTAAAGCTTAAAATGAGCAAAACAAATTATTTAAAGTAAGGTCCACAAAAGAAACCAAAATAAGAGAGGCAGAGGGAGGGAGAAAGGGGTGTATTCATGACTGTAGTTTGACATTTTAGCACATGAAAAAGAGGTTGGGGTGAATGTTTGGGGGTACAAAGCATCTGACTTTGAAAACAGAGGAGGCATGTACCGCTTACTAACAGTCAACGTTTGTTTCTTTTAATCATGACCACAAGTTTCAACTTAAACTACACCTTAACCTTGCCAACACCTTGAAGCTGGTGTCGGTGACATTGGAGAAAGCCCCAAGAGTGAGCTAGTTAACCCATCCCAGTGTTGCCAACTCTTTTCCAATGAAAGCAGCGAGTGGCAAAAGTTCAAAAAGGTTGCTATATCTAGAGAGAAAGTTGCCCAGGTAGGCAACACTGTCAGCCAGTCCCTCCAGTCCTCCTTTCAAAGCTAGTCCCCCGAAATGGTCATTATAAAAGTAAACATATCACAATGAATGTAAGATGTAACAACAAGGAACATAAAAACGTCCAATCTGGAGAGACTTATTACTGTCCTGTGTTCGCCACAGATAGCAGATTTTTTTTTAACTTTTTTTGACAGAGAATTTGTTTTTTTGATTGCTTTCAATGATTAAAAAAAGTTTCTAGAAGAAATGACCAACCCTATCTTTAAAGCTGGTTTAATCAATATGTTTGTATGAACAATGTATCAAAGGTATATCTCATAGTGACAAACCAACAGAAAATTAAACTGACAAATGGACAAAGTGCATTACTGTTACACTTTTGTTTTTATCTTATATAGTTTACTAAATAAATATGTTATGCACAACTATTTTGGCTTTTGTTAAAATATGAAGTTCTACATTGCTAACATTTCTTAACCTGCATTGGCAAAATTGTATTTGGTTATAGCTAATTTGAATATGAAGATGTATTGTGCTTGAGAGAAACAGGGGAACAGAACGAAAGAGAGAGAGAGAGAGAGAGAGAAGAGAGAGAGAGAGAGAGAGAGAGAGAGAGAGCAGTGGGCTAGCATATGGTCATCATCCAGTAATACATTCTGCTGGACAGAAGTGGTGGGAGGTTGCAATCAACATCAGGAGATTACATCAGAGAAAGATAATTCTCTCATCACAGCCTCCTCTCACTAAATCAACATTGAGAGCGACAAAGGGGGTGAAAGCAGAGGGGGTGAAACGCATTAAACCATAAATAATGACTGACAGGAATGATGGGACGTTGCAATCGGCATCGAACCGTCGTCAGCTCAATCTCTTCCTCATATCACATCTTCCTCTCGGTGAATAAACAAATAAATACAGACGGAGATAGATGGATGGACGGCGTATGGAACGACGGAGGAATGGATAAAATGATGAATTGTGACTGACAAAAGTGGTGGGATGCTGCAATCAGAGATCTTCCCGACAACACCTCAGCTTCATGTTGCATCTTCACCTAAAGTAAATGAGACGGGGGGGGATGCTGTAATCAACATCACAACATATCAAATCCCACACAGCATCGCTGTTAGTCGCCCTCCTCCTCCTCTCCTGTCACATTTACATATTCAGCCTGTGAATATCAGCTCTGCTGTAACTGTGAACAACATGCATCACAGGAGATGGCGAGGTGACATGATGTCATAAAAGTACGGCTTCAAGCTTCTGCTATCTGTGGCCGGTGGTTTGAAAGAGTAACACAATATCGTGCTGGCCAAATAAGAGTTTTCTAATCGTTATCTTTCTACATTAAAGCCCCTATGTGTTTTGTTCACATTGAGATTCATAGCAACTCTAATTTAATGGTTCTGAAATCTAAGTTTGTGTGTGCTGTGAGACAGTTGAGGTGAATGTTGTCACAGTCTACGTGCAGTTTTCAGCCTAGCAGTGTGATTTGTTGTCAACTACAGTGTCAATCTTAATATGTCCACAGGATAGCACCAGAGTGAAGATCTCTTTCAAATCTGATGTGTAGTAATTTTAGATTCACATAACGATAAAAGTTCTCTCGTCTTGTTGCCTGTTTCCATTGACTTACAGTCACCTTTTATTGAATACTTGTTCATATCTATTAGTTTTTATTTCAAGAAAATATTCTTACTTTCTTTTGCATGGTGTTGTGACAATGTTTGCAAATGTGCTGTCATATGTATGTCCAGTGTGGGGGATTTGGCAGCACCTAGCGGTGAAACTGAAACTTCTCCAGTGTGCCAAGTGTGTCCGACAACTATGGTGGCAGATGCCAATAATGCAAATGTCCCTCTCTCTCCACATGAAGAGGTCCCAGACTCTGTAAAGGGCTCATTCTAAGCTTACGAAAACACAAAGCTTCCCAGTTTCAGGTGATTATATACAAAAGACAGAAAAAAAGCTTATAATTAGGATCTCCCAATCAGGCCAATGTGGTACATTATTGACTTAGCAGGGAAACCCTGTTAAATAAGCTACAGACTCTTAAATTGCTGTTTTGGGGGGGATTTTTGGTTCCTTTTAAAAATACTGGCTTGTGAAGAACATGTGATTATTACTTTATCATAATGAGTAAGACGTAACTTAAAGCAGCAACTTTCTTCATATATTCAATGAGCTATTTATATATATGCTCTATATATATTTATATAGAGCATATATATATTTTCAATAATCCAAGCAGAGCTTGCAGCATGTTTTCTGAGTCTATTGGCAGCTAAAGCAACAGGTTGTCTCATTTCCTCCTGTCAAACTCTGGATGGTGTTAAGTGAGATGTGCATTAGCCTCCACATTGGACTTGCCAAGAAAGAGTTTACAAACAGCTTTAGTCATCAAGATACACTTTGTCCAATAAACTGAACAACCCAGAGTAGCGGCAGACCTTGGATTTAACCTGTGCTGCTCAAATCTCTGCCAGAGTACACAAAGGAAGTAATTATGCTGTTACAGCTAACACCATTTTACACAGAACTTAGCAACACAGCAACTGAATACCTTGCATATATATGTATGTAATATAATCACTATCTGATCTGATCAAGAGTAGTAGGTCCCAACACACCATAAAGCTGTTTCCCAACGCAAAGGATACCTGAGTATATGCAGTTTATAAAGGTCATCCGGCGATGAGCTGCTGACTGTGTACCAGAGAGCCTCTATGGAATTCCCTGTTGTATTCTGAGATCATTTTGCAAATTCTTTGGGTTCCAAAACTTTTTTTTTTAATTCACCAAAAAGGAAACCACAATGCAACCGAACAAACTTTGAGAAAGGCTGCAGGACAAAAACAAAACGAGTTAAGAATACATTTTCAAGTTGTATATGTTTAAGCTTTAAAATGTAATTTGGACATGTTCAAATGTCAGTAAATATGGGAGAACATATAGTGTTGCACTTGTAAAGTTGTTTCACCTTATTGTTATTATGAGCAACATATCTAACCATATTATCGTTTAGCTTAAAACAATTATGTTTTCTTTGTAACTATCAACACCTACCTACCAGGCTTTCTACCTACAATCACCTATCACTCTATTTCTGCTGACAACTACCTACCAGTCTTTGTACATACGGACACCTCCCTAACAGTTGTTGTACCCATCAACACCTACCTACCAGTCTTTTTATCCACTGACATCTATGCACCAGCCTTTCTACCCAGAATCCCCTACCTACCAGTCTTTGTATATGGCAACACCTACCTATCATTCTTTGTATCTACTGACATCTGCCTACCAGTCTTTGTATCTACCGACATCTACCGACCAGTCTTTGTATCTACGGACATCTACCTACCAGTCTTTGTATCTACGGACATCTACCTACCAGTCTTTTTATCCACTGACATCTATGCACCAGTCTTTCTACCCAGAATCCCCTATCTACCAGTCTTTGTATCTGGCAACACCTACCTATCATTCTTTGTATCTACTGACATCTGCCTACCAGTCTTTGTATCTACCGACATCTACCTACCAGTATTTGTATCTACCCACACCTACCTACCAGTCTTTGTATCTACCGACACCTACCTACCAGTCTTTTACTCATGACAACTGCCTGCCAGTCTTTCTACCCACAACACCAGTCTTTCTACTCAACAGCACCTACCTACCTGTCATTTCCACACCAAAGTATGGTTTACATTCTGTACTACGTTGTCATTTGCAAGTGCCTTCATCATTTCAAGTTTTGATTGTGAAAAGAAACATGTAGGTAAGTGTCATTGGTCGATGTACCCACCGACCCCTACCTATCAATTTTTGTATCCACCAATACCTACCTACCAGTCTTTCTACTGACCAATGACTACCTACCAGTCTTTGTATCTACCGACATCTACCTACCAGTCTTTGTATCTACTGATAGCCTTATTTAGAACAGAGTTACACTCAATGTTTATTTATATAATATTAATATCAATATTGATTGATCATGAAATGTATCCTCTGTAGAGTAGGCTAGGCTCACTTTCTACATAGTGAGAAATCAAAAAGAAACCAGTTTTAATCAGCAATAATTAGTTATCATGATTTTAATCAGATTATTAACAAAGGCAGTACTGTTACTGTACTAGGCCTACTGTACAGACTGTACAGTTTGTATCTATTGTGAGAGTAGGCTACAGGTACATCTATGCTAGGATGCATTACCTGCTATTTTTGAGTCTGGAAACATCTTTTTTTACCAGTGGCCCAATATGGTCGGCCACCGTGTTATGTTCCACTAGAAAGTCAACTAGCACTTCAGCATTTACACTAGTGTCCTTATCAAGAGTTAGGAAACCCGCGATTGGCCTTGTAGACTCCATCGCCGCTTTGTACGACTTGTTTGCCGGTCCTGGTGTGCTTTTCAACATCGTGACGACCACCATGCCGGACAAATCTGCTACAACATACAGAGGTAATGATCGTAACTTTTATTGACTCTTTTCCGTGTACTTGGATTTTGTGGCTACTTTTGTTTTTTTAACTACTTTTTAAAATGTGTAATTTTACTTTTACTTAAGTACATTTTCTTTGGAGTAATGTACTTTTTAAAATGTGTAATTTTACTTTTACTTAAGTACATTTTCTTTGGAGTAATGTACTTCGGTACATTTTACAGCACAAGCGTTACTGAGTAAAAAAAATCTCACTGAAACAAAAAAAACGTGTTCTGGTAATGAATTATGGGATGTAAAAAACTGAATGTTGTGCCCCTGCGCGCCGGCAGCTCTAGAATTCTAGCCTAGAACCTAGTTCTTTTATAAAGAGTGTTGGCGCGTACGATCTGTCTCTCACTCAAACGATGATGGCTGACATGGAGGCAGACGATGGAGATTCACCTGCTACTTCAGAGGAGACCAACACGAGCCGTTCATCCTCTAACCTAGTGCACCCCTGGCCCTATCTTGAAAACATGTTCAGCTTCGTGGAGAAACGTGGAGAAAGCTATATCATGCAATGTAAACTATGTGTGCCGAAGAAGTCCAACATATCAGCTTACAAGAATTCGACGTCGAATCTCCGAAAGCACGTTGAGGTAAGTCATGTTTCTCGTGCCTTTCCAGGTTTAAACTGACAACAAGCTAGCCATATCCCGAAAACTGTGTATGGTACTGCTAATACTAATAAGCGAGTGCGAGACATGTTGCAGGTTTTGTGACCAAAATGTTCATTCAGATGCACAAAATATATAGTGTGTACAGATTCAGAAAACATGTCTGCATATTAGGGCTTTGACTTCGAACTTCGTGATTCGAATATAATTCGAATATCAAAAAAATAAATCAAAATTCGAACGAATATTAGGCAGCCCTTAATATTCGAACCTGTTATGGGCAGGCCAAGAGGGAGAGACGTCGGAGAACCCATGCAGTCTATTCATAATATTGTAATGACCATGGAAGAGGCAGTGAATGAAGTATTGATTAGACAGCGATTTATTAGAAACATAATAAACCGTTGGAACACGCAAGACCGGTAACCCTAGCAACGCCTGTAAACAAACCTCGCAAAGCCCAATCCAGGGCTGAATCCGAATACTCGTACTTATAGTATGCATTTTGTAGTACGCCACAAATATAGCGCGTCCGAATGCTCAGTGTGCATTGTGTAGTACGGAAAACGTTTCCGAATGCGTACTACCGCCACAGTATACAACGGTAGGTCACTACGTTACCAGACTACGAGTCTGGTAACGAACGAAGAAGAGATGGCTGACCCGACTCTACCAACAGCGGCTTAGAAAGACGTCATAGAAAGCGGCGAAAAAAAGAGACATTAAAAAGAGTGAAAAAGTAAAGTAAGTAATTAAGTAAAAAGAGACATTTTTAATTTAATAGCAACGATGACAAGACGGAAAACAGGTAACTTATCAAGGCAGAGCTGCCAACTCTCCCGTTTTTCCCGGGTTTCTCCCGTTTTCTGATCCATCTCCCGCCGCCCTCCCGTTTTGTCATTTCTCCCGGTTAACTCCCGTATTTCACGATGTCCAAACTTATTTTATTTATAATCAAATCAAAATGTGTGTCGAATGTTCTAAAGTTGCCAGATCATGTATCAAACGCAAGCATGAGAGGCAACGCAAGCGTCAGCCAATCAAATGCATTTGCAGCAAATACGACAGCACAGGCTGTAGCCAATCAGATCACGTCTATGGTCACTTCTCAAGAGCGCAGAGCTAAAAAAAAAACATGGCGGAGCAAACTCCGTAAATGGTCGTATAAAAATGGCAGAAGCGGGTGTACCATCGAAGAAGATTAAATATATGTGTACTTTTAAGTCGGAATGGACCAAAGAGTATGATTCAATATCAAATAGTCACCTGGACAATAGTCACGCTTTTTGTAAAGCGTGTCGGGTTGATTTTAATATAGGGCACGGCGGTAAAAATGACGTCCGTCAACATTTAAAGTCCCTGAAACATGTCCGTGCTGCCGGGGCACAAAAGGGCACTCAGGCGATAACGGGTTTCATCACTAAGGGACAAAACGAGCAGGAACAAGTGCTCCAGGCTGAGCTGAAAATGGCAATGTTGGTTGCCAAAAACAACCTCTCGTTTTCGTTTTGTGACGAATATTCAGCAACTGTGGCATCGATGTTCCCTGACTCCGCAATTGCCAAAAAATATTCGTCTGGGAGAACGAAGACAACACAACTCCTAAAAGGTAAGTTATCATTTTTTTTCCTCACAATTTCCATAAAACGGTGGTGTATTTCTTGTATTTATTGGTTCAGTGGCGTAACGTAGTCACAACAACGGGCCCTAGTCAGTGGCGTTAGGCAGTTAAGTAAGTGGCTCCTAAAACATTTTACAGTCCCGTGCCCCCTTCTTTCCATGTTTGTGACGGCCGGCTCGCCCTCGTTGTCAGGGTGGATCACTAACAGCCGCTGCCACGCCCCCTCGTCCCGCGCACATATTCCACCTTCAGTCTATTTAGATTGACGTAGAAAAGTCTAATGTCCCCAGCAATACCCACGGGCCAGGTGCAGCGATAGACCCAAAGCAGCAGCATAATTAAAACAAAACAGTAGTATTTAAAAGTCACTGTTACTTATTTCTTTTTTTTAGGTGCCATTGCCCCAGAGCTAAATGATGAGGTGACAGCCACCTGCCAGACCCAGCCATTTGGTCTGCTGTGTGATGAATCAACAACACTTCAGAAAGAGAAGGAGCTCGTTATTTTGGCTCGTCTATATGATGAAGATAGTCTTGAGGTGGTCACTAAATTTATTGATTTGCCAGTCTGCAATGTTGGAACAGCAGACAGCATTTTTGAGAAGCTGGCAACCTCTTTAACGTAAGTTTATTGCCGATTTAGATAACATCAGATTCATCTTTATTGTCACTGAAAGTTACAAGTTCAGCAAGGGAATGATGTTTAATGCACTTAAGGCTCAGTTCAATTTCCTCCTATGTTCAATTTCATCCTATGTTTTCAACAAATGCATTTGTCTAATGACAGAACCAGAGGAATAACATGGGATAACCTGGTGGCCTTCAACTCGGATAACTGCAATGTTATGAAGGGAAGGCACAATTCAGTTATCACAAAATTGAAAGCAAAGCAGCCTCACATCCAGGATGTGGGCTGTGTTTGCCACCTCGCCCAACTTGCCACAGGCTGCGGCATCAAGGCCATGAAGGCCCCAGTGGAACAGTTGTTGGTCGGGGTATACTCCCACTTTGATAAAAGGTGAGTTAATAAAAAAAAGTTTGACAGCCTATTCTTGGTCATTTTACCTGGAGTATTTCATGTAATGGTTTATCTTTACTAGGCTATTTCATCATCACATTTTGAACTTTTCTTACTATTGTCCATATTTGTTTGTTTGTTTGTGTTTCCGGGTATAGCGCAAAGAGAAATGAACTCTACAAGGAGTTTGTGGAGTTCACCGACACAGACAAACTGAAGCTATTAAGATACTGTTCAACAAGATGGCTCAGCCTCCACACGTGCATTCTGAGAATGTTAAATCAGTGGCCTGCTCTTCAGGCCTACTTTAACAGCTACGAGGACGAGACTAGTGTTAAAGTTAGGGATCTGGCAGGCTACCTCAATGATCCTGAGATTAAGTTTGATTTTCTTTTTCTGAGTGCTGCTCTCAAGCCATTGGTTGCGTTCAACACTGCCTTCCAGGTAGGTAGGATGAATGTTGAACACCCAGCATTATATATACATGAAATAGTTTTTTCACATTACATTTTTACCCATGTTACCCATTTTTTACCAAAAGGGAGAGGGGGTGCTGATTAGAGCCCGACCGATATATCGGCGGGCCGATATTATCGGCCGATATTAGGCATTTATCAAACTATTCGGTATCGGCAAAATAATGGCCGATAAATGAATATAAAAAAAAAAAAAAAAAAAAGTATTGGCGTTGCATAGTTTGTCCACCAGGGGCGCTCTAACGTCCCAAACCCGCTGATTCAGGCAGAGTGAATGACGGAGATCGACGGAGATCATCGGTGTTGTGTTGTTCATGTGTGCAAGTGCGTTCATGGTACAGAGCTGCCAAGCCTCACGCTTTGAGTGTGACAGTCACGCAATTTGACCCATTCTCACACCACACGCCACACTTGCCATTTCTCACGCTTATTTCCCCATTCATTACTCTATTTTTTTTTTCTCATGATAATAAGCTTTGGTCCTCGCGGCTTCGAGTGGTTATGTAGTCGCGCGGTGTCCACTTTGCGATGTATACGTTTGACAGTTTGTAAACAATCTCCCGCGACCTGCGCGTGTGAGCGTCTTGGTGGAGCGTCTTGGTGGAGCGTCTTTGTATATAGTGCCAAATTTGACTTCTGGACTGCATTCTGCAACATTTTCAAGAAGGGTAAGTAGGCCTACATCAATCGCCTTCTTTCAAATATACATTATACACAGAGATGTTTCTACTGGTTGTTTTCATATTTCATAACAGCATTATGTATAAAAACGTAAGGTAATACATTACTGAACTCTTCGTGTTAGTTAGCTAGCATAACTAGGTAGCAGCATAGTTTGATTTCTCAAAATCAGCTCACCAATAAAATCAGTCTTGGTTTCAAAATGATCACAATCACTTGTGTAATGTTAAATGGCTTCATATAGACATTAAACAATCCTAAGAGAAATAATGTGACATAAACGGAGCAAGGGCTGATGTCAATTTAATGTTAGCGAAGTAGGTGTGAGACGCCTCTCCCTCCCCCTTGCTAATATTTTGTCTCCGCTGTCTGTTCAGATATGACATTTATAGCACATAACTGTAACTGTGTACAAATAGAACCAAATGGACCCATTGGGGCCTTTAATACAGTATTCAATAAAACACTAACATGTAGCTATCTTTTGATAGATGCTAGGTAAGACGATGCTAGGTAAGAGGAAGAGCCCACAGAGAGATCTGCTGTCATTCTGGGCAGTGCCAGTGACAGCCCCCCCTTATGCACCCCCGGAAAATGAGAGTGCAGAGGGCACAGAAGAAATGGAAGATAAAGCGAGATCAGAAGAGATTGAGGACAGTGAGGGCGAAGATTTTGATTGTATACAAATTGAAAACACAGAGACAGAAGAGCCAGCAGAAAAAAATGTGGAGATAAGAATAAATTCAGGGAAGAAGCAGAAGGCCAAAAGTGGAGCAGCCATCTACAGGTGCACTTTTAAAAGGGAGTGGACAGCAGAATGGCCCTTCATTAGTGTAGGCACAACCACCGCCTACTTTTGGTGCTCTGTTTGCCGACATGAGAACAGCTGTGCCCATCAAGGCAAGGCTGATGTCGCAAGGCATATCAAAAGCAAAATACATCGTTCAAAAGAACAGGCAGCACAGTCAACAGCCAGCATTGCGCCATATTATGGCCCAGCCACTGTTGGTGGCATGACATCTCAGGAAGTCAAGGTACTAGGCGTTATACCCGCTGCTAGTAGCTGAATTGCACTTGTAGGTTATATAAGATAAGATAAGATAATCCTTTATTAGTCCCGCAGCGGGGAAATTTGCAATATCCAACATATATGAGCATAAATACATAGTAAATGAAACAAATGCCTAGCTAATCTGATGTTCATTTGAACTGTTCTTATTTGTTTATTTTTGTATGTAATAGTGTTTTCCTATGGACCTTGAGTCTGCTGCTAAGACATTCATTCAATTTTATTAATGTTTTTGCATGATTTGCTCTTTAATTACATCCTTTCTGTTGCAGACAAGGAGAGCTGAGGTAAAGTTAGCAGTGTCGATGGTGGAACACAATGTGCCATTTGCAGTAGCCGATCACTTCAGCCCATTGCTGAAAGAATGCTTCAAAGATTCCCCTACTGCACAGAGCTTCAAGGCTGCCCGCACAAAAATGTCCTGCATAATAAATGAAGCAGTGGCTCCTCACTTTAGAAAGGAACTGGTCATGAAGATGAGGACCAATCCTTTCACGTTGATCACAGATGGATCAAATGATACAGGTCATTACATTTTCCACATTTTCCAGCACCCATTTTAGATATTAATTAATGTATTATATTAATCAGAACAAACACACAAACAATTTCAGTCTGATGTGTACCTTTAATCTGACATATATCATATATGTACCTATCGTTACAGGACGTGAGAAGATGAACCCGCTCACTGTGCGGGTATATGACAGTGATCTCAGCAAAGTTGTCCACAGGTTCCTGGATATGTGCCCCACCAGCGGGCCAAACTGCGGCACAGCTGAAGTCATCTACAAGAAGATGGATGAGGCCATGCAGAAAAACGCCATACCATGGAGAAACTGTGTCAGTCTGTCAGTTGATAATGCCCCTGTCAATACAGGAGCAAGGAACTCCATCGCATCCAGAGCTCATCAAGAACATGGCAGTATCTACATCCATGGGTGCCCTTGTCACATCATCCACAACACTGCCAAACAGGCTGGCCAGGCCTTTTTGGAGGTCAGTTGCTTAAGACCCTCCGTATGCCTTATGCCTAATGTCACGTCAAACAGGTTGTTATGCTGTGCGGTCATGAACCAATGACAACAATGTCTTGTGACTATAAATAATCATGTATTTTGCAGGTGTGTGGATTTGATCCAGAGGATCTCGCTGTGGATGTTGGATATTGGTTTAAAGGAAGCACCAATCGCAAAGGTTACCTAACAGGTATGTGTGTGCAGTCCCAATGTAGTACAAATTAAATCTATAATACTTTGATCAAATTGGCATTAAGATGTTCCATTCTTGTCCTAGAATTCTGTGAGCTCCATGGAAGTGAGTATATGGAAATGCTCATGCACGTTTCTGTTCGATGGTTGAGCCTGGAGAAGTGTTTGACTCGTATCCTGCAGCAGTATGAGCCACTGGCCAGCTACTTCAAGTCATTAAGTAGGCATCACATTTTAATGATGCAAATGCATGGTTATTAGAGCAGACTGAAAAGTAAATAAAGTATGTAGTATGCACAACCATTTTTTTCTCTTTTTCCCACAGATGACAAACAGCCAAGGTTCAGGAGGCTTGTGGAGGCATTCTCTGACTCAATTACAGAGGTGTACCTACTGTTCTTTCAAGCAACTTTTCCAGTCTTCTCCACATTCAACCTCCTCCTCCAGAGAGAGAAGTCGTCAATCTTCCTACTACATGATGAGGTAAATTGGAACCGTTGGGATACAGTTTGCTAGTATGATGTTCTATCTTTGTTCCTTTTTTATTAGCAGGAAATAAATGTAAATTTGTAAATCTTTTCTGACATTTTTAGATGAGGGGTTTTATCCGCAAGCTGCTCTCAAAGTTTCTGAAGCCCGCAGCATTGCAGCACCGGGAACTGCATGAAATATGCTTTAAGGAGCCATCCAACCAACTGCCAGGTGATTAGTAATTGTCCAGGTTTTACACATGCACTATCCACTCACTGATCTCACTCAACACACTTTTCGTTAGAGGGCTGCAGTCATCTCGTCACAATCACTGATATGATGAAGATACTTAAAGGGGTGCTTTCAAGTTGGCTATTGTGGTTTTTGATGGTGACTAAAGTGACTCAACACAGTCTTGTTCCCGTCTCATACTGACATGTTACTGCATACAGCATCGTTAATGACCTCTGCAGTTGTTGATTTGTGTCTCTTGTAGGAGAAAAGTTGGTGATTGGCTTCACTACTCGAGTTACACTCAACAGGCTCCTTGAAGCAGGAGCCATTACACCGCAGCAAGTGCAGAGGTTCCAGAAGGCAGCAGTGGCGTTTCTGGAAAGGGCTGTGGAGTATGCCATCAAGAAACTCCCCATGAAAGAGCCTCTGATTAAACATGCCATGTTTCTGGATGTCCAGCAGAGAGCAGAGTGTGGAGTGGAAGATGCCTTCTACTTTGTCGACAGGTAAGTTGGGCTATCAAGTAAAGTACATTTTATCTATAGTGCCAAATCCTAACACAAGTTATCTCAATATGCTTTGCAAGTAGAGCAGGCTTAAGACCAGGCACATTTTCTTGTTTGATCCACATCTGAAAAACAACCCCTGTTTCAGTTACACTACTTTACCAGATCACTGCACATTTTTTTTCATTTTAGATTTCCTGAACTTCTCCCATACAATGGACCTGAAGAGCGTGACAAACTTTGTGAGGAGTTTCTGGACTACCAGACCATGGACATTGCCATGCCCGACGACCCAGCAATGTTTGACTTTGAGAGATTTTGCCACAATCACCTCATCAAAAGAGAAAGGTCCTGCAGCCATATGGACTCACATGTCACCAATACTGGACCTGGTCAAGGCGTCGTACCCTAATGTCAACACGGTGCATTTCTTCAGTGATGGGCCGTGTACACAGTATAGGCAGAAGGGCAATTTCTATCTATTTTGTACAAAGCTGCACCAGTGTGGGTTCCAATCAGGAACCTGGAACTTCTTTGAGGCGAGCCACGGCAAGGGTGCTCCAGATGGAGTTGGAGGCCTCCTCAAAAGGACAGCTGACAGGCTTGTCAGCCATGGAAAAGACATCCCAAATGCTGAGCTGTTCTTCAATGCACTTGTGGATGCAAAGTTAGCGATTAAGCTGTTCTATATAAGTGAGGACAATGTCGCTGAAGCTGTCAAGAACATGCCAGAGGGTCTTCCAGTGGTGCCTTCAACTATGCAAATTCACCAAGTGGTAACGGTAAGAGAGAGAAAAATTACCTATCGAGATGATGTGAGCTGCATTTGCTCAGCAAGACAGACCCTGGATTGTCAATGTCATCCCACCAAAACATTTGCCTTTGAGGCAACGACACCCACCCAGAAACAGCCAGAGTTTGCTTGGCAAGACGCAGATAAGATTGGCAAGTGGTGTTGCCTAAACTACGACCATGAGATCTATCCTGGAATAATCCAAGAGATTTCTGAAACACACGTGGAGGTGAAATGTATGCATAGGGTAGGCGTAAACCGCTTCTTCTGGCCAGCCAGAGAAGATGTCTTGTGGTATTTGCATTCGGATATCATTACAATGATTCCTCCTCCAACTGCGGTCACCTCACGTCATGTCGAGATCGACAAGGAAACATGGGGCAAGATCTCAGACATGTGAATCAAATAAAACAGAAAAGAAAAGAAAGACGAAGATGAAATGCAGTGTATGCAAGATGAGTTTAAAAGCAAAGTTTTGTAAATAAGAATAATTAGAATAAACACAAGGATTAAATGAAATACCAGGGTGAGTTAGAAAGGAAAGTTTTTTGTTGAGAATAACTTTTAACTGTGTGTTTAAATTGTTAAAATGAGCTTATTTCTATTGTTCCATGTGTGTGTTAATATTGACAGAAGGGAGAAAGGGAGTAAAATGTTCATGTCTGCTTTGTTTAAGCAAAACATATGTTTTAATGGTTATATTAATATATTATTAATGGTTTTAATGTTAAAATATTTTTATTTTATGTTCATTTGTGTCTGTATATTTCAATGAAATTGAACTCATCAGCTTAATTACATAATATAATTAAATTTGTCATCAAAATAAAACGTTTTATCCAACAGAAAGTTTCTCTTTTTCTCCTATCCTGTCAACCGTGTTACTGCAGTCAACTGTGTTACTTGGTCCGTCAACTGTGTTACATGTGGTTTTTATGTCATAAATCTGGTAAATGTTGGCTGGGGTGTAAAAGATTTGATGTGGGATACTTTTAGAGAGGGTTCTCTTACATAAGGATGTTGTATACCTCTTAATTTCGTCTAATATGGATAAATGTTGAAAGAATGGTCCTCTTAATTATCTAGTCTAATATGGATAAATGTTGAAAGAATGGTCATATTTGATAATGTAGACCTCCCACAGAATCTTCATTATCTAGCTCAATAATCATATTTTCAAATCAGTTAGACAGACAAAATGGCCTCTGAACCCCCTGGTGAATAAACTCAAAAACTTTCATACAAATGTGTTATCAAATGTGTAAAGACTGGACTCGAGTCTCGAGTCGCCAGTTTTGCGACTTGTGACTTGCTTGACCAACACTAACGAAAGACTTGACTTGACTTTGACTTGCCCCTTCCTGACTTGTGACTTGACTTGACTTGAGTCATGTGACTTGCCAAGTCATTGCAGTCTTGTTAAATATTTTAAATAATAATAATAAAAAAAATATTAGATGAACATTGTTTTATTGTGCGCGAGTGCTCCTGACCTGCAACCTGGCAACCCCTCTTCCACGCAACGTGACATTCCTGCATGAGTCTAGTGAGTGATCATCAGCAGAGATGGAAGGCGCTCCGAAAATAATCAATTTTGGCTATAAAGATTACACAACAACACAAAATAAAAGAGGAGCGACATGCAAAATCTGCAATGTCAAAATTACGGATTTGCCAAGCACCACGTCGAATTTCATCCGACATTTCAGGACAGCACATAAAGAAAGGTGAGTAACATGTTGCAAACCTAGATGGATTAACGTCCTTGATTGTCATTTTGCTACTTGGCTGCTGACATTAGTGAGAGTACTAGTAGGCTAGTTGTTATTGATGATTTTACTTAAGCTAAAAAATATATATCTGAAATTGCAAATCTGGTGAAAAGTAGCTGCTATTCTCGAAGCGCTAGCTAGCTGTAACACCAGAACTGACTAGCTAGTTGCTAAATATCAATGCATGCACGCCTCTAATGAGGTTATACGGAATCAAAACTTTTTTTGCGTTTGCATCCCTGAGCTTGAACACTAAAACTGCATGCCTAGAATATAATGAGGCTATACGGAATAAAAACTTCATTTTCAAATGTTATGACTACTTTGTAGGCAGTGATGGCAAGCTCCCACATCATCCTCTGGTTTGCTCTCTTGCTTCGCTAGGCATGCATGCATAGATAGATACTTAGCAGGCGGTGTTCAAGCTTATGGATGCAGACACGTGTAGAGAGAGAAAGGCAGAGGACGAGGGAGCACATTTAAGGAGGCACTAAATCATGACTTCACATATCAGGGGTGCAAACCTGTCACCGTTTTTAAGCCAAAATAGGTCATTTGTGTGATTCATATAGATCTGTAATAGATCGGGGGGGGGAGGCATTAGACATCATCATATGATTTGGTGATTAAGCAATATTGTTTTTGCTTTTGCTCAAGACTTCATTCTGAAAGATGCAGTGAAAGTCGGCCCAACAACCCCACGCGTAGAAGAGGAGGAAGAGGTCCAGGAGACAGAGCCTCAGTCAAGCCTCTTTGCGTCCTACCATAGCAAGAGACAAAAGAAGGATTCAGCTTCAACGCCTCATATGCAGCTCACACACTTCTTGGAGATTTGTAGTGGACAGGACTGCCTCCACTTCTGGACACTAAACAAGCACACCCTTCCGTCTCTCTTCATGGTTGTGGTAAGACTGTTGCATGTTCCTGCATCCAGTGCCCCGGTTGAACGTGTGTTTAGCCATGGCGGGGTGATCATGAGACCCCATCGGTCACAACTCAGTGCAAAAGTTTTGACAGATTTGATTTTTTGCAAGTGTAATGGCCATTTGTAATGGCTCACAACTGTCAGTTGTTCTGATGAACATGTTCTGATGACTTGACTTGACTTGATGATGAGACTTGACTTGACTTGCTTGACTAAAGCTGTGCTTGGACTTGACTTGCTTGATCCTCCTTACTGACGACTTGGACTTACTTGAGACTTGAGGGCTAAGACTTGCGACTGACTTGAGACTTGCATGTATGGGACTTACTCCCATCTCTGGACTCTAAAGTCTCACTCTTGTCATTTTCTGAAACTTGGCAGCCCTGATGGTAAGTTGGCAACTGTCACGAGACATACATTGCTTGAATAACAATTAAAATAACATCCCCATCAATTCTCTAAAGTCGATAAGCATGACTTAATTCATGACTACCATGTCCAGTTTTGCTGTTGTTACGTGTTAGATGAGAGTGAAATGGATTTAGCCAACATTAATTGTTACAGTATAGTTGACTGACTGTCGGTTTAACTCTTGACAATGTGACTGAAGATGTATTTCTTTAATAGCATTACAGCAATGAGACGTATCATCTCTCCCCGGCCCGTTATTTGGAAAACTGTTTTTTTTTAAACGTCTTTCTTGCGCGGTCGCGCGCGCGCACATGCGCGGTCGCCACACACACGTAACGCTGCTCTATTCCTCTTATAACATGTATTAGTCCAAATTAATTCGTCAAAAAGGAGACTAAATTTAGCAAACTAAACAGTGAGTAAACCTACTTTATGTAAAATGCTGCTTCAGACTCTTTTGCTCTGTGAAAATACTTACTGTGTCCAAGTATGCATTTTCACAGATGCACAGATGTGAAAATGTATGTACATTTAAAATAATTTCTAGATCTTGACAAGTTGTTTTAATTATTATTAACTGTAAGAGAAAGTTACCCTGATATTATTGTTCAGTTCCAAGTACATGATGATGATGATAATAATATCATCATCGATTTTCTTTTAATTATTACTGTCAATAATAATAATAGTAGTAGTAATAGTTGTGTCTGTAGCAGCAATAATTTTGTTTTTATTTAGTATGTCTCACCTGGCTTGTTTATTTATATTTTGACAGATGGCAAATCGTGGCCGAAGTCAAGTATGGGAGTATTTCACAAAAGGCCCATCAAATACAATCACATGCAACATCTGTACAGCCTCTGTGAGCCAGGGATCTGGCAGCCTCAAATTTAAAAATACATCCAACTTGTGGGCACACCTTAAATCAAAACACCAAGACATCTACCAAAAAGATGCACAGCCTCAAGTTCAACTTCCAACCACAACATTGACACAGCCAACCCTAAAACAAGTGTTGGAGAAAACCATAAAATGGACTCCAAATGATCCAAGAACTGAAGAAATGGACAAACTCCTGATGGAGATGATAGCCACTGACATCCTGCCTTTTTCAGTTGTTGAGGGTGCAGGGTTTAAAAGGGTTATGGCCAAGGCAGAGCCCAGATACCCATTAAAAACAGAGAAATTTTTCCGTGCAAAGAAGATGGACGAGATGTATACAGGAGTCGTCAGCAAAATACAGAAACTGCTGTCAGTTGAAAATGCAGGAAAGAGCATTTCCTTTACCACTGACTGTTGGTCAGGTTCAAACGAAGCACTCATGAGCTTGACTGCTCATTTCATTGACAAGAATTGGAAAAAGGTCCAACTTGTCTTGAATGTTAAATCCTTGACACAGTCCCACACAGGACAGTACATTGGAGAGACATTTCTGTCCATGCTTCAGGAATGGGAAATTGATGTGGAGCGGGTCATGCTTGTGCTCAGGGACAGTGGGGCAAATATGGTGAAAGGCATGCGCCTTGTTGAGATGCCAGACCTGAGCTGCAGTGCTCACATACTGCACCTGGTTATAAATGATGGCCTCAGTTCCCAGAGAGTGGTGGTGGACATTCTGGCAAAGCTCAAGAAAATTGCTACACACTTCCACCACTCTGTTACGGCAGTACAACGCCTGTCTAAAATTCAGGAGGAGCTAGGTGTCCCACAGCATTCTATCATACAGGCAATACAGACAAGGTGGAACTCTACACTACACATGTTGGTGAGGATGCTCGAACAAAAAAGAGCCATCACTGCATATGCTAGCGACCATGGACATTTCTCATGTCTGTCAGCAGAGGAATGGTCCATTGCATCGAACCTGGCAGAGACCCTTGGACCACTGGAGGAGGTGACACTGGAATTCAGTAGAGCAGACTCATCCACATCCTGCATTCTACCATGCACAGTAGTGTTGCACCGTTTACTGGAGTCAGAGGGACCAACCACCAGGGGTATTCAAACCATGAGAAAAACCATGCTGAATAGCTTGCAGAAAAGGTTTTCAAAAGTGAAGGACTCTAAAGAGGTGGTGCTTGCCTGTGTCCTTGACCCACGATACAAAGAGCGTCCTTTGGTACCAGAAATGCTGACAAAAGTGAAAACCTGGTTGGAAGAGGCTATGGAGACCAGTCCACCAGATTCTGCCACTGAAACTCCATCTGAGGAGAGCGACCCCAAAAGGCTGAGAACAGAGGACCAAGTACCCAGTCTCTTAGACTCACTTTACAACACTGTGCTCCTTCCTTCAACCGGTGAGGCAGTGGAACCAGAGGGGATAATCGAAGAGCTTCAACGGTACCTCAGAGAGCCTGTCATTGACAGAAAGAGTGGAAATCCATACGATTGGTGGAAACACAACACCAACCGTTTCACCAGACTGTCAGCCTTAGCAAGGCAGTACCTCTCCTGTCCACCCTCCTCTGTGGCGAGCGAAAGAGTGTTCAGCACCATAGGGAATATTTATGAGGATAGGCGAAGCTCTTTGAAAGGAGAGAATGCAGAGAAACTTTGCTTCTTGTACTACAACCTGCCTCTGCTGGACTGGAGCTATTGAGGACTGACTGTTTTCAGTTCAGTTTATATTTGCCTTTTTTATTTATCAGAAGTTATTGAACTTAACAGAATATTTTTTTCCAGTCTTGTTCAAAGTTATATTTAAGAAGCTTACCAAGTCTATTGATACTTGTTATTGTGTTTTTGTTCTAAGCACTTTATTCATCAGAACTTTAATATATTTTGATGTTCTTTTCTGTTGTGCCAATAAAACAATAAAATAAAGTTTATTTTTAAACTGCATTACCTTATTATTTTAGTGAGGACTCATAAATAACTACAAATAACCAATGTTAGGGTAATTTTTTTTTTTTTTTTTTAAATTTTTTTTTTAATATCGGCCGATATATCGGCATATCGGCTTTTTAAATCACAAAATATTCGTATCGGTATCGGCCTTAAAAGTCCTATATCGGTCGGGCTCTAGTGCTGATACACAAACTCCACAACGAGATGACTAGACTGGTGAAGAGGTATTTGGGCTACATTCTCCCAGCCAGAGCCATAGCGAATATCCCAGTCAGAGAGGTGTCATTCGGTCAGGAACACCAGCTGAAAAATGAAGATCTTTTCATTGGAGCTGAGGCCAGAGCATTCCTCGAGAAAGAGGAACTACCATCGGTCACAATGACCAAAATCTATCAGTAAGTTATAGCTTCAGTTATGACGCCTTCATGCTTAATTTGTATTTCTCTGGGATTCCTGGTTAATATATTGTGTTCTCCTGTCACTATTGTGTTTTTAGGACAGTCAGGGACTTCTACGTGGAAGCCATAAGGAAGATGCTCAAGGCCTTCCCCCTTGATTCTCCTTTGCTTCAAGACCTGGACGTGCTGGACCCAGCCTCTCGCCTAGACCTCTCTCCTGAAACAGGTTGACTTTCTTGTTTTATCATTTGCCTAACATTCAAATGATAATGTTTTTGTACAAAAAGTATTGAGCACTGTCAGACTTTAAGTCACCTAACTGAGCAAAGATTTGTACAATAATTAAGTACATTAAGCATTTTGTAAGAAATCCTTCTAATAGGATGTTTGAAAATGTGTTAGTGTCAAGGCTAGGGTGCTTGTTTCCTCAACTGGGACTTGATCCTGATCAGCTGAGAGAGGAACTGACAGACTACCAGGTTGCAGACAGCAAGGAGTTACCTCAGGAACAGAGAGTGGACAGATTCTGGGGCCTTGTAGGGAAAGACAAGCGCTTCAGTCAGCTGGCTAGACTGATGAAGGCATTACTGTGCATCCCACACAGCAATGCCTCCTCAGAGAGGACTTTTAGTATGGTTAAGAAAATTGTAACAGAAAATCGTACTAGTTTAAATAACAGCACTTTGTGTGCTCTTTTATCATGTAAAATCAACTTCACTAAGCCTGCCTCGAAGTACACCCCATCAAAAAAAACACTTAGGGCAGCCAAGTCAGCCACCTATATATATAACACTAAACAGTAGTTTTAAGACCTCTGCAATGTACATTAACTGTTTCTGTGATGATTTTTATGAATTATTTAATTTAATTAAGTTTGCTTATTTATTCATGAATTCTTTTATTGTATTATTGTATTGTATACAATGTAATGAATTGATAATAAGTTATTGCAAAAGTTAGTTGTTATAATAATTAATAAGTGATTGTGAATACATAAATAATAATACATAAAAAAATGTTTTGGTTAATAAACAAAACAGTAGTAGTTTTAAGACTTGTGCATGAAACACTAATTGTTTCTGTTATGTTCATGAGAATGATTTTGTTGTGTCATGAATTGATAAGTTATTGTAATAGTTAGTTAATAAATAAGTGATTGTCAATGAATTCATTGTGAATACATACATAATGATACATAAAAAATACGTTTTTTGTTAATGAATACAGTTATTGTGTATTTATTTATATACTGAAGACTACATGATGAATATGTTGTCTATAAATAGCTACTTATATGCACAACATCCCTTAAAACCAACATTTGTAACCACCTCTGTCATCCATGCTCCCCACCACCGGCCCCGCCCCCCGCCGCCGAAATCTCCCGGATTTTGCTAGTCAAATGTTGGCAGGTATGTATCAAGGTAATTTTGCCGGCATCTGAGGGGAGACACGTCATCTCCAAACATCCGGTGGAGTTTCGGTGGTGTTCGGAAGAGTTCAGAGGCGTTCTACGCATAGCTGTAGACCGTTCTAGGCGTTCTACGCATAGCTGTAGTACGGTCAAGTAGTAGACACTGAACATAAATAGTATGTACTAAGTATTCGGATTCAGCCCAGGTATTACTGAAGGCATTTAATGGTCAAAATTTATTAATAAATATTCGAATATATTCGAATACTAATATTAATAAACAAGCGAACTGCGAATATGATTTTTGGCCAAAAGTCAAAGCCCTGCTGCATATAATAAATAGTTAAAATGCTAAATGTTAAATGAAGGTAATGATATACATACCAATGAAAATATTTGTGTATTTGTGTGTTTTCAGAGGAGACATCCGTCAAAAATTAAGGCCTTCATTGACTGCGTGGCAACACGAAAACGGACATCGGACTCGGAGCCTCAAGAAGTGGTAGCCAAGCAAGTCAAACTGGATGAGATGATGGCAGCTGGTGTCGGCAGACGTGTGCCACAGTCAAAACTTGACAAGCTTGTGATGACCTTTATTTGTGATGGGCATCATGCCCTTTCTGTGGTAGAGCAACCAGCGTTCAAGGACCTCATAACCACGCTGAATCCCCAAAGCCATGTGATTTCAAGACCGACTCTTCGCATCAGAATACAGGAAGCAGCAAATCACATGAAGACAAACTTGATGTCACATCTCGCCAAGGTCCGTTATGTTGGTACCACCACTGACTGTTGGACGGCGCACCAACAAAGTTTCTTAGGAATGACGGTCCATTGGATAGACGAGCACACCCTGGAGAGGCAGTCTGCTGCACTGGCGTGCAAGCGGTTGAAGGGTTCCCACACTTTTGACATCTTGGCAGCTGCAATCGATGATATCCACTGTCAATATAAAATCAGGGGAAAAGTCGTGAGGACTACAACCGACAGTGGGTCCAATTTCATCAAAGCTTTCGCTGTCTTTGGGGAACACAGCCAGGATCCAGAGGAGTCCGACCCAGATTGTGAAGAACCCGATACCAATGACCTGGTAGACGCATTCAGCATTTTGGAAGAGGACACTCGGCTGGAATTTCAACTCCCCTCACACCAAAGGTGTGCGTGCCATCTGCTGAACCTCGTGGCAACAACCGATGCAACGAAGGCAGAAGCAAATGACACATACAAAAGATTGTCTCGGTCATCCTTCGCGAAATGCCAGGGATTATGGAACAAGACGGGCCGGTCATATGTGGCCGCAGAAGTTGTTCAAGATCAGTGCCAGCTTCAGCTGATAAGACCTAATCAAACCCGGTGGAACTCCACTTACATGGCCATTGAGCGACTGCTGCGGATCATAGATGACAAGGGGGAGGTGGCGATCCGAAATGTCTGCGAAGAATTCAGACTCAAAATGTGAGTTTTTAAAGTACCATTTTTAATGCACATTTTAATCATTGATGCATATATGTACTAAACATTTTGATGCACTAAGCACATTGATGCTGGGCCATTATATGCTACTTCTATAGGTATTGTAGGCTATTATGTCTTTTGTAAGTAGCTTTGGATATAATAAACATCTGGTAAATGTACCGGTAATGTGATATTATTTAATTTGAAATAAATTAGCTTTTTAATTAAGAGTACATTTCCAGACTAAAATTGTATTAATTTGCTCTGATTTCATACAGGTTGAGTCCTGCAGAAATCACTTTTCTCAGAGAGTATCGCGAGGTGATGAAACCTTTGGTAAAGGCGTTGAACATCTTGCAGTCAGACACCAACACGCACATGGGGTGGCTCCTTCCAGTGATCTTACAGCTGTCCACGAAGCTCAACAATATGGAAAGCTCCTCAAAGATTTGCCTGCCACTCATCAGAGCAATTCAGGATGGTGTCTCCAGACGCTTTGGTGAGATGATGGAGGACCCAGAGCTCATTGCTGCTGCCATCCTCCTGCCTAAATTCAAGAGCAACTGGACTGACAGAGCCGATGTCATTGAAGCAGGTATAATCTCATTTTTTGACACTATGCCGTAATTATGCAGACATAATCTTTTGACATTATGCCCCCTAATTACTTGTGTTTCTACATTATTTGTGAAGTATGTGTGGCCCCGCTCCACTTCTACACACTCACTCACACACACACACACTTGCGGCTGAGCATACAAAAAGTGATCATCCTGTATGGCTGTATTGGAGAAAAACTCCAAGTGCAGCACAGTAATTGTCCTAGTGCAGAGTGCAGATTCCTAGAGCAGAAAAGTTGTTCCTGATTGTTGGGGTGGGGTTATCCACCCAGGCATAAGAATCCAGGTAGAAGCATGGGTGGTGGGGGTGGAAACAGCGACGAGAGGCATGCATGAATTCTGGAAATAAATTACTAAAAATTGTATTGTGATTTCTGCATTTGTATAAACTCCTCTTGTCTAATTAATCAAAACATGTCAGAAATACTCAATATGTGCATATGCTGTGTGTTTGGCTCTCAACAGGCCTGACCTATGTGAGGCAGCACCTTGACAGGATGGCAGAGGTGGAAGAGGTCGTTGGGCAAACTTCATCTGATGATGAGGAGGACTTCTTCACATCCATGAAGGTCAGAAGATCACAAGGCACGGGGGAGCTGGATGGGTATCTTGCCTGTGCATCAAGTAAGATGGATCTCCTCCAGTCATTTCCACACATCAAGAAACTCGCCCTCAAACTCAACACAGGTCTGCCTGCGTCAGCTGCCTGTGAAAGGCTTTTCAGCTGTGCCGGCCTGCTTTTCACCCCGAAGCGCGCTAGGATGAACGCAGTGAACTTTGAGAACCAACTCCTGCTCAAACTGAACAGGAAGTTTAGAGATTAATTCATAGTCCATCTAGCGTCTCTCTCTCTCACACACACACACACACACACAGAGCTCCCTCTCTCTCTCTCTCACACACACACACACACACATAGAGCTCCCTCTCTCTCGCTCTCTCTTTCTCTCTCACACACACACACACACACACACACACACACACACACACACACACACACACACACACACACACACACACACAGCTCTCTCGCGCTCTCTCTCTCACACACAGACAGCCACAACAGCCAACAAGAGTATTTGTTTGTTTTCTATTTCCATTGTTTATTTATGGAATGTTTTGAAACCTGTTCTTTTTTTTTAAATGTCTGCACTTTTGATGAGTCTCTTTAGGTTTTTCTATGAAGATGTTCTGTTAAGATGTTAGATGTTTCTGTGGAATGTTTATTGGCGAGTTGAAACTGAAATGAAACCACAGTCAGTGCACAAGCACTTTTTGCTGAATGTAGCACTATGTAGTTTATGTAGCACTTTTTTAAATAAAAAGAAATGTGTTTTGGAAATGATTTTACCGTGAGTAGTCATTTTGCCATTTGGGGCTGCTCCCTTGCATGGGTGAGGCATAAATGCAATTTTGTTGTGTGCAGTGAGCACTGTGTGCTGTGTCACAATGACAATGGGAATTTGCCAGGTGGGCTTTCGATTTCCCAGGTGGGCTTTTGCACATCACAGTAGAGGCAGAAAACACTGATTGTAAAAAAGTAACTTTTTACTTTTACTCAAAGTACATTTTAAATTATTTACTTTTTACTTTTACTTGAGTAGATTTTTTGACCGGTAAATTTACTCGTACTTGAGTACAATTTCAACAGAGTAACAGTACTTGTACTTGAGTAAAATATTTTAGTACTCTTTCCACCTCTGACACCTACCTACCAGGTTTTTTCTATCTACCAATATCTACCTACCAGTCTTTGTACCCACTGACACCTTCAAACCTTACCAAAGTTTGGTTTAAATTTGTACTACCTTGCCATTTACAAGTGCCTTTATCCTTTCAAGTCGATTGTAAAATCTACCTACTTGTCTTTGTACCCACTGACTCATACCTACTAGTCTATATACTCAACCTTTGTCTTTCTACCTACCTACCTTCCTATCCTTTGACATCCCTACCTACCAACCAACATTTCTACTAACCTTTTTACCTACAAGTCATGCTATCTACCTATTTCCATAACTATTTATTTTTCTGCATACCTACCTACCTATCTACCTACCTACTTACTAACCTGTCTTTCGACCTACTTACTGTTTCTACCTACCTACCCAGCCAGTAATAAACAGCTGCTGCTGGCCACAGAGAATCAAACACAGAGAATTTCTGTTGGTCTCCACAGCCTTCTATACATGTCACACACTTGCAAACAAACACACAGGCCCATGCACACACACTAACACACACACACACACACACACCTCATTTTTACTGACCTCCCACCACAGGAAAAACAGAAGGTCCCGGGGGTCTTACCAGAGTGCATCAGTACATTCAGCCCAGTGCTCCCCAGACAGCGCTTGGCTCTGATAGGTCCCTGAGGATTACCCATTGCAAAGATTTAAACCAATAGGAGCAGGCCATTAGCTCAAATGGAGTAAACACACGTTTAATGAAGAGCCGAGAAAATTGAACTGCAGCAGCAACTGAGGCTTTGTGTGTGTTTACTTGCTGAAGTATCATATTTCTTCTCCTGCGAGAGCCGGCGATAAACCTGGCTCTGTCAGAAAGCTTTGGGAAGTATACTGGGAGCTACTGGTGCAGCTTTACTGTTTTTTCCCGCAACTACTTCTGGAGTCGACATTCAACACCAGTGCCCGCTGAACCAGACGGAGGAAATCCTCTCTGCCTGTGGAGAAATACAAGCTGACAAAGCCTCGGCCATATCTGCTCTCTCCCTTCTGCTTCTAATTTATATCTAAGGGGGAAGAGAAGGAAGAGGAAGAAGGGAAGACCAAGAAAAATAGAAAAGGAATGGAAGGAAAGAAATAAATAAAAGAGAAAAGAGCTAGTTTGTTCCTAGTGCAGTTTGTGCACCTGTTCTTTGCGCGGCCATCTTTAAGTCTTTCTCTCTCCATCAGAGCTGTTTAAATAATGTTCACAGTTACGTCAAACAAAACTGCAAACTCATTATATACACCATTGTACAAATCCTCTCCTCCTCTTTCTCTCTGAATTTGAAACCAAAGGTAGTTAATGCACGGATTACTGAACGGTCCCACCGAACACATGCCCAGAGGCCCAAAGTGTCAGGGTCCTCCCTGGCCTTCATCTACAAAATGTCACTCAAAGAGACATGTAGCAACCAAGAAGAAACTCAAAGTGGACTATGAAGATACTCACAACAAGTATGACAAGAGACAACCACAAAAAGACTCGTGAGACATAAGGCAAATGCAAAAACACCTCAAAATGAACACAGGGAGAAATGTCGCAGGGATGCAAAAAAATTACAAAGAGACCAAACAACAACAAAAAGAGGCTAAACAACCAAAAAGTCAGTGTGTCATGCTCAGATGAAGGAGACCTGGTGGGCCCATTGGCTCATAATCTGCCCGTGGTGGAAAGGAAAGCCGAAAAGGAGAGACTTAGGCGGAAGGTTTCAATTTACAAAAAAAGTGAAATTTATTCTAGATCCACTGCCGACCCATGAACCCCACAGGGGCATGGAGTTGTAATATGAATAATATATTCCACATATTACCATTAAACAGGTTCCTTTAACATGCATGGATGCAATTACAGTAAAACTACAGTAAAAAATATAGTTTAACATATTTGCATGTGAAGTCAGCAGGATGGAGAAAATGTAATACTGTGAAACCAAATTGTTCATTAAATCCTGGTTTGTTGTCTGCAGCTCAGTTTGTAGTCAGTGTAGTGGAGGTGAAGGAGTCAGTGTTTGGCATAAATAAAATGGGCAGCTTATTGGTTTTGGATCCTCAATGCAAATGTATTTTAATACAACTAAACAAGGTTTTCAGAACACTGGTAATCTTTGCAATATACCCCAGTCAGTCAGTCAGTCATGTGTCAGACGAACCAATCAATGCAGTGTGGCATCCAGACAACTTCTAAGTGCTGCAACACAATCAGCTCACCATCCACTATATCTCAGCGCCTAATTCTGGATAATCATCCATAACTGAGTGTTGGTATGTCTCATCCAGTGTGCTGCTGGTCTTAAAGGACCATAGCAGTGGTTTTGCATTTAGTACAATTCATGTATGCTTTTAATTACCGCCAACAAGGAATACACTGAACCAATCTATTCCAAACCGATTAGTATCCCTGATACTGGCCTTTTAGGTGGATTAGGAATGGGACTCTATGCCGCTGAAAAAAGTTATTAATCATTGCTCTCTAAAAGACTACATGGGTAATACTCTCCTCCAATGATTAGCCAGCCTTGCCCAATTAAAATTGGCACATGCGTAGTCGACCAATCAGGACGTGCCCACCCAAATATCACACCTCAGTATATAAAGTAGGACCCACCGTTGCAACCCAATCAGTTTTCTCTTCAGCTAATGCCGGCTGTGGCACACAAGGTAGAGCACTCGTCCCGTAACCACAAGGTTGGTGGTTTGAACCCCTCTAGTCAACATGCCAAGGTGTCCTTGAGTGAGACACCTAACCCCCAGTTGCTCCCCCGGCGCTTCTTAGCAGCCCACTGCTCCTCTGGGATGGGTTAAATGCAGAGAATTGTAATTTCCCCATTGTGGGACTAATAAAGGATTAATTATTATTATTAATGATTATCATATTAGGGCTGCACGGTGGTGTAGTGGTTAGCACTGTCGCCTCACAGCAAGAGGGGCCCGGGTTCAATTCCCAGGCTGGACAACCTTCTGTGTGGAGTTGCATGTTCTCCCTGTGTCAGCGTGGGTTCTCTCCGGGTTCTCCGGCTTCCTCCCACAGTCCAAAGACATGCAGCTTAGGTGCATTGATGACTCTGAAATTGCCCGTAGGTGTGAATGTGAGCGTGAGTGGTTGTCTGTCTATATATGTCTGCCCTGTGATAGGCTGGCCACCTGTCCAGGGTGTACCCTGCCTTCGCCCATTGACAGCTGGGATCGGCTCCAGCACCCCCGCGGCCCTTAACTGGATAAGCGGTTACGGAAGATGGATGGATTATTATATTAACATTTTCAGTGGCTGAATGTGTGCTGGTGACTCTAGGAGAGCATTAGTCCTAGAGTCCATGGGTCCAGCAGGGGGCTCGCCAGTGATAATATAACTAAGGTTACAATATCGTCACCTTCGTTCCTACGTGTGCTCCAAGATAAAATGTAATTTAAAGGCAGTGCTAAGGTATTTTATTTTAGGTTCGCTAACATTAGCCAACAGTGTCCACTAAAGCATAATCTCCCTGTTTGATACAGCACAGAGCGACCTGAGCACCATGTTTCAGAGTTAGCAGCAGGAGGAGACATACAATTGAGATTAGATCCAGTCCTTATTAAACTGTCCACACTAGTCTTTAATATTACAGGTAAAATTCCACTAAAGACTTTTTTCTGATATGGTGTACTACCAGCTCAGACACAGGCTCATTCAGGATTCAGAGGGGGAGATCGTACAGAAATACAGAGCAAACAAAATGTCTGATAGGGATTTTCTCTTCAAACCATTTGCATCATGGCTCATTTACCCAGACAGACACTGACAGCTTGTTTTGAAACTTTTCTTTGGATTTTTTTAAGTCAAAAAAGTAAAACCAGACATAAAACTGATTAAAGAGAATGAAACAGTACATTAGTACCTGTATCTGATGTATTAATGTCCCTGCTTTATCACATCAACCCTGTAGAATGCTAAACATATTTTTTTTTGTCTCTGCTCTTTTCCCAACAGAGTATGAATAATTGAGCAAAGATAATATTCCTTTGGCACAAAGATAGGAGCCTGTTCCTGCAAGTATGGCAATGTCATACATCTGATGGGCCAACTGCACGTACTCAGTGCAGTATTAACCTGTCCAGGGAGACATGTTATGTGCTTCTTTTTCCCTTATCAAGGTGACTTACAACATTTCATTTCTCTGTTAGTAACTTGTTCTGTGCCGCTTTCATGTTAAACTCATTCACATCAAGGCATTTCTCTGCTTCATGTTTATTAAATCCAAGAGGATTTTAATCTTCATTACTCATTACTAATAAAACATAAAAACAGAAATGAAAAGAGGGAAAATCAGCGGCCCTCTGCAGTGTTATCAGTAAACCATAGGAGTTGGGGTTCATGGCACGAAGCTGAAGGAAACTAATTAAGCTGTCCAACAATATTTTCTGTGACCACTGTAAATCAAAATCCCACCATGGCAAATTATGCCTGCCATTTTATGTCCACTAAAGCATAATGACACCATGGGCTCATATCCGCTGAGTTATATTACAGATGTTCAGCGGTACATGGGCACAGTCAAGCTGTCTGCAGAACAATAGCTTGAAAAATCCACTCATTCATCAAAAGCCACAGAGGAAGAAATAAAGGAAGGGAAGCAGAACTGAGGTTTTGTTAAAAAAAAGAATAACGGATTATCTGACTGCAGTTTATTAACAAATGCAAGCAGCAGGAAACCAACGGACTGAAGATATAAAAGGTTACTAAAACCTCATAACACACCATGACTTTCTAATGTTATACTCTTTTAGATTTCCGGATGTTTATGCACATATGATCTGTGGTTAATGAGCTCTGTGTTGACTAGCCAAACGAGAGAAAAAAGGGAAAATCTGTGACAAAATCTGTGTCATGTCAAGAGGAGAAAGTTTCTCAAGGGAGTCTGTGCTCGTAAACACAAACACTCCTCCAGAGGGACCGCCAGAATCAACATTGAAAGTCTCTTGTAATACCATTAACATAGATTGAGTGCGTAAGTGCAACGGCAGCACATATTAGTAAATCTTTGGACTGTTTTGGCATCTCTAACTGTTTATTTTGCATCAGCCTGGTGTTGTCTGCATTCAACTTGATTAAGTTAAACAGTGAGTGGTCGTTCATAATGGCAATATGTTAATGGCGATGTTCATTTCTGATGAAGATTTCAACTCATCTACTGGTAAGAGTAAAAAAGTGAATTTATAAATGAAACATTAGTTCTGTATAATTACTTCAACTTAACTATTTTTACTCTTGTTGATAAAATCAACAAAGTGACATTCAATGACACAAAAATGTTCTTGGCCCAATTCTCATGAACGACTCTCTGCGCGGCCTCATCTCATTGAACCTCCCAGCTGTTTGCTCCTCCCCTAACACCTGTATGATGAAATGACAATTCAATGCAGATTCCAAGGTCAAGAAAACAGCAAACTTTCAGAATGTTGCGCCCATCACTTAAATGATAAAAGAAGAAACAAACACGTTGCACTTTCGCATATGATATAAATTATGGTAAAATAACATTACAGGTAGAGAACTTTGACACTCTATGGTAACCTTAGTAACTTTCTCTTGAGGAATGACAGGGAATACAGAATCAACATTTTTGATCATAAAACAAGTCATTTTACATAAACAGAAATAATCCAGAGTCTCTGGAACAAGTCCAAGGCCTTTGCCTCCCAAACATTAAATCGCCCTCTTGAAAGGTTGATTCTGGAACAGAAAAATAAAATGTCTTCAATTCTACCAAGCTGTATTAAGAGATCTCATCGGATGTTGAAATAAGCAAAGCATGTTCCTCCGGTGAAGTGAAGTGCAACATTAACATGTCTCTCACATCCACTGATCTGCCTCGCACAGACCTGGCGAGCCTCCTCAGGGGGGCTTTAGAGCACAAAAGGAAAGCCAAGCAGCAGATCAGGCTGCAGTTATTGCCACGCAATCAGGCCTCTGAGCACAGATGCAGAATGAAAATTGTCCCTGACATACACAGCACACGTCCCGCCGACAAACAGCGGGAGGGAGCACGTTAAGGGTTTTTTTTGCCATTATCAAGTTATCCCTGCTAATTTGGGGGGATTTAGGCTGAATTTCTCAAGTTAGCGCTCATCTCTCAGAGGTTTGCCCGCAGCATACAGATCAAGCAATACTGAGTCGACTGCAACTGCTGTTTGATGAGTGTGTTAGTTGAGGAGGAGGCTACAAACCCAATAGTGTTTGTCCAGCCTAAACAAGCTAACTGTGAATTGTTATTTTATTGGCTAATAGAAGAATGGATCATCTCAGCTCCTGAATCATTGAGCAGTGTGGTGGTCAGGGAGATGGATGGCAACGTAGCAATCTTTGGCAAAACTTAACCATACCATACCTTTGCACTGATATTTTAATCTGGGGATTTTGCAGAATATTTCAGTTTAAAACAGACAGAAAGTAAATGATAACCATTGTCTTTTCATTATATTCTTTACTTTTGCAGATTAAGAAAAAGAAGACCAACTGACTGATTTTAGTGATTTAAGAACACCACTACAGAGCTCAGTGTGAACCTATTTATTTGCATTTCAATGTTTGCTCGATGATCATTCTGTCTCATCTGCCTGATCCTCAGAGCTGACACAAGTCTCAACATTTGCTTACTTTAGTCCCATAAATGATGTTCTTATCTCCAACCAGCATAAGCTGGTGGTTGAGGGGTTAACGGCAGTTCTGTGCTCTGAGCGAGAACCCCAAAACAAAGGGTTCCTGTAAACAGAATTTCTTTGGGTAGTAAACTTATCTTTACCCTCCACTTCTATTTACTTTTAACCATTTAAATGGTAAATGGACTGTACTTCTATAGCACTTTTCTACTCTTCTGACCCCTTAAAGCACTTAACATTTAATTTCATCATTCACACCCATACATACACTGATGGCAGGGGCTACCATGCAAGGTGCCACCTGCCCATCAGGACTCTAACTTATCATTCATACCCATCCATACAAGGGAGGACCAGCTTGTGGGAGCAATTTCGGGTTAAGTTTCTTGCCAAAAGGACACATCAACATGGACTAGCTGAGCTGGGGATCTAACCGCCGCTCCTGAGATGAAGGACGACTCTGCTCTAACACTGAGCCACAGTCGTCCATTTAACCATCAACTAGAGGCTGGAATGTGCCAACTCCAGCAGAATTAAATCCATTTTTATTCTCATTTAAAAAAATATAAATTATTAAGCCTTCAATAAATACTTTATCTAGCGAATGACACACAAGTCGCACCCTCTGTCTGCTCTTATTAGGGATTATAACGTTGGAATATCGTTTAGTGTGTGAACTAAATGTGTGCATGTCTTTCTACATAGTACACAAGTCTACATAATATTAACACACACACACACACACACACACACACACACACACACACACACACACACACACACACACACACACACACACACAGAGAGAGAAGACTCACAAACTGGATTGCTGTAAAATGGTAACCTCAGTATAACTTGTGTGTTTATAGGAGTGTGTGCACTGCTGCCAATCAAATGATAGAGTAATGCCAAGAAAATGATTTTTTGCAACAGAAGTGTTTCTTCTATCGCTAAAAGACAGACATGTAATCATATAACGGCACACACACATGCACGCACACACACACAAATCAGCCTTCAGAAATATATTCACTACTGGCACTAATACATATTTATAAATGACTCTCTTTAGTGAGAGATAAAGAAAATATCCACATTGAGAAACTGCAGCGTGAATAAAAGGCAACTGGCAGAGTTCTGGGCAATAAGTTCTTCCTAAAACCCAAATATAGGCGACATTACCTCCAATAAACTGAACCACAAGGAAGGACACAGGCACTGAAACAGAGGCCAAAAGGAGCTAATTTACTGGTCTTAGCAGCTCCAGCACTTTGGCAGAAAACCAGCCGTCGTTAAGAGAAGCGCTGAACTAATTAGACAGTCACAGAATCCGATGCTTTATGGAGCTTACTACAATTGCTGCTGTGCACAAGATAATACTGTGCAAATAAAAAAAGGAAATTGGAATCTGAGCTCTGAGAAAACACTGAAAATGAAACAGAAAGCAATGCACAAAAAAAGGTAATACTATCACCCCCTGGCTTTAGAATAGGAATCAAAAGAACCAACCGATGCATGGTGAAGAAAGTGTTTTGTTTAAATTTGCAACGTAAACCTTGTTAACTGCTACCGGAATCTGGGAAAAAAAATCAGGTTTCCTTCAAAACGTAATTGAGAACTAAGTTTAGTTGTATGGGTAGGCAATTTATAGTGTTGAACCAGAACACTCTCAGCCAGGTCTTATCATCCCACACCAGTATGTGGCTGTTTGATAGTTCCAATTGTCTGGGGTGGTAGTCAGAGATGAGAGTGACAACAATATTCTAAATATGAACTGCAATCAAGCAAAAAAACACACAACAACCCAGCAAGAAAAACACTCCAATTTCCAATAGCTCACTCTGCAATGATGTTTTGATTTAAAAAAAAATAAAACATGTGGGGACATATAATGGAATACTTTGATGCAACAGGCAAATTGTCTGATCCCACACAATCAAAAATTCAAGTTTTCTACCACTCCAGCCTCCGGTTTAGTTTGGTTGAGAAAAAAACAACACATGAAAACTGTTCCCCCTGGGATTTACCACCAGATAAACCCAAAAAGAACAGAGGAGCAAAACAAAACCCAGAAGCAGCTGAGAAGAACAGTCCTGTTATCGCACTGAACAGTAAACTGGTCCTTCTGTCTTAGGCATTTAGTTTACATGTAAAGTCAATGCACAGACGCGAATATTCGCGAGTAGACGCGAGCGCAAGCCTGGTGGTTGAAATATTTCAACTCGGCTGAAAAATTTGCATGACGCTGTGTTGCGAAAGCCAATCAGCGTTGAGATTCTCCTACTGTCATTCTGTCATGTAAGCAAAGTCCAGCACCAATCGATCCGAGCTCCGTTCAGAAAACAAGCATTTTAAAAGTGATTCCTTGTCGTCTTGCAGAGAGAACTAACAAAACATGAATTCTGACTTTTTACAAACAACCATCATTATGTTTTTATTTCGGCGTCCCTTTTTGTACATTTATTGCAATTAAATCACAATAAAATTGTTTATTTTCAGTTCATACAGCTGTAGTAAACCAGCCGACGTGTGGCTTGCTTGATTCAGTGAATACGGCTCCATGAAATCCATCGAGCGCCACCGGATGATGTTATTAACCCAGACAAGATGGCGTTTAGTTACCCGGGATATCTGGGACTGCCACAACAAGTATAAAGCAGATATAGTAGTTATTTTTTGCATGGTTGATGGAATAAATAGCTGAGTTGACAACGGTTTCCATGGATATAAGCCCCTCACCCTCTCCAGCGAGTCTAGCGCGAATGAAGCGAATAAACACAAACGGACCTGCAAGTAAACTGACGAGAGGACGCGTCGCGAATATTCCCTTCGTTTTTGGTGTGAACACGGCATTAGGCCTTGTTTGCAGATATATATATTTTTTTACCGGATATTTCCATTCGGTTTTAAAATAACATTCTGTCGATACCACAGTCGTTTTATGAAATATCTCTGTCCATACTAGGACGCAAAAACGACCCTAAATGCTCGCCAGGCCAATAGGTGGCGATAAAGGCTACGTCGACGATATCTCAAATACCATGGAAGAAGATTCTGAGCATGCTCAGTGAGCTTATTTTACAATTAGTAAGAATATGTAAATATAATACATTAGCTGTACTTATCCTGTGCATCTCATTACAGGTATTTCATTAGATGGAGAATACAGTGTAATTAATCGGTTTTAGCTGAAAATCTGCTGTGTGTACAGCTGGAGCAGGTATTTGCGAATGTAATAATTATTTATTTATTAATACATACTTGATTACTTGGTATAAAGTAACCAGAGTTTTAAAAAACCTTCACCTTTAAAGGCTAAAATATATCCGTTAGAGTGACTTCAACTCTGACAGGCCAAAATGTAGAGGCAAACATCAGTTTTAAAACATATCTGTAGGCATGTGGACAGGGATTGACAGTGTGACGTTACCAGTTCTGCCATGAGGGACGTTTACTGCTCACTCTCTGGAGAAAAGATCCATTCAAGGGCAAAACACAAGCTCTGAAAGAGATCCACAAAAAGAGATCCACAAAACCAGACTTCAGCCTTGATCACAACTGCATACTAAAGGGGATGATGAACGGACACAGTCCTCTGTTTCAGGGGAAACAGGTAACTTTGTGATAGGAGTGCAAACAAGGACTGTGGTATGACGGAGGTGGACACTGGTCACGAGTTGCTAATACCCTCTGTTTTGGAAAAAGTCACATCCCCACAAATAGGTGTTAAATTTATAACCATCCACCTAAAAGCGGACCAAAGCACACTGCTGACAACTGACTACTTGTGGAGTCCATCATCAGTGAGATTAGGACCAAAGCTCTCCTCATCTTCCTCACTGCACATCCTCTGCTGACGAGGAAGTCACCTCAGGATGATGTAAAGGGATGAATGGTGTATGAAAGCAGAGGGGGGGAGTGGGAGTGGAGGCCATTTGGGACGCTTTATTTGCTACTTCATCATCAAAACGGGATGTGGGTTATTGCTGAAGAAGCACCAATAAAATTGACATACTGTAGCCTTATTCTATGACAAAACTTGCAGCCAAAGTTTTATTCACTGCCAGCAGAAAAGGTACAGCAGGTACAGTGAAGATGCTGACGCTAAATAATAACATGACAAGTTTGAGTAGGGCATGGACTGATGTTAACTGTACTCCCGTTTATGAGTTTATAGATAGGAGAAGTACTTTATACATGAAGAGGAGGAAGGTAGATTTACTTAATCGCTTTACTGAGGAAACATTTTAAGTGGATTTGTACCATTTAAAATTTCTTTATAATTCTACATCATCAAGATATTGGAGGATATATTGAATTAAGATGAAAATAGTATGTGTTGAAAAGATCTCTCTCCTCCTACAGTATATCAGTGTCTTACAGAGAGCCAAAGGGCAGAAGGAGGCACATCCCTCGACTGAGACTTTCCCTTTATCTTCTAGACCCACTGTCCCCATCTCTCTCTCAGAGATTAGCACTTTTAATATTTTAGAGGATTATTAGAATACAAGAGGCAACACCATGGTGTGAAGCCCTCCGCACAAAGGTGGAAGACACGAGAAACAAACACAAAGATCTACCTGGTTTTATTATATACTATTTAGATTTAGTTTATAGTCTATGTCCACCTCAGCAGAACTTTGACTTTGGCTTCTCCCATTTATAGCAAGCTACAAACGGAACACACCATTAAAAACAAACAAATATACAATATATGCAACACTGAAAATAGGCAGAGATTAAAAAGATTATTAGTTTACAAATCTTCAAATGAGTAATAATACAAAACTCATCAGCTGAAGTGCCACTGCTCTGATGATGTCCTAAGCGCTGATATGAATAGCTGAATCTCCTTTAAACAGTGGAGCTGTGGGGGTTTTGCAAGCTAGCTGAAAGAAGGGCTATTATATCACATATTTGATTAAACATCGGCTACTATGCATCCTAATTGGTTATGGGGATTGTCAGTGAGCAGGTCACAAGTTCAACCATCCTGTCATACAAGCACACGATTGTGTTCTCAGCACATGAACCATCCGTTTATAACACAACACACTTTAGCCCTGAGAGCAGAGGCTCCCCTCACGTTCCCCTTCTTTCTCTCATTGTGCTTCACCACGCAGGCAGTTCTGCCTCTGAACGACCACTGAGGGAACACAGTGGCCAACACCGTGTACCTGTAATGGCCTGTCTGCTCCTGCTGCTCGAACCAGATCAATAAAGTTATAAAGTGAAGCAGAGAGAGAGAGACCCGGTGAAGCCCAGCAGTCTGCCAGCAGCCGGAAACCGTGTCCTTGGTCCGCACCGCTGTCAGGGTGGTAATGTGTCTGCTGACCTTGAGTTAACGCTGGGAGCTTTCTAGGTCCAACAGCGGCAGCATTATGTTTACATCTACAGGTATATTTACGGCGTTTGGCAGACACTCGTATACAGACAAAGGTATACTGTAGAGGCAAAGGAAGCAGGATTCCCTGTCCTCCGCCATGTTACAGCACATCTGAATAACTAAACTTGCAATGTTTGCATCTTTTTGGAAAAGTTTGGAGATGGAAGGAGGGAAATAAAAACACAACACCTGTAGCGCCATCCAGCAGCCTTCAGGTGAAACTCTGCCCCAATTTGTAAATGAAGAAGTAGGTTGTCAAATTTATTACATTTTGCCTCGTCAACACTTTATTCGATATGGTGTGATGCTGGGTGGGTCATTGTTTGTGTAGCTTTGGCTGCTATCAGCTCCACATATACTACTGTGTAGTGTAATACTGTGAGATAGGAACAGAACAACACAGTAAAAATGTATCTTATGTAAATGAGCCAATTGAGTTGAATGCTTGTTTTGAATCTGAAGTGAGATATATGGATATGTGGACAAACTGGGACTGATTCATGTTAAACTCAACATTGTGTTCTCTTTTGACATCCCATAAATACATGTTAAACTATTGATACCATTGCTTAATGTTTTGGCTGTTTTTCTGTTTGTAGGGATTCTCTTTTCGAGGATTTGAAATTCAAAGGAAAACAAATGACTAATTTGTGCACTTTAGCGACAAGTTCACCACTGAAACCTTCCCGGCTCTGGAACTGCCTGCAAAGGCTGGGTGGGAATTAGTGCGACTGAAGTTTTTGTTCAAAGTTAAATTGTTAATTGGGGTGAACTTGCAAACATGTGGATAATGTCTACATAGCTATGGTTAAACAGGTTATTGTTGTACCGTTTGACGACACAGTAAAACACTATACACCTTATATTTCCATGCAAATAATTTGTACTTCAGTACATTTTTATGTTTTTCTCATATGTACTTTCACACAGAAAGTGAATTACTAGCCTTGAAATAGTGATATGCATCAATCAACTACGTTGTGCAGAACAGACATAGTCAAAACATACACTGTAGTGTACAACAACAGCGTACAAACCTTGATTTGAGCAACCAGGGTTGATTAATCAGTGTACTTGGCTCGGAGTAAACAGGGGAGCAACAGTCAGCTTACCCTTTGTTTTACCGTGAGACTTGTGTCCCAGCCTCCGCTCTCATCACCGTTGCTCTCATCCTGCGTCTGTACTTCTTGTTACCCTGCTTGTGACCATTAGGGCTGTTCATCTCATTATACTGTGATTCTCAGATACGAAGGCCCACACCTGACATTACTGCGAGCCCGCTCTTCAAGTCTCATTAGGAGACTCCCGTCACCGCCACAGTCAATGCGACAGCGGCAAATTAGCTCTGATAGATAAGCCTTCAGTGACACAGAGTTACGGTAGCAGAAGACATGACTCTCTTTGTGTGAGAGTAAAGTCTCTGTATTAACAAAATAGAGGCAAACTGGGAGTCCACGTTTCTGCGTGCTGTGTGATTTGTGAGAAAAAGGACAGAACAAACTGTTGGTTTCATGCAGGTTTGTTGTGTCTCAGGGTCTCATTTCAGTGTGTGTGTTTTAATGTGTGTGTGTGTGTGTGTGTGTGTGTGTGTGTGCGTGTGTGTGTTATGAGATCCGGAGCTACCTAATGGACCTATTTTCTAGTCGGAGTTTCTTCAAACGATTTAGTCGGAGCAAGAAACTAATGTGGCTATTAAGGCTGCATTAGCCTAAGTCACTCTCTCACACACACACACAAGCACACACACACATTCCCTAATTGCGAGCTGCTGCAAATGTTTTGTTCTTCTATTATGAGTTTGTGTAAAGTCGTCAGCAAATTACCCCTTGGGCTGCTGAAGTCCATCAAATCCTGCTGTAGATTTCTGGCTGTTAACCTTTAAAAGATAAGCATTAACTAAGAACTCATGGAAAAAGGTATGATTTATCTTGCAAGAAAGCAGCAGAGTCAAAGTGGGAATAATGCTGGTTTTTGGGCATGATTTTCTTTTCTTTTCTCTTTTTTTTGTACCCAGCGGCTGAGGCCAACTGGAGTTGATCATGTTTGACGTCGAGGTAAGAGACCCAGCAGGGGCATCTGCAGTGTTTCATTGACTTTTACATTACCTTGTGGGTAAAATGTGACAGAAGCTCACAGATCTGTTGAGTGAAAATTAAACAGTAAGAAGGGCAATTCATCTTAACACGCTGCGCATCACTGCATGACTACGTTAGATCCATTTTATGTATGTCTGTTTATTTCATAGTTACAATGGTTCTCTCCCAGAGAGAAATAAGATAGGAAAGTGATTTACACAGCATATGGCCAAAGTGCTGTAGGTGCTGAACAATCAATTAAAACAGACTGGAAACTCTGAAATCGTTCCTTTGAATTAATTAAATTACAATGGAACAAAATATGTAAATATAACCATAATCCATCAAACCTGTTCCACCCAAGTGGAGAGGGGGCATTCTACAACAGCAATGTCACAATCCTACAACAGCCAATAAGACCAGTTACTCTTTATTTGTCCTCCGCAATGGACTCAATTTATTAGTAAAGCACTAGTGAGTCCAATGAATCCAACTCAAAGGCCAAATATCTCTTTATTCTTAAGATACATTTCATATATCTGGAGCTGTAAACAGACCTGAAGACCATGGAAACCTGACAAAGACTAGAAACACATAAATGTCAAATATTTGAACAACACTGAGCAGCAAAGTAAGCAGAGAAGACAGCACACTGAATGATATGTAGACTACAATAAGACCTATGTTGGGTTCAGATTTCTCAATATTTTGTTGGTTAGGATGATCACCGTTTGAGATAACAGGATTATAGAGTCACAAACTCTTGTCATGACTCGGTTGAGGGACACGAAAGTATACACGTTGGTCCCTGACTAACCAAAGCTCACCGTCTGTCATGACGTACGTGATGTCATTGGGAAGGAGGTGCTAGGAACCCATTTCCAAGAACAAGAGTGTAAAACAACAATGGCTGTGTGAATGATGTTGGCTGTCTTGTGTTCAGAAAGAAAGTGACCTTTCCTCTATTTCACAGTTCAGCACCCTAAAGAACATGCAGTAATGAGTGGCAGACGGCGCTGTGCTCCTATTGTCAAAGTAAATAACACAAGAGAACACGTTGCGATGGGCAAAACCAATTCTAATATGCTAGTCTTTGTCTGGAAGGGGCGAGACGTCCCACATCAGGCTGGTGTCATCCAGCATTCGTAGCTAAATATACAAGAAATGATGTGCTTCAATCCACAGAATTTGCAGATATCCCACAAAATTATCTTGTACGTTATCCACTTAATCATATACTAATAGGTGTAAAGATCTCAAAAGCACACACTATGTGGGTGGGTGGGTCCAACAAACAGCAATCGTTCAGCCAGAAGGCCGCTGTGCGTTCCCCATGTGAGACAAGAAGTCAATCTAGATTTAGATTTTATTATTATTATTATTATGTAGTAACGCCACCTCCGTGTTAGTTTTAACCCAAAAGACGATCTTTTCCTGAACCTGACTAACACATGTTGTTGCCGTAACCTAACTCAGTTCATCCTGTGAAGACAGAAGTTTATTTTGTAAAGAGTAACTTTTTGTAAGGCTTTGGTTGTGGTCCACTTAGACACTATATACTGGATAAAACTATGTACTGTCTCATCCGAAGCGATCCAATTAATCTGCCAGGTCGGACTATAATCAACCTGATATCTTGGAGTCTGGACCCGTGATGAGAAAAACCCTAAATACTATTGATCTATGATGCAGTTTGGATGTAACTATTGTGATCCCCTACCATTTCCAAACAGAAGAGTATATTCCACGCTTTAATTACAATTACTGTCACAACAAAAATAGACAAACTGTATAAAGACAACAATGTGGCAAAGAAAATATCTTTCTCTGCTGTAGTTACACTAGCCAATGGACCTTTAAGACTAGTGTGTAACAACTATGTTGGATATGGATTGGTTCTGACACGTCCACACTTTACATAACTGCTGCTAGGGCAGTCACCTCCACCATTCAGACCTGATTTGGCACCAACGGTTCGACCAATCAGAAGTAGGAAGCAGAAAAGTAAGCCTAATGTCCTCGAACCAATGTTTTCAATGACTAGATTATTTTTCTGAGACAACAGATGCAAATATATATCAAACTAAACCAAAATCTAATCTAACAACCACAGTCCCTGCAGCGTTAAAGTTGACTCATAACGAACAGCAGCCTACCTCTCTATCAGGGAAGGGGGCCTTCCTCTTCTCACAGGTCGCCAAACGGTGCTGGCGTTCATCCGGGTTCACGTGCACGTACCCGTGGTGCGCACGCCCCGGAGGACCCGTGCAGAAGTGCCTTAAAAGTCCTCGAAGTTTGTCATTGGCTCAGTCAGCTGTCAATCAAAGTCTGCAAAGATTCCCTGCACAGAGAGACCGAAGGAAATGGATGAATGGTGAGGAGAGAGAGGAGAGAGAGGGGGAGAAAGGAGGGAGGCAGACGAGTGGGTCGAGGCAGTGGCCGTTTCTCAATACCAAGTATGGTCAAGTATGAACTTGCAAACTAACTCAGCTCGTCGGTCCCGCCTACTCCGGTTATCTTCAGTCATATATATTGACAATAAAACGAAATATGATATAAAACACAACCCTGCCTTTTTTCGTTTTCATTTAGAAAATATTAAAATATTAATATGTATATGTTTTGTGTTACATCTGCAACCACAACCACAGAGACACCGGAGCCAGCGGCACATCTGGAGAGGCCTAGCCGAGATCAGGCTGCTGTCAGCGGGCTACATGATATATATATATATATATATATCTCTGGAACATATATATATGGGCGGATGGAAAAGTTGTAGGACATATATATATATATATATATTGAACAGTACTTGAGATGACGTTTCACAAGTTCACGAGGACACAAGTACAGAGAAGTTCACATATTGAGAAACGGCCAGTGAGAGGACGGCTGAGCGGTCACATGGCAACTTGGATGGTAACGTGACGTGTTCCTTAAATCAGCAAAAATGTTCATTTATTTTTTTTCTTAAAGATTTCAAATGCCATATGTATCAAAAGTCACCTACATGCCATCTGTTCCCTCCCGGTCCATCCTCAGCTCCTCTGCCCTCAGTTTTCTCTGCCCTGTCCATCCTCAGCTCCTCTGCCCTGTCCATCCTCAGCTCCTCTGCCCTGTCCATCCTCAGCTCCTCTGCCCTGTCCATCCTCAGCTCCTCTGCCCTGTCCAAGAGAGGATGGACGGACTGAGATAAAGAAGGAATACAGAAAGAAAATTAGACTGACTTAAAGAAAGAAGGAAAGCATTATGGGTAAAAAGAGGCACCATTCCTCCCTGTGGCGTATCAGTGAGCTCAGAGTTTAGCAGCCGCTGCCCATTAATCAATCAGTGTCAAGCTGCAGCCATTAAACTTCAGCTGCACACAACTGATGTTTTACTGTAAAGCAGATCCTGAGGTAATGCAAGTGAGTGTTCTTTGATAAACAGGCCTGACAGACCGCAGCAGGGAGACTACACAGGAGTACCACCACATAATGTCATCATTCAAAGGGTAATGTCTGTACCTCCTACTCACTTTGACAATCAACCAAAGTGGGGTGGAGGGGTATGTTGCTCTGTGCCGTACTGATTCAAACCTGCCTCCCTCTATTTGGGGGTAGACCCAACCTCCGGTTCTGCAAAGTGAAGCCGAAGTGTCTTAAAACTTCCATTCTCACTACTGACCAGCAGGGGGAGACTCCTCTGGTTGCAAAAAGGAGTCTGATTGTATAGAAGTCTATGAGAAAATGACCCTACTTCTCTCTTGATTTATTCCCTCAGTAAACATTGTAAACATGGGTTTATGGTCTAAATCTTTAGTTTCAAGTTTTCTTCCATACATCATGATGTTCATTTAGTAAATTATGGTCCATTTAGAGTCAAATAGACCATAAAGCGGAGTATGCTTTAGGTCTGGCTTACTATGACTGACAGGCTACTACAGCTACCAGAGTCGTATACGGCTTCTCTACGTCACTGCTTCGCATTAAAAATATGGTGACTTCTGTGCAATATAATAGTTAAGCTTATTTAATATTCTTTAATGTTTTTACTGCTTATTTGCTTATTTATAATACTTGTTTTTTAACTTGTTTTTTACTATGTCTCTTCTTTGCACTATACCCTATGCTGCTGTAAATCCTGTAAATTATCCCGCTGCGGGACTAATAAAGGATTATCTTATCTTATCTTATCTTATCTTATCTTATTAAATCGAATTAACTTTAGCTTCAAACATTTACAAGTATACACAACTTCTAAAAAAAATACTCTTAATCATGCTATCAGGACAGTGGTATCTTATTGACTTTCACGCCTTACGTTTTCACATGCTACTAGCCGAAAATATTGGAGATGCGAGGGGAACAATGATTTCATTTGTTAGTCATAACTGGGGAAATTTCCTGCATTTGACGTAGGCAATGAGCAAGATCCTTTCTCTGTAGAAGAGTCACATCAGTTGGTAGAGTGCTTAAAGTGAGCAAAACAGTTTTATTGAAGAAATCTGTTGATTAGCTACAGCTAAAAAAAAGTCAGTCAGTCAATATTGTCTAAATGATCACCATGTTAATGCAAGGTGTTCCAACTACTTGATAAATTAAATTATTGTTTTTAGCAGTAATTGGAGGCATACCATGAAATATGAGGGGTCAAAAGGTCACATAAACACTGGTTTGCACATCTAATTTCAGTTTCGCTTTTGGAAATCATCAGCACAGATGGAAGACATCTGTTACCAATCAATCACGCTCTGAAATTGTTGTTTTCTTTTCTGATTTTCAAACAGGAAGTTTAATCAGAAAGGGACACATGTCTAACTCAGTTTTAGAAACTAATAGATTAAATGAGATAAGCACGGGTGATTATGGATTCAGATCAATTTTGTCTGTATTCTCCAGTCATTGTATGATTGTCTGCAAGGAAAGGATTCTTTTTCTAGATGTGAGCACAACAAGTATTCTTATCAAAGCTTCCTATCACTGCAGATGTTTTGATACTACTTTGTACTCGGTTATTTGGGTCAAAACCTTCAAAGGTATTAAGCTAAGATACCCTGCCTTACATATAAATACAATTTTGATGACCCAAAAAGTTCCCTAATAGCAGCAGCCATGAAAGCGAGCAGCAGACTGTATTTGAATTGACAGGCCGACTGATTCCCCCTCCAGCTGTGCACTGCTGGAGGTGCTGGTGACACCTGCCAGGCTCCACGGTCCCACTTCCCTGCTGATTGGACACAAATTGCAGGTAAAAAGTTGACCTTGTCTGATGGCTGACGAGGCTCTACATGACTGTTAACTCTGATGGAGCAGCCAAAAGAGCCAAGCTGCTAACCTTTGGGAGTTTTACAATCGCAGACAGATGGTGTGAAGTCCCGCTCACTTGCCTTGACTTTTTCTACTTTGCCTCAACATCGCCCAATGCTGGTGTCTGTCCAACCTTCGTTCATCCCCACTGAGACACTCAACATTCAGCCTCCCACAGAAACATGTGGGAGATGAGTTTGGCACTTCCTAAACTGTGTTGCCACAGTTATAAAAAGATCCATTGAGACTGAAGTGGGAAAGACTAAATAGGTGACTGCAGGAAATTGTCCGGGTTTTCTAAGCACATTTTCTGGTTTGGAACTGTCAGCACTTCTGTAAAATGATGCTGGCAGTCTTCCTCCTGCTGCCACGACTCAAATCAGGCCAGCTTGGCTACTCTACACTGGGCTCCACATTCTGCTTTGTCCACTGTCCCCCTTTTCTACTCGTCCTTTTGGACTCTGCGGCCATTAAAGGAAATACCTGCTCCAAAAACTCCAATAAAAACAGTAATCTGCTTTGTTATTAGCATTCCTGAGTCTGCACAGTTCTGAGGAGGTTTTTTTTCGGAGGTTTGCCGTGGGTAGCTCACCAGAAGCAGCATACACGCTGTCATATCCAGATATTCCCTGCGGCTACAGCAGAGTGTGAAGTTTCAGCTTTCAGAAACTTCAGCATTAAGTGTCAGATTTTGGCGTCAGTTCTTTGCTGATCTTCAGCAGAATGGGAAGGTACCAATTGAAGAAGAGGTACAACACAACACAACTAGGACAGGAATCTTGTCTTGCTAGTGATAGTTTTAATGCATGGTGGCAATGAGGTAGTTTTTTACTGTTGATTTTCTTCTGCTTGTTTTCCCAATGCATTTCTATTCCGCATTCTATTCCCATCATGATAAAATGTAATTTGTAATGTGTTCACATTCCTAAATGTGATATGGCAGCAAGGTTTGTCCACTTGCAAAAGTCATTCATGCGCCAGTTTCTCCAATGCGTCAGCCATGAATCTGCTCCCGATGGAAGCTGCTTCTCCTGGCTGTTGTCCAGCGCTCTTGGTTGGAAGCCGCACATTATCAGATATGAATGATGAGAGGTGTCTTGTGTGAACCGGCAGTCTTTTCTGCTCCAAAGTGTCGAGTCGTTGAGCACGCAGCGTTTTTGGCTCAGGCAGACATTTTCTAAACTACCATGAGAACGGAAATTGCCTTCTGCTGGTGCTGTCTTTCATTTCCACTGCGGAGCTCTTCTCACAGTGAACCGTCTCTGATCGCTACACTTGCTTCAAGTAGCCTCTTCAAATTCTGGCAGTATTGAAATTGTTAGTTTATACTAACTTACTGTTGCGCAAGAATTGGTTAATGTCCAAAATGTTAAATGGGATGTAAAGGAATAAAATCCACAGGAGGAACTTTGTAACACCTCATATTGAATGTCGTGAAGAAACTTTAGGCTTCAGATACGTCTTGCAAGGTTGTTAAACAATGCGGCTTTGGGGTCGGATGGGTCAATTTGGAACTCAACTGTGTCCACGTATGTGTCCACACCAACCTGCCTGATGTACCTGTGGTCGAAGGAGCGGATGTAAAATGGTGGAAAAACTTATTTTAATTCTGTATGAAATCTTTAAAATAAAAGTATCCTGTCACTTTTGCTGCTTACTCCTCCTCCCTGCAGCATTAGTAGACTGGTTTTTTTTGTAGAATAGCTGCTAACAAAGCTCCAATTATTCGATGATGAACAGTTTTCTATAAATTCTTCACAATAAAAGGCCACTGTCACTTTCCCTGCTTACCCCTCCTCCCTGCAGTATTAGAAGACTTGTTTTATTAAAGAATAGCTACTTACAAAGCTCTGCTAAAATGGTGATTAAAACATATTCCTATACATTTCTCACTCAGCTCTCATTTAAAAGATTTTATTTTGAAATGTAAAAGTTTAAACAGAACTTTAGACACTGTTTCAAACCTGCTCATCTAGCACATGCTCTCACAAATTCCATATTATATCAGAAATATCCCCCCCAAAAAATGTATTGATCAACTTCCCACCAAGTGATACAGTTATATAAATAGGAAACGATGAATAGTTAAGGCCTGATCAACTCATCGGCCTCACATTTATCATTGGTTTTTTGGCTGATCATTGTATATGTTGGTTGATAAGTAACATTCAATTATACAGACGAGTCACAGATATGTTTAGAAACAGTTTCTCCATTAACTAGTTTGTCCAACAGAGAGCACTGACACGTTCATTCAAAGAGGTAAAATGTCATGCTTGGTACATGTTGGTCAAATGGTAAAATAAATGTATTCCACACTGTGAGAACGTCACATTTATATTCTGATGTCCACACTGACATTTAAACTCAAGCCTGGCATATTTGGTATTTTTGGAAATGTTCATTAAGATTCAAGGTGGTGTTCTGTGGGTTTGAACGATGTCTGGCTGCACAGCAAGAGTCTATAAAGACTGGCTGTAATGACTGGAATACGATATGTGGTATTTTGAATAATTTTACAATGGAATAGAAGGAAAATCTCTTCCCTACATTAATCTGTCAAATGGTATGACTGTCCTGATCAAACAAAGCAACTGTAAAAGGTCTTTATGGTTTATTTTAAACTCATAAATCTAACTTGGAGATGTCTGCTAAAGAGTTAACTTCAAGGAACCGAACATGCTTAAGTGCAACTAAACATTTTAATGTTATGTATATATGCAGGACGATATTTTTATGAACCTATATGTCCATATACAGGCCTCAGAAATCCAGTGTCGGCCGGACTCTACCGACACTTTGACCAATGTAACAATTATTATGTTTATAAGCTTAATTTAGATTTAGAACTGTGGTGGTTAAAAACAAACTTAGTATCCACTTCTGCTTATGGAACACACTTGGCATTACAAGTCTACTATCAGAGACATTTTAAGTCCATCTGGCACCAATAAAAAAAAAAAAAGCTAGATCCTGTAGTGCATTTCATCTCTCTTGTTTATCCCATTTCGAAGCCTCTCACACCGATCCAACCTGGCAACTTCACACCCTGTTGATGCCTCAATTCTGCGCCCAATAACCCTCATCTGAATACAACAGAACCTGAAGTGGCAAAACAGACACTCTGCTCCCTGTCTGTTTGTGTCTTCCTCTTTTGTCTATGTGTCTTTTAGTGCAAACTGATATCAATCTAACCTGGCAACACTGCTTCAACCTGAAGAAATCATGCTCCAAATAATCCCATTTCTGTTTCTTATTACCCCTTCTTCTCAAATGTCTAACGGCAAATATCTCTCAGGTCAAATTTACAACAATCCAACCTGGCAATCCCCACTGTGTGAAGCCCTCCTCTCATCGGGCCTCCTGAAGGAAATAACCTCCTTCTGCAGCTGATAGCATTTGAAGCGGCAACACAGAAAGACGTTTTTTATTCCAGCTTGCAAAACTCAACCCATACCCGGCAACAGTAACTCTCTCTGCACTTTTGAAAATCAAATCACCTGCTTTATGTTCCCCTCGCTCCACCTGATTGCTCCATCTGCTTCTCCGACCTGGCGAATTCATGCTGTGTTAATGAAACCTTACCTCCGCCATCATGCATCACATAACCTCCTTTTAGAGATATCATCAATACCCAAAGTGTATAACTGTACACAGCAGGCTGGCAGCCCTCCTCAAATCTGGCAACATAACTCTCTTGCTCTCCCGTCTCCAGCCAAATATTCACATTTCTCTAATATCACTTTCTCTAGTGGCTCAAAGCATTTTCAACTCTGGCAACTTAAAACTGTGTTGAAAACCCAAATAATTTGCATCTCTTTAGTATTTTACATCTATTTGAAGAGGAAGACAGACTCTGTGAAATGTCACACAAACAGTTGTGTTACCAGGGCTGACATGTTTACATGGACAACAATTTAGTTTTTTTAAGTGGGGGGATTCAAACAATGTCATTGGAAAGATGCCAACGGACGCTGTTTGTGTTGACATTTTTATTAGATATGTTCCTGAAAAGGGCATCCCACTGATATCAAATATAAAAACTAAAAGGTAAAGTCACATTACTCAGCCTGCATTAAAAAAATCTAGGTTTGAGTTTAAAAGGTGTGGGCATTCTTCAGGACGGCAAAGAATGAAAGATGCCATCAAGTTGCATCGTGGGAAGTGTACAGTGTTTGCCGAGTTTAAATATCAAACTCCTGATCTTAAAGTGTTTCAGGTGCATGACACAAAATGTGAACAAAAACCCATAGCTGACCATGATAATCTGATTTTTAACGTCTTTTTCTGAACGTTTGTTCAGAGAATATGACTTTCAGAGATTGTTTACTGAAATGTTCGGATCTCCTACTAGAACAATGAGAAAAGGTGGCGTTCTAAACAAATCCATCATGTAAATGTAAACCATCAACTAAAAGGCAATGTAAAGTATATTTCTCTGTAATTAATTACAATAAAACATACTGTCATAAAGTGAAAGCTGTCTTATGTGTACATTATGTCTGCCGATGTTATTAGCTGGTTACGGTAAACAATCTATAATAAGATATCTTCTCTGCACCAAAAATCATTAGGGAAAAAAGTAAAAAAATAGCAAAAATGTATTTGGAGCCTGGACTGCTGAGAGACCAATAGTGTGTAAACTTGCAGAATAAAAGAAGTGTTATTTTGTTATAAATTTGGCGTGTGCTCTTGGCGGTTGGACAGACCCCTATGAGTTGACTGGAACGCCTCACGAGTCTCCAACACCGCTGCTTCACACCAATAATTCTGAATTCCCCAACACTAAATGATCAAAGGCTTTTATAAGAGCATGCACACACACACACACACACACACACACACACACACACACACACACACACACACACACACACACACACACACACACACACACACACACACACACACCATTGTCTCTTTCTTTCTTTGTCTCCTTAAATTTAATTCAATTACAGGCACTATTGAAACGGTTGTCAAAAATAATTAACAATAGTCCCATAACAATTAACAAGACATTGTGATGAGCAATGGGGGGAATCTGGCTGCAGTGAGGCTTTACAACACGACGACGTGAAAACACGTATCCTCTTCCTGAACTTTCTCTCAGTTGCTGAATCATCAAAGCCTGAAACACGTTAAGTAACCTCCCTGTCTGTCTGATACCACATTAAGATGAAGCAATGTCCCTTCAAATTCTGTTGGAAAGAATTGTTAGTGATCTCCGACGCCAACAGAAGTACACACAGCGGACTCATCGTTGTGTCCATCCTGATTTGACCCAAATCCCAAAATATTACACTCCACATGGTCAACCATCATCCCAAAGGCTCTTCATTTTTTCCCCTGTAAAAACCACATCAACTCAGCATGACCCCAAGAGCCCCTATCAACACCTGTCCTTGACCAAATAGCTGTACTTAGCCTGTGATGGACATAAGAGCTGCTGTACTTTCAGAAAGAAGTGTAAAAGACACAAAAACCCAGACAGAGGGAGATCAAAGAAAGAAATTAATTGATAGATATATGGATGAATGATTAACATGATGATAATCTGCCTCTGACAGACAGACTGGATTGTAGCATTGCTGTTCTATGTCAATTTTCTGAAAACAATAGCAAGATCATCCATGACGCTCTTTGAGTTTAACTACCAGTATTTCTTTAAACCCTGGTGCATCACCCTGATGTTTGGATCAACAAAATGTCACTGATCTTTTTTAGTATGACAAGGCACACATGCACCTTTCCTCCATCATCATCCTTTTGTATGGTTTTATTTCTTAACTGGGGGGAGACAACTGTTCATAAAGTTACAAACACTCGACAAAGGTGACCTGGTTTTCCTCCCTGGTGTGGCCCTTATGAGCCCACGAAGCGCTGTAAAGCTTGGCACTTTCAAAAATACACTGTAGGCACATCTCAGCTTACTCTATTTCCATGAGACACAAGGAAGTAGAGCTCATTATAATAAGTCTCTGGAGGATGAGAAGTCGTGTGACCAGGACTGAAAACAGAGTGGCTGCCTGTAAATGGTGCACCAAGGGAAAGAAAATGAAAATAACGTGTAAATGTGTACCAGCTAAAAGTAACTCTGCCCCGGAAATAAACTTTTACTTGCATATTAAAATCTGGCAGCATAGTATCCATCTTAAATGCATTTAAAAAACAATCCACTTTGACTGTCCTGTCCTAGCTGTTCTCCTAATGTCAACCATTTGGACCTATTGTCAAGCTTCCATCACTTCTCCAAACATACTAACACTTTTAATGCTGTTATAAAATTAAATAAATAAATAAAGTCTCTCAAAACTGGCAACAAAGTCCTTTCCCATCATGCTTAATTGAGCTTTCAACTCACCAAAACCTTCCATCCACAGTTTCTTTCTCCTGAAAATGCTTAAGCGTTAAAAACTCTGATTGCCTTCAAACCTGGCAACCCAGCCAACACTGGCTCTCAACACCAGCTGTTTATAGGCACTCCAACCTGGCGACTAATATCTACCTCCGCAAAACGCCCCCACCTGCTTTCACTGGTATAAAATCATCTAAACATAACCTTTTCACTGGATTTACATCAGTCCAAACTGGCAACCTTGTCAGAGCACGGTGTGCTTCACACATGCTACACAGCAGTTGAGCCTCCAAAATTACCCTGTCCACTTCACTCCCCTGAAGAAAATATGAGCAGCCATCCCCGCTCTACATTAACCTTTGTACCTGTTAAATATCCTGTCAACATCTGCCTCCACAGGCCTCCCCTCCACCGGCTTAAAAACTCGCTCCAACTTGGCAACTCGTACCCTGTATCAAACCGAACCACTTCACATGTGAAGAGCCTGACATGGCAACGGGATTTCTTTCCACTGTGCTCCCTCCAAATCCACTCCACCTCCTCTGCTTAAAAATCACTCCAACATGGAAACTCTGCCCTGCTTGTGAACCTCCCTGCAACCTGGCAACCGCAGTAGGAACAGCACTCTGCGCTGAGATAAGCTTCTCCTCCTCCTCTCTCCTGTATCACTGCAGCTTTGTTCAGGCAGCGTATCAGCCTCTCTACACACATACACACACACATACACACAACCAAACTTGTAGTGCGTGTCTGTTACAGTGTACAGAGTGTGTTTGAATGTCAGCACTGCAGAGAGTAGATCAATGAGGTAAACATGAATTTTGTCCTCTTTTCAACTAATCTAGTAAACCAATGTTGGAAGACTACAGTTGTATGAAAAGGCATTAATACAATACGATGTAATGTCTGTCCAAGAATAACAGCAATAACTTGCAGCAACAACTACATAACTACTTGGTTAGGTTTAAGAAAAGATGGTTGAACTACATACTTTGTTTATGTAACTATGTTTTTCTGTTCTGTAGCTTAGGCCAATTACTCCTAGCTGGTCAGTATAAAAGTCCAAGTGAAAAGGATAATACTTTATTTATTACCTCAGTTTATGGTCTCAATCTCTAGTTTCAAGTCTTCTTCAATACAGCATGATGTTCATTAAATATTAAGTAAATGATGGTCCCAATTAGAGTGACATACCAGATGAAGCAGGGTATGATTTGGGGCGTGGCTACCTTGTGATTGACAGATTTCTACTCGGCATTGTCCAGTCTGGGAGTTGTCCTTGTTTTTTTAGAACCTAGACCCTTTCAGTGTTTTAAATGCACTATAGTTAATGGTAAAAATTGAGTCGCCTAAAAATGTCTTATTCAGCGTTGTGATATACTTAGCTCCCACCCTCTCAGGTCACTTCTGGTTGCAAAAAAAACAAGATGCCGACGGTCAAAATCCAAGATAGCGATGGCCAAATCGCAGAACTCGAGGCTTCATAACCATAGTCTACAAACCAGAGGGTGACATCACAGTGACTACTTCTTATGTACAGTCTTTGATCAACTACAGCAGCTATACACTATGATGCTCTACGTGGTCATAGCTATGGCAGGAGTGAAGAAGATAGTAAATGAAGAGCAAAAAAAAACAAACACTAAACTTAACTACATACCAAACAGACTTATTCTAACCCAAACCACAATCTTTTCCTAAACCTAACCTAAGTAGTTTTGTTGCCTAAATCTAACTGAGTTGATTCCTGTAAACATGGTAGTTCAGTTTGAAAAGAAATTGAAAAGGGCAAAAACTGATGGTAAAGGGGTATAAAGCGTCCTAGTTTGAAGCGAAGTGCCACTGACCAAGCGCCAGTATTTGACAAGTTGGGAGTGAGAATGTCTTAATACATCAGGTCTGTCCAAAATGTCCCTTAAAATGCCCCAACAAGATGATTTATAAGAGTAAATGTCCTCACAAGTATAACCAATTGGTCGACAGCCACAAATGATTTAATCATTTTGACAAAGAGGGATTTTTGTCTTTTACAAGCCAGCTGTGAATAAAAAGTATGACTCCACACAGCATTTCATATCAAACCTGTGTGTTTGTGTGTGTATGATTATGTGTGTGCCTGTGTGCGAGACAAAGAGATATAAAGGAACAAAAAAAGGAAATCAAGGGTAAATATGTAATGAGCGGCTTCAGGCCATAAAAAAGTACTGGAGTTCCACAATAATGAAACATAGAGCACTGCAGGAGGTGTGTTTGTGTGTGTGTGTGTGTGTGTGTGTGTGTGTGTGTGTGTGTGTGTGTGTGTGTGTGTGTGTGTGTGTGTTTGTGAGTGTGTGTGTGTGTGTGTGTGTGTTTAACATTGAGGCCTTTTATTCTCAAGCTTAAAAGAGAGCCACACCTCCTGCAGTTTTTGTATAGCTGAGTGTGTTTCCTGTACGCTCAAACACACGATACAAATCAATATGCACAGCAGTTTACTGTGGATATATGTGTCCTTCTCTGACAACACACATTTCAATACTGTGAGCAGACGTGAAAAAATCCATACAGATTTAAAAGAGAAATAATGGATCCCTTTTGGTCCCTGTCGCTATAATAATTGTGTGTGTTTCGGTGTGCATTTGTGTGTGTGTTTGTGGATGAGTATCGTCACACATGTTTGACCTCAAGCACTCATCGTCATGGAAACCTCCAGTTGATTACAACCCGTAATAACCATATGGCCATGGTTTGTGGTAATGGAATAACATTTCTACCTGTGAGTATGTGTGCGTGAGTGTGAGGTGTGTCTGTGCCTGTGTGCATCACTGTGTGTGTGTGATGTGGTGTGTGTGTGTGTGCGTGTGTGTGTGTGAGTGCGAAGAGGTTTTTGACCCCATCAACACACAACGACACCTTCATCCTTCAGTCCTTCTCTCTCTGTCCCCAATCAATTCTCAGCGCCGGGGCGAGTGTGCAATCCAATTATAGCTGCCTCGTCACAAAGGCGCCACATATGCGCACACACCACCTGTGTGTGTGTGTGTGTGTGTGTGTGTGTGTGTGTGTGTGTGTGTGTGTGTGTGTGTGTGTGTGTGTGTGTGTGTGTGTGTGTGTGTGTGTGTCCAAGCTTTTACATTCACCTTGAAAACGTCTGAACATTTAGAAACACTGCTGGTGATTCAAAGTGAAAAAACTGAAGAGATGTGAAGTTGGAAGAGGAAAGGATCAATTTGATTTGTGTAGGTTAAGCCTAGCTTAGCATAAGGACTGGTAGCACAGAGAAAATTGTCTATGTCCAAAGAGAAAAACAAAATGTTTGAATGTAATATAAATTAGGCTTATGAAAGCTACTATGAGGATCTTTAATTTTGTGTGGACAAAAGCGGTAGTGTTTCCGAGCACCAGATTCCCTTAAGAAAAACTCTTATTTTACTGCAGCAAGGTCTGGCAGTCTGCCTCGAGTAGCTTGAGTTCTGGTTCTCCCTCGCCTCCATTCCAGTCATCGGGCCCAAAAATACTGCTTTGGTCTTCAGCAGCATGGTGAAGGTGTTGGCCTCCAGCGTGGACTGGTGGAGCAGTGAGGTGAAGCTCTGCTCCTGGCTGAAGGATGAATGGTTGCTGCATGGCGTTGAGCTCCCAACCTTCCCTCTGAGGCTCAGACTGCAGGTCCAAAGCAGCAGTGAAGCCGGATCTGGGACTGGTTTCGATGGGCTGTTAGCTGCTGGAGGCGCCGCTGGAGTCTTTACTGAGCAAGTTTCTGGAGGACCTGAATGATTTCATCTGATTTTGCATCGATTGTGACCAGCTGGCACCACTTACAATCATTGACAATAACTAGAATCTTCTCGCTGATGGTGTCATTCACTTATGTAGGTCATATAGAGTCATCACTTTTACATTGTGACTTTTTAGCAACCTCTCAGCAATTTTTAATCTACAAGGAAAACAATTAAATTCCAGTGCAAAGGTCACTTAAGCATCATAGTCATTGATCAAGTCAAGTCAAACAAACACATTTTCTTCAAGGGGCTTCAGTGATGCAACAGCATTTGTCTGATTCGGCTCATAAGCTGATTGATTGATTGATTGATTGATTGATTGATTGATTGATTGATTGATTGATTGATTGATTGATTGATTGATTTAACACATAGGGACGTTAACCCATCAGGAGTTAAGGTGAATTTAAAGGAGCAGTGTGTAGGATTTAGCAGATTGAAGTGATGAGGTTGCAGACTGCTACCAACTGAATTCTCCTGTTCTCACCCCTCCCTCTCCAAGCGTGTTGAAGAACTACGGTGGCCTACAGGTAACATAGAAAAGCAAAAGGCTCTCGCTAGAGCAATTGTTTGGTTTGTCCACTTTGGGCTACTGTAGAAACATAGTGCTGCAACTGCGTCAAGAGGACTCGCTCCATAAACAGATACAAGGGGCTCATTATAAGCTAATGGAAAATCACTGATTATTAGTTTGAGGTGATTATACACTAATGAAAACTCAGTTATGAGGATTATTCACCATTTCTACCATTATTTTGGTGGTACTGTGGAGTACTGTGGAGAAACAATTTTTTGGGGCAATCAACAGCTGGTGCATCCACCCTGTACTTCTGTGCAGTGTCTCCCACTGTAACACACAGACAGTGAGAACAGGATTTTTTGTGTCTGACGATGACAAACCTGGCAACCTCGACAAGATTCTCTGATGCTGCACTCAGTCGCCAGAGCTGATGTTGTTAATGTAATGCAATCTTTGTAATTTTTTTTTGGTTGTGTTCATGCCTACTAAGCACTTGAACTCGAACTGAATCTTGAACCTTAGCTACCTCCACACACTCACACACATCCCACACACACAGCCGATAAGCTCCCCCAACATTTTGAAGTCAAACTGGATTCTGCGGCGGAGCTGAAAAAAATCCCATAATCAAAGAGAGGAGAGAGAGAAAGAGAGAATACAAATGAAATCCCTTCTCCATCCGAGCTCTCTACTCTCACCTTCTACATCCACAATCTACGTCTACATGCTGCTCTCACACACAGAGACTATGTGAAGGAGAGATGTGGCTGAATCCTGCTCATCAAGGACACTAGAGACACCAGAGACAAGAGCACCACAATAGGACCCCCCCCCCCCCCCCCCCCCCCCCCCACACACCCACACACACACACACACACACACACTACTTTGGCACACTTAGTGCAATATAATCTCCAAAGACAGCTGGGAGGAACGAGGAGGACACTGACACGCAGAGCAGTGAATAAATGATTGAAAGAAAGGGAGGATGATCGTAAGTTAAAGTGAGGCCATGTGATGTGGAAGGAGGGGAGCAGAGCTGCAGGAAGCCTCTGAAGGACTCCTCATTTAAATATAATTAATGTGAGGATCAACCGTCTGATTTGGTGAAGGAGAAGAATGCGGCGATGGAGGATAATGATCAGACTCCTCAAAGCCGCCGCTGCCTCTCATGTCCTCTTCCACCTCCTCCTCCTCCTCTCACTCCCCATTGCTTTCATCAGAGGAAACCCCTGTCTCTCAGGTCTTTTAAAATGTGTCAATGTTTTACCTTTTTGCTTGTTAGTCAATCTAATTCATCAATTTCCATTTCTCCTTTTATCACATCTCTTCAAGCATCAAGAGAACATGCATTGTTCTCCTTGTGAGGTGGTAAATATACATGCAGCAACTTTTAAGTTCCTTACTGTCAGGGTGATCCATCTCTTTTTCATTTTCCTACTTGTGTGTTTCTTTATTTGATCCACATCCATTCCTCCAAATGTTTTAGCACACAATCTCTCCAGACATGACACACACAAATACATTCTAATATTTAGAGTGCAGCTGTCTGCCCAGAATACAGGCGTAATACAGGCCTTCATTGAGTTAGAGGTTGCATTATAGGTTAATGATGACAGAGCTATCTGTCTGCATTAGACCATAACCATAGAATTCTAACATTTGTTCAAAGCATTTTTTGGGGGATTCAGATCAACTTTTTTTCTCAAAGCTGAACTAAAATGTGTTGACCTTTAGTTTTTTTCTCCTATACTTCATTTGGTCAACTCCAAAATAAAATATGATTTCTTAACCAGTGATGGCTCCTCTCATAAGAATTTAAAATTCTGCATGGGAGAAAAAAACATCTTCTTTGGTGCAGCCCAAATTTCAATACAAAATGCAAACCTCTCAGCCTTTTTATCAAAAACTCTTCATTTAAACTCCCATGAGCCTCTCTGTCTGCCATTAAGTGAAAGTAGAGCCTGTGGTATTATTTAACAATGTTATAGATAGAGAGGGAGGGGGAGAGAATACCACTAATTTTACTGTCACCAGACTGTCTGGCTGCTGTCTGTCAGTAATGTTCCAGGTTAGGATTTTCTTTCCTGAGTGACAAAATGAACAGAAACAGGGACTGATCAAGCAAATACTGAAATATATATAGCTATTATGTTTCTTATCTGTTGTTTCTCTCTTCATGATCACACTCTAACTCTTTAAAATATATTCATTACATTTATTATAACTACACCTGGACCTTTTATACTTTGCTTCAAGTGGTGTTTCTTCTTTCAGACGTGTGTTGGTAAATTGGACAGTTTTATAATAAGAATATTTCTCAATTATCTAATAAGTCAGGGAACAAATCAGTAATCAATCAGCTAGCCAGTGTCCTCCATTTAGACATCCATTTGTATGCCTCCTACATCTGACTAGAAGAATTCATCACTCGCTGGGCATTGTCATTGGGCTTTACTTCTGATGCCAGCTGTTATGGAAGCATCAATTTTCTCCAGAAACTGTCCCCTAAAATCACACTTTGAGATTAAAAACAGATCTAACAGCTGCAGAATCATGATTGATTTTAAACTGATTGAAACTGTTGTTTATTTTGGGGAGAACTCAAGCTCCCTATGTACAGTCAGTCATTCAGTCCGTAATCTGGTCAGTTTGTAACCAGCCAGTAACTCACTCAGTGTGTTAGTAAGTCAGTCAATTAAAAAGTAATTTAAAAGCAATTAGTAATTTAGATAAAGTCAGCCGGTCAATTAATCAATTATCTAGTCAGCTAGTCAATAGAAGTCATTCGGTCAGTCGGTCGGTCAGTCGGTCAGTCGAAATAAAGGTTTCGTCATTGAGAAGCCAAAAGTCAATTGAGGACCATTCAGTAATTATTGTCCGCCACAAATACAAACAGAGTTATCATCATAACAAATAATTATCTCTGGCATCAGCCCTCTTATAAAAGACAAACACACACTTATCCTACTGATTGACCTGGAGTGGACCTCTTGGCTGACATTTTCTCTGTTCCGCTTTAATCAGATGGAGATTACAGAGGGAGAACAAGAGAGGGTGTCACACACATACAGAGTGAGAAAGAGACAAAAAGTACAAGTGGAGAGAGAGATACAAAGAACAAGGCGAGCAGAGCGATGGATGGTGTGATTGAGGCAAAGTGGCTGTTGGTTGCAAAATGTCATGACAAGTGTTGTTAACGGCTGGCTAACCGCCAGTTAGTCGGGGTGGAAACACTTCTGCTTATAACTGTGAAGGACCCCCATTTATACTCAAGTAGACCTCTATCTGCCTCCTCTCTCTCTAATTTTAAGTGAAATTTTGTTTGCTAATAGTTTTTCCACATTTTCACAAAAATATTCTAATACTCAAAGCATGAAAACACGCCCAGTCATTTTGAACTAATGTAGATTATGCTGATATCATGCTGCTAATTGTGCTCTGTCATAATCGAAGAGAGAACAATCAGCACAAAGGGACCTGTCAGTACAGGGTGTGAGTAATATCACATTAGCAGGCCTTTAAATGAGTCATTTCATCATTTAAGTCTTTAATTTAAGCCATAATTAGTTTAAGAGCTTTGGTCTATTAAAGCTCCAGCAGATAAAGTGTGTTTCATTAGAACAGACGGATTCAGTCTCTCCTCATTACATATATCAGGTCTCTTTTCAAACTAAACTTTAACATAGGTTTAGTCTTGAGGTTTACGTACACAAAACAAGTACTTGAATTTGGTTTAGGGAACAAAAGTACTTTGTGAGACTCAGGCAACAAAAGTACTTGGTGAGGTTTACTGATGCAATAAAACTAAGTAGCTTTGTTTACTTAAGTAAAGAAGTTACGTAACAAAACACAAGTCAACATTGTCTTGCTTTGGAGACACAAACTTGTGTCTCTTGGGTGAAAGTCCTGTGTTTGTTTGACCAATTCATCCTCCCCTCCAACCCGCTTTTCATCTGTAATACTAAATCTGTTTCTCTGAACATCTAATTATGATATGGATGGACTGACACTGTAGTTAGTAGAAAGCAGGAGTTCAATTGGTGCCTTGGTTGGTGTTTGACGAATTGGGAGTGACAACTGTTTGAAAATGCAAGTAGGAAATAATCACTTTTTGCAGCAATTCTTACAAATTTCGTGATATTTTCCCTGACGAGCAACCACTGACAGTTTTTGGATTGCCAAATGAGCTTTGGATTATTAGGGCGTGGTAAGGAGGTTGTAATCCAAATGCCTATTCTTCCAATGTTTTTCTTTCTTTCAACTTCGCTAAAGTGAACCTTGAAGTTTTTATCGGCCTATCCCAAACCAGTCGTTAATCATAACGGTTTTGGAAGGTAGAGACAGATGTATTCACATGTTTGGTTTCCAGGAATTGTTAGATGAAAAGCTGTTCAAGGAATCATGTCTTTATCGAAGAATTAGTTTCTACTACTTGTTGGTCTTTTCCCTTTAGCCACAAAGACAGGGGGGAATTCCGGAAAATAAAAGACTGGAGCAAATGCTAAAATAAAAAAAGCAAACTGATTGTTTCAATATGGTATGATGTTCAAGGTTACTTTTGATTACACAAAGTACATAGCTGTACTTGAAGATAAAAGGTATTCCTCCCACCAACAGGTACAATTCCACTTCCAAGCTTTTGTTAGAGTAACCAGAGTAGCCAAAGCTTGGGAAATAATCGTACTGTATGAATCAAATTAATAATATAGTTCCTTTGGCTCAGAGTTTAAGTGTGCATCCTTGCTTGGCCTAGGAAATCTTCAAACGATAGATCTATTTATAGATGCCACTTTGCACAACAGTGATTTATTTAACATGTATCAATATTGTAGATATGTATCACAAATGCATGGCTAAAGTGCTGCTGCCGGATTACATTTAGCTTTTTACATACACATGAACATGTGTGTGTTAGGTAACATGGAACACTTTACAGAAGTGTTCCTAGAAATACCGCAGCTGCCAGAGATATGAAGCCAGAGTTCCTTCCTGGTTTGAGGTAACACTGCAATCTCTTATGAATGCTCTGTGGCTTGGTGCTATAGATAATCTGGAGCATGCACATATAGTCTCTATCTCTTATTCATGGCAGATCCACCATGGCTGCCAGTCGTCCACCAGACAAGTAAGTTACAAGACAGAAAATGGCTTAACTCAGCTAGGTCACATGTAGCTTTAGCTTTAAAAACCATAGAGTCCCTACAGTTCTTTCATGGCGATGCCATACATATTATGAACATGTTTTTATGTTTAACCTCAACCGTATGGATTTTATTTTATTTATTTGTTATTGTATATGAGGCAGTGCTGTGTTTCTGATGCAAATTGTAAAACATTAACTTTAAGTTTTATAAAAAAAAGTAGCCATTTTCTGCTAACCAAAGCTAATACATGCTGCTCTGCCTCTCCATTTGTATATCGACCACAGTCAGCTGAGACATACAGCTAACTGTTACAAAGATGTTAAAAAAATAAAACCACATATTCACAGGATGCTATTATCAGAGACACTCTGAGTAAAGGGTTTTATCATGATGGCACATGTCTGGCATGATATCAAATTAACCAACATTCAACATTAAAGCTTTATTACCATCTGATGGCCCACCTAATTGTGATATGACTCAAGAAACGGAATGGAGACATGGCAAGGCAGATCAACAGCAGTGAATGGCAGTCAAGTCACCTGGATATGACCTCAAATCATACCAGGTACCAAGAGGATATCTCATCCTTTGTTTAAAAGGAAACTCATCTGTACTGAAATCAAACAGATCCACTTTGAAGGATCTGATTGATAGTATTACAGTTGAATAACCTGAAACCTCAGTGTTGTACAGCTGCAGCTCTGACCCCTCAAGGGTCTGGAGCTCTAATCCAGGTAGCACATGAGACAGAGGAGGGACCAGGTGTCAACAAACCTCAGTAAGGTAGAGGTCTGAGGAAGAGAGGAATATTTCCCACTCTTCAAACATCCCAGAAGACTATCCTATGGACTGGATACAGAATACAACCTCTCTGTTTGTGTCTGACCATATTAAGTAAGTCAAACAAACAAAAGACTTTCACCCAGGATGCTGTTTTGCGTGCAAATGTGATACGAGGCTGATATGAAATCTATTCATGAAATGTATTTTTGGTTCAGAAATATTGATAGTCTTTACTTGTTTAAACAAGTTCAAACCCCTGAAAATGTAATGAACTAAAGGAAACTTTCTATGGGTTCAGTGCTATCTTTGTTGTACATTTATATAGATTTTATTATGATGTATTTTCTAGCAATTCCCAAATTCTAATGTTGTATCAATTCTATCCCAATATGCATTTCAATAAAAGACTAGGCCTTAACTAAAGGCAAAATGAGAAGTCTGAACCCAGAACTGCCGAGTGGCATATCAGAGAGAAATTAGTCTAAATAAATAAAATACAATACATTGAATATGTTTAGTGTGTGCCTACTAAATGGTACAAAACATAACAAATAGCATTAATTAAACAATACCTACTTCTCAGGCTGCAGACTGTGAGTCCCACAGCTGGTTTGTAGTGAGCTAAATGAGATCTGTCTCTCATGGAAATTAATCAGGCAATGTTTTAGTTGCACGGCAGCGATAAGGCAGAAAAATCACCTGTTTCTCACGTCCCCACAATTGTTTAGCCCAGTGTTCTCCACAAGTCTATGTGTTTGAAGTCCATTAAAATTGCATTGATGAGGGCGACACTCAGTACTTCACCCCTATTGCATTGATTTCATGCACCTGTGATATATCTAATGCTATTAATGCTTGTTAAATATTCATAATGGCTATCACTTTACACACCTAAGGAGCTGTTTGGATACACACTTACCAATGGAGAGGTTCAGGCATGCACAACACACATCCTTAAGGCATTATTGTAGTCTTGGTACTATATCTGTCCATATTTCAATCATCTAATTGATTCTACAGTGTGTAGTGTTTAAAATATTTCAATTAAGACAATGAAATGATACACATGAATAGGAACTGTCCTGTCCAGAACAAGAATCTGGCCACACTGGTGCATTTTTTTAATGCTATCTGACTTTGCGCTAAATACTAATGGATGGATGCTAACACGCTCATAGAGAAACCTTAAAACAAGCATGCTAACATTTCAAACTGATTTATTTTCAAAGATGGTGCTAAATGAGCAGTTAAGGGATCAGCCAAGTAAATACAATTCACCCTGACAGGGATGTAAATGTCTGCTCCTGATTTCATGGCAATCTGTCCAACAGTTGTTGAGATACTTTACTCTAAATCACAAATGTCTTCATAGTGGCGCCAGAGGAAAAATAAGTGGGTTACCACAGGCAACAGCATCTATCCTCTAGGCAGCATGAATGTCTTTATTCAACTGCATGCCAATCTGTCCAAGTTTTAACATGATGAACTGTATTGTATACACAACGCTCTATTTTGCACTAACTAAGGCATGTGATTACGCAACTTTATCCTCGCTGCTAGCAGCATCATTATGAACAACAGATATGACATAGAAGATATATTCCCCCAAAGCCTTCCTTTCCTTGAAATATTTAATGCCATTTGATGATGACTTGAGTGGGTAATTGATTTTCTTCAGATCCTGTTAGCTAAGAGTTGACAGGTTTTCACTGGATAGCTGTGTGTCCAGGGGCTGAGCAGACATGGCTCCAGGGCAGCGGCTCAAAACTCCATGTCTGAAGGATTATTAATTAAATCTAAACTTTAATAGATGTAAGGTTGTATAAACTGCAGACTGTTAATATAGAAATATGGATGTGGCGCCTCTGACATCAATCCCAGCTTTCTGAGGGGTGGTTTTTAATCTTCTTCAAACTTTTGAACTTCAAACTTTTTAGCATTTCAAGAAACAAATTTAGAGGACTTCAGTATATTAAGATATTACTGGCAATGGAGTTAAAATATTGTAACCGAAGCTAACCAAGGTGTCATGTAACTAGTACATTAATCAATAATATATATGTATGTTATTTGATGTCTTGGTACTTCCCTTATTGTCCCCATTAATCATAGTTACTGGTTGTGGTCAATTTGGTGTGTAAATGCCAAACACAAAATGTCACCATTGTGCAGCGTGTGCTCGGGTGTGTGTGTGTGTGTGTGTGTGTGTGTGTGTGTGTGTGTGTGTGTGTGTGTGTGTGTGTGTGTGTGTGTGTGTGTGCTTGTGTCTGTGGGCCTCTATTGCTATTGTTGTTTAGACAGTGACACTGTGGGGCATCACCTTCCTTTTGGGGACAAAATGCAAGTTCCCATAATGTTAATCATTACATTTTTGGGTGAGAACTTGGTTTGAAGTTAAGGTTAAGGTTAGGTTTAGATTAGGTACGTCCTCTCAAGTGTTGGAAACACAACAATGATTGTGTGTGTGTGTGAGAGTGTGTGTATTGATAAAAAAAAGAAATGAGGTAGACAAAATAAAAAGGAAAACTAAGATTTTTTTTATTTTTTTACATTGTTTGATGTCCGGAAAAAGTTATTTGCTACTGCTGCTTGACTTGATGATGGTGATGACAAATTTGTTCATGGTGACCATAGAGACCATAATGAAGAATTTTTTTTTTTGCTAAATTTAGTGTAATAATAATTACTATTATTATCAATATAGTTTTATTTACAGAGGTCTTTTCAGGAAACTAAAAAAATGCTCTAAATGATAATGATGACATCGTGCTAACCATTTGTTCTCCTTCAGGCTACAACCCATTTTGCCTGTGTGATGCGATTAGAGTAGGTGGATATTAGTGCTCTGCTTGTCTGCTGGATTTATGTTTTTCTGCCACCCATATAACGTAATCCAATACAAACACACCATCTGCTTTTCATTGTATGGCATCGTGTTATTTTTGTTCGCCCTCCATATGCTCAGATTTTATTCACTGTAAATGTGGAGGTGGGATGTTTGCAGCCCCGGAGGCAGGACTTTACCGGCTTCTCACTGTTCAGCTCAGCTCAGCTCAGTCTCATTGTTCCGGCCTGGTAGTGCTGCAACAATCTGCCAGCAGAAAGTCACATTCCTGTAACCTCTCTTTTATCTGGGGAAGTCTGCTGCTTTAACCGCGGGCCATCTCTTTTTTGCTGTCGCACCGGGGCGACTCAATGGATCCTGACAGTGTTATATTCTCAGTGTCGGGTTGTTCTTAGTGTCTTTAGACATTTTTCATCTCACTGTACTCACGGAGCAAACCAGAGACACTTGTCACAGCTGGAAGCGCGCTTATTTTTCCCGCAACAACTGTCACTTGTACAATACACTTCATCAGCCACAAGAACACAAATTACATTGTCAGTTACCTGAGCTTTTTATTTTTTTAATCCAAAACAACAAAATGGGAGCATCATTTCCCAACAAAGGAAATATCTCAGCGACTTTGAACATGCTGGTGATGATATTACAATTGTTTTAAACTTTTTGAGCTGCAGCATCTAGAACATCCTGTCAAAAAGGCTTGCAATTTCATCAGCCAAGGACTGAACTTTAATATCATTCTTGAAATAACATAATTGCATTTGATGTTGTTATCTGGGAGATTTGTGTCGAGGTGTCACTGTTTTCAAAAGTTTGAGTTTGAGCATACAGGAGAAAACAATAACCAACAGTCCAATGGCAAACAGTTAAGAGAGACGGCATTTTTGGCTACAAATGCTAGCACTTAGAACTACAGCGTAGTTGGGTCGAGAGTTTTGATCCATGGAGGATTATCGCAACCACCGCTCTGAAAATAATGACACCCACGGGAGGGAGCCAAATGAGTATGGCGATCACCTCACTTTTGCTCTAGGGTCAACAGGTCAAATATTTACTATCACAGAGATGAACACAACCATTTTAACATGTTGTAACGGCATGCCTATATGAATATGTTAACTGTATATGCGCAGGAGTTTGTGGACATTAGCTTTTATTTAGATGACTGCAATAGAATAGCCCAAAATGGCTTGAATAGACTAGTCAAAAATGTTATCTATTAAATAAACAGCATTACAGCCTTGTTCGTGACCTGTCGACTAAACAGACAAAAATATTTTTTTGTTTCAATCTTATCTAACTAGGACTGCTATAGTCATACAAATTGAGCTTTTAAAGTAAACCACTTTCTTTTTTCTTTTTTTTCAAAAACTCATCCCCAGTCATGACACCTGAGCAAATTGTCCTTTGATGATGGTAGAGAAAGTTTTGTATGTTTCCGAGGTCACCAATGAGCCGCAAGCTCTGCACTATTTTCTTTATTTCCATTTGTCTCTCTCACACTTGCAACTCTGTTCTGTTTTTTGTCGCCTTCTCTCCTTTTTACTTTTCCTGTCTTTTAGTCATTTATAGTTATTCATCTGTGTTTAGCACATCACACAAAAAGCTGATATATTTTTTCTTATTCAACGGTGTACAGTGTTACAAACTCAGGGTTTAATTAATAATTCCCTCTTTTGTGCATTTGGCTCACCCAATGTGCGACGACACACACACACACACACACACACACACACACACACACACACACACACACACACACACACACACACACACACACACACACACGGAACACACACAACACGGAACACACAGGTAGAGCAGATGGTAACTCTCCTGGATGCTAAGCATGCGATCGCTGCTTTAGCATCAAAACACAGACACTCAACATGTTTAAGATAATAACACAGCTACTGATGACAAGCAAGATCAGTATATATATATATACACACACACAAACACACACAGATTGAGATTAATGTGCACACACAAACACACAAAACAACAAAAAAATTACCCAGTTATCTAGTAGCTCCCTAATTAAGAGTTCTTGGTGAGCATCATTGGGACCAGCACAGCTGCTGGCTTCAACACTACAGCCAGGTGTGTGTGTGTGTGTGTGTGTGTGTGTGTGTGTGTGTGTGTGTGTGTGTGTGTGTGTGTGTGTGTGTGTGTGTGTGTGTGTGTGTGTGTGTTTTATCCCAAATTAACTTGTTGACACACCAGACACATGAACCAGCGAATTAAAGAAAATGGACCTGCCTTTCATTGCCCAGCCAGAGCAGCAAACAAAGTGCAGCAATTTAAATTTGAATGGGCTCTGTCAGAAAAGAGTCGGTGAGCAGCAGCCATAGCAGCAGAGCGGCCATGTTGGACGACAGACAGCTGGACGACATCACACAGAAAACACTGACTGCTGACCAATTAGCCTGCCCGGCCAGACTTTTTTTATACAGTGTGATATAAGGTCAGAACTACGGTAGCAGTTTTTTTTTGACTGCAGGACAGGATTTTCACAAAAATGATAATTATGGAGCTTGGGGGGGGGGGCAAAAAGCTCAATTTTTGTCTCATCAGACCAAAGAACCTTCTTCCAATTGACCTTGTAGTCTCCTACATGCCTTTGGGCGAATTCCAGGCGATATTTCATATGAACTTTTTTCAACAGTGGCTTTCTCTTTGCCACTCTCCCATACAGCTTCAACTGGTGAAGAACCCGGGCAACAGTTGTTGTATATACAGTCTCTCCCATCTGAGCCACTGAAGCTTTTAACTCCTTCAGAGTGGTCGTAGGTGTCTTGGTGGCCTCCCTCACCAGTCTTCTTCTTGCCCGGTCGCTCAGTTTGTGAGGACGGCCAGCTCTAGGCAGATTTAAACAAGTGCCATACTCCTTCCATTTCTTAATGATGGATTTAACTGAACTCTGTAGGATGTCCAGTGAGTTGGAAATCGTATTGTAGCCATCTCCTGACTTATACTTTTCAATGATCTTTTCTCTGAGTTGCTTGGAGTGTTCTTTTGTCTATATGTTGCAATTGTAGCAGGAATACTGATGAACCAGGGACTGGACCTCCCAGACACAGGGGTTTTTATACTACAAATCACTTGACACACATCAACTGCACTCAGGTGATCTCCATTTCACTAATTGTGACACTGCTGGCATCAACTAGCTGGACCTCTGTTGAATTAGGTCAGTTTTCCCTGTGTCATTCCACTTTATTACACATAACTTAATTTCTGAACCTATTTGTTTGGTTTTAGCACCTTTAGAAATACATTTACTGAGAAAAATGGTGACGTGTTCAATACTTATTTTACCCGCCTTATGTCATGCATTTTTATGATATTTAAGTATTCAGAGTCTCAAAGAATCTTCTTTCTCTCTATATTTTTTAGCAAATTCATGGCTTAATAATCTCATAGATACTCAAGATTTTATAATAACCATTAGGAATTCATTCTGTGAAGCTCAGCATCTATTTTGCACATTATTCGGCAATTAGTTTCGTTTTTCGTTGCCTACCAACCTCCTTACACAGGCCTATTAACCAACACTTGACGAGACATGTACAACTTGACTTTCCCGATCTAATTGGTCTGCAAAGACTCACATGTGAAGCTAAACATCTGCTGTTTGGGGGATGAAATGCATATTTTTTTCCACTTCCTTGGAGTGAAACATTCCACCAGACACGACGTGTGGGCCAAGCTAAGAGTGAATAAGTGATTCACAGGACGCTCAACATCCAAAATAAAGTATCCAACAACAAAAAAGTGTCACCCGCACCTTCAAGAAGGATTGATGGAAAGAAATTAAAAACAACTTCCCTGACAAAACTGTGACGCAGTGTTACTAATGCTCGCCCGGTTAATGATTTTTTTCATTAACAGCTTTTGTTTCCCACGAAAGTCGATATACATTTCAGCACTTTGGAAATAAACTTTTCATTTGTTCATTATAATTTACAGCCAATGTTTTTTTTGCAGTGTTCATTTCCAGAGCTATTTAGGTCCGTTGCTTTTAATTGATCATTGTGCAGCCAATTTGGGGCCGCTGACTTTGGTAGTTAATTTTAAAAGTAATTTCAAAGCGCTGCTTTTAGCAGTTCATCTTAGAAGCAATTCAGGGCCACTGATGGTGGAGAGTCTATTTAGTGACGCTGCTGATTAATTGAGTGGAACGGCGGAGGCAGGATGGAGACTGTAACTGAGTTCCTAATCGCATACTTTTTCTTTTTTACTTTTAGTACACACTGCAGCTGCCTTTGCAAAGTACATACTGTTGGACATACTACTTCCTCATATGATGGTACCTGAAACTTTGACCCTTTGGCTCATAAATCTGCATGTGGGTGAGAAAAGCATGCTGTCTATCATACTGAAAAATGGACGGATGTATCCTGGTATTTGACATACTATTTATTGGGACATACTAAGTCTTTATACTTAAAGTATGGTAGTATGGGTAATGGAACACAGTAAATCTCAAAACCAAAACCTTGCCAAAACATATTTCTTCAATACATGGATGCTCAGAAATACACACACATCCACCATCACACATAGCTGCTGCATTAAGTACATGTGCCCAGTAACATTATACTTGTGTCTGCATGTGCTGCAATACTATACTCTAAATTGTTGTGAAGTCAAGTCAGATGTATTTATATAAGTCACAGTTAGAGTCCCAGAAACACTTCAAATGTTGGTTCAGTTTGTCTCTGCATGAAGACAAATCCTCTCACATGCATTATTCTCATTACTAACACTGCAGTTAAGTCACATTTCTGGTCTCAAAGGCTAAATGTTTAGCATTAGTCTTTTGGAAGCCAATCATGGTCCAAAAGGAAGTCAAATTTTAAAATGTTGAAAAGGCACAAATTCAATAATTGTGGATTTATCACTGAGAGAGGAGTACATGCAGTTTTAAGATTTTGTTTAATGCAGTCATGGAGCTTTGTTGTGGGAGAAACTGAAATGACCTGCCATTCAAAGCAGAATATTGTTATATGTCTCAAACATGTCTGGAGGGGATGTCTAAATAAAACATTCAATGCTGTGTTGTTTGAAATTGTTATTTTTTTCATACAGGATTATCCCATTAATAATTGACCACGTGCCAATACATGGCCAACAATCAAAGTATTTTTATTAATGTTTTGGGCTCGATATGAGGATTAACGGTGAGTTATCACCTCATCCTCTTTATCTAAAAAAACCCCAGATCTAATGCACATGTATGTTCGAAGTTACTTGCCATCTCTGAAATGTAGTTACATTCTAAAAATGTAAATAGCCTTTTGAGAAAATATCTTGCTCTAAATGATTAGTTCTATGAGCAGTATTGTTATTTATGTATTGTGTTTACCATCTTTGTGCCAGCAGCTCAGAGAGCTGTAGTTGTGTACAGGACATTGTGCTCTAATCCTACTCCATCCAAGACAGGAAACAGATTTCGTTTTTCCCTCCCACCCACAGTCACTGCTTCAACACAAACGCAGATCAATTATTCTACCAGGCAAAACCTGTTGTTTCAAAATAGCACATAAATCATCAGGCACATCGATGCTGTTACATCCTGTGTGTAGAAGGTGTGTATTCTCTGGATCTGTTCATGTACCTGTTTTAGTAGAGAATGAGTCATCTTTTTTTCACACGTTCTATTCTACAACTGCTGAAAATAAATCAAAATGGAGTGTGTGAGCAGATGAGAAGGATCACTGTCCCTCCACTGACCATCCTATCGCAGCTGTCTCCCATGACTGCATTCACAAAGGGACTCCCCCTGGGTAAGAATTGAGACAAATGTCCATCGAGAGGGAAAATATTCTGAATATAATATGCAAACTGAGGTCGTACTGTAAGAAAAATCAGAACAGTATCTGATTTGAGTACATTTGAACCAGGCCCAAATCAGAAATGAGAAAACCAGTTTCCATGTCACTTACACTGTTATAAAAAAAATAAAAAAATCCTGGTCCCATATGCAGAAAATAAAAAAATGTTTTAGCCACTTTTGCCGGCAGGGTCAGATTCCATCCAACCGGCCTGACTACCTGCTTATACAACTTACATTTTTCCTCACAGTGAATTTCGAAAACATAAATGTGGTTCATAGATAGTATTTCAAGGAACATCTTTGTCATGGGTCCTCTCCATGCTACTTGGGTATCACCCAGATACTTGGGTATATGGGTTACATTTAATCTGAGCCAGAGTTGACTATGATTTGATGGCTGCACTGTGTTGAATTTCACTTCATTAATACTTTCGGGCTTATGGCTCCTGTTACTGATGCACAACCTATATAGAGTTCCATACACACACAGTCTCCATCAAGGCAGTGAATAATTCAACAACGTACAGTAGGATTGACAGCTTCATTAAAGCCGTTGGGCGGGTTAGATTCTCTCAGACTGGCTAGAGGCGACGTAGGCGCAGACCCCTGTCTTTCAGCCATCAGTTAATTTCCTCAGCACTGCACAATGGAGATATATGAGGAGAAAAAGGAAGGAGAGATACATATTCTATATCGTCCCTTGATGCACTTGGTGGTGACTTATAGACCTTATTTAACAGTATCAGATAACAGCTATTTTTATCGTCGTTATCATCACTGTGTTGCAATGTCTCTGTGCAACCCAACAGAGAGAGAACACAGAAGCGCAGCCTCCTGCTGCGAGGTGTTAATTTCATTAGCGTGAGGAGGATGTGGGAGTTTTGTGATAACGAACAGCTAGGAAGTGACGATTCCACTAAAAATATATAGTTTCATAATCACGACTCTAACATACGTCTATGAAGTAGATGCTGCTCACTTAGACAAAAGAAACGAGATGATTCACGGGAAGCAGAGTGTTGCATGCAGTCAATAATTGCATGTAAGTATTGTGTAATAATGTGTTTCACCCTGATTCAAGAGAATTTATGCCTCTGTGAGGGCAAACACATGCAGAGGCTTAATTTACCAACTCTGGTGTTAATTTAAACGTTTGACCTGTAATTATGGCTCCCGATTCAGATGAAATAATGTAGTTGATCACGTGTTAAAGATGCATCTTTCCTCCAGGTTTGGAGAAACCACTAATGAAGGGCAGGCGCTGGAACTCTCTCAGGGTCAGAGTCCTTTCACATCCTCCCCCACCCCAGTGAGGAGGAGAAGTTTGTCCTTGTTTATTATTCAGTATTCTCCCACACTGCATCTAGCTCATCCAAACAGATTCATGTCTCACAGTAAAGCCCGAAGCCGTTCAGCACAGAAAGGCCGATCTCCTTACCAAGAAACATAACTATCAAAATGTTTGTTTTGGCATAAAATAATACAATGGCACATTTACATGGACAAAAAATATATAAAGAGGGAAAATAAATAAAGTAAAGCTGATTTGCATCTGATCTGTGACTTCTGTCAGCGAGTGTAAAATCAGATCTGAACTGATCTGATGTAGTGTGAAGTATGCATTAAGGATTTGGATTAATAGTCCAATGGAGGAAAATATCCAAAGAAGTTACTTTTGCCTTTTGGGAATTTTTACATTGATGAAACTAACAAAAAATAAATTCATATGAAAAAAAGACAATAATTATCTAATACAAAAATAATCATTACTTTAGCTGCTATGGAGCCTTTTTTACTCTTTTTGGCATTTATTTTGTATTTAAAACCTAATAAAAAGACTGTGCAGTCAAATGAGATATCATCTGTAGAGTCACAAGTCAAAGTTGTGTGTCCATTTGTTTAATTACAGAACAGCTGCTGCATGGACAGTGCCAGTGTCTGATGTTGAGACAAAGACATTCTTGCAGACTTTTGTTGAGAGTATTTCCAATATTACAATCCTTTGATACATGAGCAGAAGGTAATAGGAGATGTGAATGGGAGATCCTGTTCACGGCTTTGTTGGTGTTTAACCTGCTTTAAGGAGAAATGGAAGGATGGAGGGACAGAGGAAGAGAAGGACGAAGGAAGAGAGGGTTGGAGTAATGGAGGGACAGAGGGATGGAGTGATAGAGGGATAGAGAGATGGACAAATGGACAGATGGAGGGACTCAGATTTTTCTTCGAGCAGAGCTGCTATCGAATGTTCTTCCTGGCAGATACGTCCATATAAGCAGAGAGAACGCTACACAGTGTGACCTATTTACTGCTGCTATAAATGTATACACACACACACACACACACACACACACACACACACACACACACACACACACACACACACACACACACACACACACACACACACACACACTAAGCTTATACACACAAAAATCAAACACAATCACACACGCAAACACTCAGCAGTAGAGGGAATCACCTGCATGCAGGAAAGGTATGTAATCAGACAAACACACATACAGAGGAATACAAACAAACAGACTGCAAATTTACTGCTGATGACTTCAAATCACACGCACACACACGCACACACACACACACAATTATGCACCATTACACCACTCACACACACACACACACACACACACACACACACACACACACACACACACACACACACACACACACACACACACACACACACACACACACACACACACACACACATTCACAATGTGCTGCAGTCATTAAACTATCCCATACTACAGTAATGAGTGCATCACAACACTTGATCCTGATGCCTATTTGCCCAGTTAAAGTAGGGAAACATTTAATCTGAGGTTGGTTAAAAATGTCTCTTCTGACAAACCAACAGAGTTCTATGGAGAGTTTTAGCATCTCTCAGCTCATTGTTTAGGTTCTGTCCAAAACTTCACTGCTCTGGTTTTATCCCTGCAGGACCCTGGTCTCTTGTGTCTGAGCCCCGCACGGTGCACGCCGTTCACAAATGCATATTCTTATTAAAGCCTTATCAGGCTATTTCTGTTTATAATACGATAATGATCGCATCTTAAGTGGTGTTTCTTGCACAATGTTGCCCATCTTAAATACTAAATGCAGCCAAGTCAAATTAACTCCGCCTACTTTTTGATGAAGTTTCAATGGTCATGGCTATGTACTAAGTAAACCATCATCTAAATGTATGCATACCATTAGCATTTGATGAGTGGTCAATTAGTCTGCAATGAGACTTCTTGGTGCAACTCTTTGCCACATGGTGGCCTGAACTTGCAGCTCCATCAGCAGTTCTTTAAAACAAAACAAATAATTACAGTTAGCACTGAATTTATACTCCAAAAAGTAAATTCTACATTAGGACCTCAAGAAAAAAGAAAAGGGTTGAGATCAAAGAACAAGAGGAGGACTAAAGAGATGAAATATATTGGAGTCTTTTTTTGAATATTCCGTGCATCTTCAGGGCAACAGAACTACAAAAGCAACGATGATTACATCCGACCTTTGGTGGTTTAAATAGTGAGTCATTTCCATAGCAGAACGAGAAAGATGAATCATCTGCAGGAGCCAAGACTCTGACCTCTGCACTCTGCACCGTTGACTCACTCATACAGTACGGCTGGGTTTTATTTTAACATCTGAGAGGAAGACTCTGGAGATAAACAACATGCTGCTTCATGTTCACCAGCAAGAGCTGCCAGCATAGACGGATCAATCTATCTGCTCAGAGAGCTGACACCGTATATTAATATGCAATATAGATGTATATCATATCTGGTAGCCCATGTGCACCGCTTCGTGAGACTTTTGAGGGACCCAAACGACACGCAAGAGGAGGGTAGATTTTCCGTGACCTGAGTATGAGCACAAGCAGGATAACAAATGTGTGTAATAATGCCAGCTGTAAACTCAGAGGCCTGTTTAATATGTAATAGTTTAGATAATCTAGATGTAGACTGTGTTCATGTAGGTAGAAATTGATTCTGATTGTTGGTAGTCAAGCAGCCCAAAACATTAGCACAGAGATACATGGCAGAAAGTGTCTTAGACCAGAAGAACACTTTGCACATCTATTTAATCACACAGGTGTGTTAGAGAGGGATAAATAGAGCATGAGTTGCAAAAGATTACTGCACACTGTCTGACTTGCAAAAGCATATTCATATGTAGCAGACAGGCGGCAACATTCAGTTCTATAAAAGTGAAGCCGGTGTATAAGTGACTTAAACCTTCATTAATGGCCATCAACTTCTTATATACAGTCTGTAACATTCATGGCAGAACAACATCGCTAATTGCAAGTACAACTTTTCAAATGTCACTGCATATTCATGAAAATACAGACAATGTTTGTTTTAGGATGCTCAACATCTCATATTGCTAAGAATTTCATTTTTTATGGAAGTCAAACATTTCTAAAACTGTGACTTAAATACTATCACAGATTTAATAATACAAATATATAAAAAGGATTTACAGCTGACTATGGTAGTATGTTACAGGGAGCAGAGGGCATGTTTCCTGTGTATGTGTTCTGATTCATTGTGTGTGAAGTAGAGTGAAGGGTTGAAGGCTCTGTGATCACTGATGAGAAAAAAAAACATCATGGAAAGACCTGAGAGGTTCCTGTGTATGTTTATTCCTGGTTGATCCTCGAGCAAGGAGAACACACTGACTCACCGGCTGATGACACACACACACACACACACACACACACAAATACACACACACACACACACACACACACACACACACACACACACACACACACACACACACACACACACACACACACACACACACACACACACACACACACACACACACACACACATTGATGCATCTCAAGATGAAGATATTAAAGTGTTTTGATCAGAGAAAACAGCATTCGGTGAGTCAGTGTGTGTTTTGTTTTCACACACACACATTGCATCCCATGTTTTTCTATACAGCAGGCTGTTCTCATACGCTGTTTGTATTTCGACCTATGTTAAAGTGAAGTAATTGGTATATAACCCATGTAATTGTTTGTGCAAAGAAGGTCGGGAGACTATAAAGGGCAACAACGTCCACAGTGAGAAGAAGCTGTGGTTGGATGGACAGGTCGAACAAACACAGGACTTTCACCAAGGGGACTGCTGTTTGTGTCCCACATGAAACCTAAATTCAAAGTTGACTTTTTTTTTTTTACTTTTAAGTTTTGCTATGTAACTTAACTGACTTCACCTACATAATTTAGGTATGAAACTAAATGTTTTGCACCAAACCATGATCTTTTCCTAAACCTAACGAAGCGGTTTTGTTGCTAAAAAAAACTGCTTCTGCACTTGCAGGGGATTGAGCTGGAGCACTGCTCACTCCTGTAGACATTAGTAGAAAGAGGCACAAAAAATGAAAGCTACTTTTCGTGAGCTATCATATAAACCGTTGAAGTCATAGAATGCTGTTCTGCAGTTTTTATCACCACACTGTGCCAGGGGACCGTAAAGGTGTTCTCATCTGTGCAGACCAGCAGGAAAACAACACACCAGCGATCATCGCCTTTAGGTGAAATGACTCGACTATCACAAAAAAAACAAAAACTGAAAACAACATGGAAAACATTCGGCTTAGAAAATATAGAGTTTAGGCACATGGAGCCTTTGAATGTTCTTAAGTTCCAAAGCATTATTAACTTCTGAAGAACAATTCAGGACTTGGACTCATCGTTGTGACTTCGTACTTGACTCAGAACTTGACCTGAGACCTGACTGAGGTCTTCATTGACTAAATAATGACTTGCAAAACATTAACCTTGTCCCACTTCTGCATGATGAATGCATTAAAGTACTGCTGAATCCTCATAAAACGGAAACAGATGAGTCACTGATTTGTGGAGCGTCCTTCACACAATCCCGGAGAGGTTGGTGTACATATAAGACATGTAGGTGAGTATGAATGTGTAACATGTATTAACGTCTGTGTGCCTTGTTTTAGCACAAGAAACAGCGGAGCTACATCTAAGCAACACTGAAAAGCACAGGAGGCCATCTGCGTGTGTGGTGTACAGCTCTCCTATCTCTGCAAGCAGTAATTGTCTCATTATTATTATTCATCATAGACTCTTTGATCATAGAACTCTCTACTGATATTATTATTATTATCATCTACTGAGGGGGAGACAGAGAGAGCGAGAGAGAGAGAGAGAGATGGGAATCAGGCAATGGAAGTGGAAAGACCAAAGAAAGTTAACAAAAGAGAGCCTGAGCGGGGGAAGAAAGTGAAAAAAAGAGAAGATAAGTAAAGAAAGTGTGAGAGAGAGAAAGTCAGTGTTGGGAAAGTGGGGAAAATGGATGACAATGATCAAGGAAAAGACAGAAGGTTAATAGAGAAAACGACATGAGAAAGAAGAGAAATGTGACAAAAGATGTCAGAAAGAGACAGCAAGTTAAAGGAAAAAAATGGTGAGAAGATGAGAGAAAGATGAAAGAAATCTGCTTTTTATGTTGTTAAATTGAGATTTGTAATAAAAGTGGACCAAACCAAAGGATTCACTACTCATGGACAAAGAAGACAGCTGATAATGTTAACAGATTGTTACTGCAAATAATAAGATGATTGAGCGAGAAAAACTATATATAGCAAACATTTAAATGCTATAGTTTCTGAAAGCTTCTATTGATTTTTTCCGAAAACAGACAAATTGTACCGACATTTGGTGAGTGTTCATTTTAGACCCTTTGCACATACGTTCATTCAAGACGGATAAAATCTCCCACTGAGGAATAGAAAGGTCAGACAGAGAGAAATAGAGCATGAGAGCCACGTATGGAGAGGAAGTCAAAGGTCACCCATTTCTGGTTCTATTAGAACGCGTTTGGGCGGCAGATAGAGATCAGATATCCATTGCCCACATGAGCTGCGGAGATCTGAATCACTGTTAAGAGACTATTTTAGAGTTTTGCGGACTGTGATTGGCTCCTCGGAGAGTGGTTGAAGCCCAGAGGAATAGCACCACGTCTCCCGGTGCAGAAACAATGCGTCAGCTGTGTGATCACACTTTCCAGCTCTCCATGGGGGCCTTCATGTTAAGAGCTCTCTGCTTGGATTATCAATTTAGATGTAAAATCTTAGAGAGGACGGTTTTGGAGCCTTTGGTAACACAATGTGTTCTCCTGAGACCGAGGACAAGAGCCTGAAGAACACTGGCAAACCACCATTGTTGTTCTGCTGGGGTCTATGCCCTCACCTTGTTTGGAATCAGAAGCAGTGTTGAACATTTTTTTCCAGACGTATAAATATAGAAATATAAACTATTTCTGTTTTTGTTGAACAATTTCAAGGTTCAGCAAAGAGATCTTCAGTCTTCTCACAATGTCAACACATAACTAAAGGTTAAGTGACATTGGGTTTATAGAAACAATGGACTTCATGCAAGAACATTTGGTATCCTATCTTTATTTTCTCTTACTTTAAAGTATGGTATCATTATATGTCATAACCACACCTCACACCCACATTCGCAAACAACACACATCTCTTCGGATCTCAAGGCTCCACCTTTATGGAGACATTCCGGAGTGCGGTCGACAAGACATCTTCCCGGAAATGATCAACATGTTAGATAACATTTAGATGAGCCAATATCTGACCATATTACTTAATAATTAGTTGAGCCCAAAGGCGCCCGCGTGCAAGCACATGCTCATACACACGCACTCAAAAAGAAGCCCATAAGAGTATCGATGGGCACCATAGCAGCAGCCTTTCCCTGCAAAGAAACAATCCTCAAGTGTAGAAGTCTCATCTTAATATAATCTCTGGTTGACTCGTGAATCTTTATCAACATTTGCCTCTACAATAACTGTGTGGATGACCAGCGTAAACATGATGAATGCCACCTGTGCATAAATGGCCACAAGTTCCTGAGAATTCTAAATTAGCATAATGAACACTCAAGGAATACCATATAAGGCTACATCCTGCCACATATGTCCTATAATGGGGTCATGATTTCATAGATCCATAAAGAAAATTCTATAATCCTAAACAGGGTCAGCAGAAGAATCAAGGGACCTACTTTAGTCAAAGAATGGAGAGGAAAGTCTGAGACTGCATGCGACTCTGCTACATTCATTTAAACTGCATGAACATTTTACAACTGTGATTTCAGCTCATACCTAAAACTAGTATGTGCAGAATTCTGAAGTGTTTGACTCTGCCGCTAGTACAAACAAAAAAACACAAAGAGTCTGCTTATTAATTCTTCCCAAGGTTGTCTCGTTTTTTTTTTATAAAGAAAACATATACAGGTATGTTATCATAATGATATAATATGAATTAAAAAAATAAATATCACACACTGTATTCATGTGGTAAGCTAGCCATGAACAACAACTGCAGACAGGAGAAAGGTTGAACTTGAGCTTTTTTTGGGACGATCCTCACTGTTAGCGTTATCGTTATGGAAACGCTCCACACACTTTTCAAGCGTCCCATGTTTGCTCATAGACTGAGTGGTTTTCTGCTCCACTGGTTTGGTCTCTCCAGGGAATGAGGAGGAGGAGGTGGTGAGGATCAAACTGTGAGATATAGAAGCACTGTGCAAACATTTTAAAAAAAATAAAAAAATCTCTAATGCCCTAATTGGGTAGGTATATATGTATAACATTAAAGGAAAACTTGTAGAGTATGCCAGGAATACAACATACTTGAAGTATCAAAGTCTAATTTATTATGCAGAATGACTTCAGTGTGAGTTAGTGTTACATTTATGTATATTTAATCAATAGAGCAGCAATGTCCATTAGCAATGATGTTATTATACTTTCTTCAAATGTTCAACAATGAATACTGTTGATCTATTACAACTCATCATTGTCATCAGTGAACTTGACAGAATGTCAGGAGTAGAGAGAACATCTCCCTCTGGAACGACGTGAAGTGGCGTATAAAGTAAAGTATAGGTACAAGGATTGGAAGATCTTTGTAGTGTCAAACAAAAATGCTTTGTCTTCTACAAGCAATAAAGTTCCTTCAATAAACCTTCATAAACATTGTATATAAAATATTCAGACATTAACAAAAAAATCAATTTTCCCTTTATCTCAGTCTGTGCCTGTGCTTGATGCGACAATAACATGCCCCGTTTAACATTGTCATCTCATCTTTATTATCGCAATCCAAATCATATCCATAATGTTAACAACTCCTTTTGAAAGGCAGAGCAAAGTATTAGTGAGCAGGCATAGGGAGAACGGAGATGTGAGGTTTCAGGTCCATGGAGAAGAGACGGAAAACCGCGTTGTGCTACTCGTCACTCGTGCTGATTAAGGGCATACATGCAGCTCCACCAGAAACATCTCTGAATAATTCTAGAGATGATTTTAATAACATCTTGGTTTTCATACTAAGTTAGTTCAAATCGCTTAAGGAATAAAAAGCAAATCGACGATCACCACCTTCAATCGTCGAAAATACGATGGGATGGCCAATCGGCATAAGCGCCTAAAAGTGAATTAATGTTTGGTTGTCCTTCACATCGGTGCTCAACAAAAAAATACATTTTTGTTCATGAATGTAGTCATCCATCTTCCACCACGCTCCTGGTTACCTGCTGATATGGTGGGGAGATGATGGGCTCGCATGTCGCTGTCACTTCTTTTACTGCTGCAGTATTAATATCAAGTGGTCTTTAGCGTGCAACCTCAGCAGAGGTTCTCTCTTACTGAGAGTGTACGGCGCTGGGTCCTGTGTGGATAAATGGGTGTGACAAATGATGTAGAAAATTGAAAAGGATCCAATCACGCACACTCCCTCAGTGATTGGCTGAGAGCTGAACTCCTTCATCTTCCCTGTTCTGCTTTAATCAGATGGAGATTACAGAGCGGGCACACACACACACACACACACACACACACACACACACACACACACACACACACACACACACACACACACACACACACACACACACACACACACACACACACACACAGAGTTAACTAGCTCCCTACGGGTGCTGCACCCTCCCTGGTCTGTTCTCAGAAGAAATGGCACACAATTAGATTTGCAGGGCTAGTGTGTGTGTGTGCATAAGTTTGGCACATGATAGATAGGTTAAAACAGAGAGAGAGAGAGAGAGAGAGAGCGAGAGAGGTAAGCGGAGCGGAGGCTCTGCCGGCATCCAGATGTGTAATCACGCTCATCAGTCCACACATGTGGCCTCAGCGTTCCTCTCTCTCTCCTGCATATTAAACACATCATGAGGCGTGCCCTGTGGGACGGAGCAGAGACATTGAGAGGGACACAAGTCAAGAGCTTCACTCCCTCTGGGATCACGCTCACTGAATATGGAGTCACTCGCTGCATTATTAAAAGATTCTGAAGCCATGTATCACACTTTTTTTTTACAAAGTTGGAAGAAGCAAGAGACAGATCGGAGTATGGCTTCAAAAACTATGGGTCCTACGTTTCCCATGATGCAACTCAATATTGTTCCCAGCATGAAACCAGCAGTCAACGTTGACGTATTTTATAATTTACGTCAGCGTTTAGCAAACGTACTTAATTAATCAAAACCGTGATGTTTTTACTAAATGTTTCTCTGCGTTCTTTTGTATTGTTTTGTAACATTACACAACGTTAAGTGTTTAAAACTACGAAGGCCTTAAAACCTTATTGATAATGCAGTTTAGTTGTGCGGAAAACCTTATTTTGTAGGAGACAGGGTTGTTTGGTCATGACTGTAATGTAAATGCTAAATGACTGTAATGTAATGTAAAGTGTAAAATTGGTGGAGCGCCCTTTACTGTCATTTTAAAACAATGCTCACTCCTTTAGTGTCCTTAAATCCTCGGGTACAGCTCTCAGAGTTTATAATCAGTTACTAGTAGTTTCTATCTGCAAAAAATGTTTTGTACGATCAGTCAGGTTTTTTAAAATAAGAAAAGACTCCTTGCTCTCTCTGAATAGATGTGTCTGATATTAGCGTGTCTCAGAATTCACTTTCCAGACCTGTTCTTTTCAGCCAAAAATAAAGATTGAAACATAGAAAAGTCAAGACTGGAAATCATAATCACAATAATTTAATGCGAATAGTGCTTGATAATTTTTTTCTTGGATGTAAAAAAAATAAATAATATGTAATCATCCCAAAATAAAATGCAGTCTCTGAATGTGTCCTTTCACTTCTAGTTTTACCCCCTTGGCGGCTTAAAAAACCAAATAGTCGAGAAACGTCTTAGTTTCCCACCCTGACTCTCTTCTTTCAACTCTTATTTCACGCTTCAGCACGCTGCACAAGATCCCTTTTTTTTTTTTTTTCTACGGACACAGGAATATTTCTTCTTCATCTTTTGTCTGTGCATGGAAGCTCTGACCCCTACAATCCTCTTACAGCTCTCCCTCATGGACACTTGCACTGTGGGTGACGCAGGAATTACAGCTTATTGCAGCTTACACTTTTTACAGTCATTGTGAGTTACTCTGGATAAGTTAGCTAAAGGACTCGACTGTGAAGCTTTACCAGGACATTTTAGTTTGTATAATGGCTACAAAGTGTCTCGGAATAAAGTCCTGCAGTGACAGGAGGCAAGTATGGGAGCAGAAGGGTTGAGTTTAGTGAACTTTTGAGGCCAGAATGAAACAAGTCCATTTATTATTAACAGTTTATCATCACAGGGGATAAATCAAGAAACAAACCACACACATTTTTACTTTATGTATATATCTATGTATGTAACATGTTTTATGACTGTACAACAACACAAGGTGTGATATGTTGCAGCAATTTTCATTACAGTATGGTCAATATTTGATATCTGTCCGCTAATGTGAATGAGTTGACTTCAGTGGCTTCTACTACTACGACACAAACACAAACACACACACACACACACACACACACACACACACACACACACACACACACACACACACAGTAAGTGTAAAGCCCAGTGGCATCAGCTGTGCATGAGTCAACAGAGGGTCTGTCCCGTCCTTTACATCTCTTTTGTAAAAAACACAAACACACTCTCACTCACTATTTCTATGTGCTGTCTGTGAATGAACACAGAGACAGACATGCACAGAAACAGACACAGGTAAAACACAGTAACCACAGTGTGCTAAAGGTCAGGGTGCTGTGTGTCTGTTCACTAATGAAAATGCTCCAGGCATTATTGGTTCATCTCACCAAATCAGTCTGGAACACTGTGGATAGATGAATCTCCAACTCCCGTTATAACCATAGACTGTATATGAGAAGCGGATGTAGTCATCGTGATGCCACCCATTGGTTTGTGGACTGATGTTTTGAAGCCTCGAGCCATTTTGAATTAAGGCTGTCACCATGTTGTTGTTTTTTGTAACCAATGTACTTAAGTTACCATATTTGGAATGTGAAGGAGTGATGTAGTGAGGTCGCTGATGGCTCTGGTAGCAGCGCCTTCCTGTCAATCACAGTAAGCCACGCCCAAAAGCATAATCCGCTTTATGGTGTATTTAACTCTAAATGCACCATAACCCCGTCCAACAATCCCCCAATATGTATATATGCAATACGCAAAGTTTCATGGATGGCTGTACACACTTTGCACACACAACACTAAGGCATTAATGCTTAACAACTACGCCCTGCAGCAGAATACAAACGGCGAGCTCGCCTTTCTCGGACACAGTATCAAAGAAGAGGATGGAAAATGTCCTGCTTAATCCAGGTTCTCACGAAAAGCACTCGACCACATTTGTCCAAAGGGGGTCCATTTACATCCACAAACAACGTTAAGACAGGCTAGGTTCCAAGCAACCTGTTGTGGCAAAAAATCATCTTTATAGCACCCACTATTCATATTTGTGAATAAATGTTTTTAAGTTTGAAAAATGAATACTGGGCATTAGAACGCTTTTAAAACTAATTTTAGTGAGAATTGCAAGTGACAAATAATTCTCTTATGACCCCTTGATTGACACTTCAGACCCCCAAAAAGCCTCAGTTTGTGGTATCTAGTTTTTACACATGTTCTCACAAAGTAGCCAGATTGTGGATTGAGCCCAGGGCATCTCAACGCATGATGGACGGTTGGATACCAACATATCTTCTGACAAACACACACTTTTGCTTTTTAAAACAGTTTTCTGTAGTTTATGTCCTTACGACATTTAACAGCTCAACAGGTGTTTGTTGCTCAGGGTGGAACTATACTGGGAATTTTTATTTAAGAGACCACAAAATGTATATGAATTGTCCTGTCCTAACAATGTGTCCCAACGGAATCTGACCCTAGCGAGCATTAGCGTTGGACTGCATTGTTTTCTATCGGAATGTCCCAACTGGCTAAGAGCTACATGCCGCTTTGTGCCGAACGTCCTATCTGTATTTAATCCTGTGGCTCTCGTTGTAAGCGTTGCGATGGACAAGGAAGTTAAAGAAAAGAGGAGTTATCAATACGACTACTCCTCATTTCACAACAAAAACCTAAATATTTACAACAAAAACGTCCAACCAAAAATCTTTTGAAGAAAAAATTCCGGTGACTCTTCCTAAACTTTGACCAACCTATTGTCTTTTTTAGGAAGAATTAATAGCCACCGGGTCCAATCTCACAAATAAACACTCACATTATACCAGCTTTAAACAAAGCCATCCACACAATTTCACCAATCATAATCAACTCATCAATCCATCGCCAATATGTCCCACTTATTTAGCAGCTACATTTTAAGAATGAAATTGTTTGCTCTTTACCTGCCAGCCTTTAAGTAAAGAAGACTAACTTTACCCAGCCGCAAACAAACCCTCAACAATGATCAGTTGGTCCCCTGCTCCGCTTTCCACCTTTGGTAGTTATTCCACACACATAATAAGACCACGTCGAGAGTCAGTGCATCAAAAAATCCATCGCAGATGACCTACCTGAGTTTCTTGGGGGAAAGCAGGAAATCCTCAGGTAGAGTTGGTCCTTTTACAGTGAATTCACATTCCAGTCACATCACTGGCCTCCGGGTTACAACAGTATGACAAGCTAACAAGGGCACCCTCCTGCAGGAGAGCAGAGACAGAGGAGGAGGAGGAAGAGGAGGAGGTGAGGGTGAAAGCAGGGATGGAAAGGAGAAAGAAAGAAATGTCAACATGTTGCATCATTAATTCATTAGTATTCCTTAAGCTTCTCTCCCTCATGTCACCTCTCTCCCTCTATTCATTTCTTCCTCCCCCTCCCTTTGGTGCTACTCTGCCTCCATTCCTCTCTTCAAACTTCCTGCGCAGGACATACAGAAAGGGCAAAAGGGAAGATCCAGAGCCAGTGGTAGCTGTAGAGAGATACAAAGTTTGGCATTTGTCTGAATCACACTTTTTTAAGTTGCAGACAACTTTTATTTCCCCATGTCAAAGGCAGTGAAATGGCAGCTATAGCATGTTGCCTGGTGGACTTTATGTTCAGAATGGATTTTTATCAAACTGTTGGATTCGATTTGAACACTTGAAAGTGGACGCGGCTTAAACGGGCATGGAGGCCCCCTGGGGTATACCTGCAATTTGGAGCTAGATACAGCTGTCTATCCGGTCATAGCGGACGATTTTCTATCACTCACACAGCCCATGCCTGCTGTGTTGGTTCAGGAGGTGGAGGAGAAGCATGAAAAAAATCGATTTCAGTCACTTAGACCACAACCAGGCTTGAGGAAGTGGAGTTTTCGCTAACTGACATCCAAAGACAACTGCAGCCTGCTAGCTAGTATGACCCCCGAGCTAACAAGGCAGTTAGCTTGTCACCCAAGTTCATATTTAAATGGATAAATCTATGTATTCGGAATGAGTAGAGGATGATTCATTGATCGTTTTGACATTTCATTGGCAGAGAGACATAACTTGATAAATGCTTCTGGCATCAAGCCTTTTCTGTGAGTGAGAGTTAGAGAAGCTGACATTTACTCCAACATTCAACAATCACACAGGGAAAAAAATCCGTCAGAGGAGTAGAACAGCTTCAGTTTTCAGCAGGTGAAAGAGATACGCTTTGAGTAAGTAGCAAGACTCTCACTTTTCTCGGCTGAGAAAAAAACAACCTCTTGCTTCCTTACGTTCCTCATCACTGTCCACCTACACATCGTAACCTGCAGCTGATTGTTCTTGTTTGCTCTCTTGGGTTTCTCCTATAAGGTATTCTGGGGAATGCAAGAAGCCGCTAAGTGAAGTTGCATTTCTTCACAGAAGAGCTCCTGGAACACCGAACACATAGACTGATATATATTGTTGTGCCAACAAGAGTGCCTGAAGGTGGATCTTTTTTTCTCTGAGTTTGATGTCAGAGTGGTGTGGGTGTAGCGTAGGTGACTGCTAATCTAGCGGAGAAATACTGTATTTTATTTTACTTTTTTATTTGAGAAATCACATTTTCAAAATGCATTAAGTCGAATTGGCTTCAGGCCTACAGGGATGTACTTCTGTTTACTTTAGGTAATTTAGTTTGCGCTTCAATAAAAGATACAAGTAAGGTAATTAAACAAGGTGATAAAAGGCAGCCTCAACAAAGCAGAAACACTATTTGTGTGGCAGAGATAAATTACAGAAAAAGGTTGAGCTGTAATAACCGTGGCTTCAAAACAAGAAGAAAAATACAAGAAAAGTCCTGATGATAAGGTGCAACTGAATTAGATTACCAAATCTAAATTACATGAAAACACATGATGGATGATGGCAGAAAAGAAGGCAGTATTCATGAAACAAATAGTAGAAAACAACATTAATAACGGCGATGGAGGGAGGTAGTGGAAGCGAGTGGAAATGAGGAAGGAGGATGACAGGAAGCAGTACAGAGAATCTAATAAACATGAGGGAACCGTTGAGAACAGAGGATCGGGAAACTTCCAGCAGATCTAAATCGAAGATGCATGTTCAAATTAATGGAACTGAAGTAACTGTGAGTGGTAATTTCGCAGTTGATCGCGATAACAAATAATGATTGTGAGTCGAGAGCCATAGAACGCTGTGTTGCAGAGCTCCTTTTTGTTGTAATATTGTCTAAAAACTATTGAAAACAAATGTATCAGCCACACTGTTGCACCGGGTGACATGTTTTTTCTTTACTATGATGACATACTGTAGTTGATTTCCACTCAGTCCTACATACACCATCCTGCTGCCACAGATACTCACTAGAGCAGAAAATGTGGATTTATCCGCCGCTGAAAATAGACCCCAACAAATGCACCATTTCCTTCTGTTTTAGGGCCGTTATCGAAAATTATTCATAGTTTTTTTCATATTTCAGGGGGTTTATTATCAAGATTTCTTTTACAACATGGAAAATGGCAAATAAAAAAGATCTATCCTATAAAAAATGCAGGCAAGTGGAATTTCCCTATATAGTAGGCCTATGTTTGAAACAGTAAAAGCAGAGTTTATGTGAGGTTGCACATCTACCTTCGTGTGCAGCATTCTTGGGAAAGAGGGGCGGATTAGGAAAGAGATTAGGCTGAATGTAGTCTGATAGAAAGAGAGAAATGGAATGGAGAAAATTAAGCTACAGATGACGGATGTAAAAAAAAAAAGAGGTGATGATCAGTAATGTCCAAAAGAGTGTGATACAGGAAGTAAAGTCAGACTCAAGCAAAAGGTAAGAGTGAAGGAGGGAGAGTTGGACGGTGAGCAGCAGACAGGTGTCTCACTGTGAATCTCCTCCCCGGCCGGTCAGCACATCTCTGACTGACAGCTGGATTAGCATTAGCAAGGTTTCGGGACAGTGGATTAGCGCTGGTACGGCCCGGTGCAACACAAAAAGGGATTAGCTTTAGCATGGAGCTAATGCTGCAGGCTAAGAGATTAGCACTAGCTATAGCATGGCTCAGCCATGCATGAGAAAAGATAAACTATAGTCTGACTCCATACTGAACAGCGGGGGGGTTAACATCATGTAGGATAGGTAGTGGGGGGTAAGATTATCACGGCTTTTAATGCACTAACCAATGCCTCTGCAGCAACGTCACTCAGAATCTATTGGCAACCAAAACTATTACAGGCAATCAAAGTCTTCGCACTTCACTGCTCATCTGGGTGCGCAGAAAATGGAAATACATGTACATTAATAGCCAAATATTTAAATCAATGAAGAGTCACCCTGTGATGACAAAAGAAATGCGGTAGCTGCTAGTGTACGTTCCTTAGCGACCACCGTTCCATAGTAACCGCCTCGATATACGCAGGAAGCCAGCCCAGGAGGGACTATTTCATTTTGAACCTTATCATTTATATATAAAAAAAAAAATCAAAATTGGGATGTGTCAATAACTTCCATTCTGACATGATGACTGTTTTTTTTAGAGCAATAGCCCACTTCAGACTGTATTATGTTGTATTTATATTGTTTGGCTCGACGCGTAGCGGAGCTGCTTAATTATTACTTTTTGTATTTATCTTTTGCCATTCGTAACATTGCTTTTGAACATTGCTTTCAAATTGTCATCACTACCTTGGGATTAGACAGGTGTCACTGTCACATGACTTTCATTGTGTTACTCGAACATCATATATTTGTTATGAGCCTGTCAGAGGTGAAGGCCAAAGAGAACATTTAATTTGCTACGGTAAATCGTCAATCCAATTTAACGGCATTTTGAAATACGGGTGTTGCCATCTTGGCATTCTTTTCAACCAATGAACGTAAATTCCCCAGTGAATACATTTTAGAAGTTTATGGGGATGTTTGTACAAGTCTCACCATATGCTTTAATTTAGATACAACGAATCCGACAGGGAAACATTTTAACATCAGTTAAGAAAACAGAAGTAATAAATAAATAAATGAATACCATTTCAATCTCTGGAGTGATTTCAGCAGAATTCTATCTACGTTACACAAGCAGCTGCCAAGTGTCACTTGTAATTACAGAGGAGCTGCTGCTCCGGCAATAAGCATGGTTTGAGGAGTTACAGCGTGTGGTGAGTGGTGCTGCCGGCACGGAGGGCCGAAAACAAAGGGAACGAAACCGGTGCTGCCGGGTTTCTGGTCCTCCAGCAGGGAAAGAGAGAGGGAAGGTTTGACTCATGCTGTGGAAAAAAAAAATTCTAAAGAAAGAAACACAGCAAGGCAGAGACTCGAACACTATATTTATTTATATTTATTATAAAATGTTTACTCTTTTGCTTCTATTTGCCTTTTATCTCATCCCCCTTTCTTCAGCATTTGATGCTTTGCCGTGGTCTAGGAATAAAACATTCAGGTATGTAGGTCACTCACTCATCGGCCATTTCCCCTTCGTATGTTTTCTCATTTACTTACGCTCACTACATTTGCTAACGAGCCCTGAGTAAACTGCTGATTATTCAAAATGCAGAAGCATGCCAGAGCACACATTCAACCTTATTTTTTAGTATCTTTATGATCAACACCATGGTCATTAAAATCTTTATCAGGGGGAGTAGCTAAATGCTAACGGGACCTATGAGGTTTAGTGTGTAGAGATGTTAAAATAATCAAGAAAATGGAATGAGGATAGTTAAGTTGTTTGACAGCCACTAAGGGGCAGGGCAATAATCAAGACATTAAACTGCAAAAAGCCTCAATGAGTGCTGACAACAACAACAACAGAGGGTGTTAATCTTTTGTTCTGATTGTCAGTTCATATGGCTTTAACTGTTCCACTGCACACCTCATGTGATAGTCGTATCATGTTAAGATTTATACCATGAGACACTAGAAATATGATTACTACACACCACTGTACTGAGCCATAAATCATTTAAGATTCTTTATATAATAATCTTAAATGATTTATATAAGATTCATATCATTTTGGTCATTGTTGCATATTTTTCACTATTTTATTTAGGTATTTATTTTATTCATTTTGTATTATTTATATAGATTTTTATTTCTTTATTTTTATGTATATAGGTATTTATTATCAGTATGAAATACAACATGTAAACATGAGTTCGCAAAAATACTAATTTACATCTGTAGACTCATGGCAGGCAACAAAATTTTTTAAATTTGTTATACACAACTAAACAGGACAAAATTAACGTGATGCAGTATCAGGTTTTTTTATTTGAATGGACTAGTAATAGATTAGGCACTCATTTTCTTATTTTTATCTGCAATGTAGGAAAAATAAGAAAATTAGACCCCATAGTTAGTTTATCCTTATTCCTGTTTGTTGTTCGGCAGCGACCTCTAATATCTGTAGTAAGAGAGCAAAGCAGGAAGTCAGGTGATGCAGTGTTGAGACACAGTCTGCGTAGGAGGAGGTTGAGGTGGAAGGAATGCGTCAAACAAACACAGGAATTTGACCCAGGAGACTGCTGTTTGTGTCACGTGTGAAACAAAAAGTCGACGTTGAATTATTAGGTAATATATTTGACTTACATCCCAAGCCTAATGTGAGTTGTGAGTAACTTACTAAACCATGATCTGCTCCTAAACCTAACCAAACTGTGACCTTTTCACATGGTTACTCCAGTCTTCAAAACCGCGACCATTACTTTTAAGTATGAAGACGTGTTGATCTCCATTGGTAGGTGGCGCTAAATATCCAAAAGTCCCTGTGGATCGTAGAAAAAGAATGGAAGGAACAGAAGAAGACCTATGTTGTCTAATGGGTTGAAGGACTTGTTGGTATGAATTGTTTCTCAGGAGACATAATGTATCATTACTGATATGATAAGAGGAAAAAAACAAGAGGACTTGTTTGCCACTTGGGAAATATGCTTATTTACCTTAATGCCAAGAGTTAAATGAGAAGACCGTCACAACCCTCATGTCTGTGGAGTAAATAGGAAGCTTGCCTCTTTCGTCCACACTAAAACAAATGATTACCTCCTTAGCTCAGCATCGCCCACTTCCATATCACAATGTTCTTACTAAAGCAGACCTATTGTTTCTCTCTGTTATGATTATACACTCACCCTCAACAAGGTGTTGGAAACATTTCTCAGAGATTTTGGTCCATATTGACATGATAGCAACACGCAGTTGCTGCAGATTTGTCGGTTGCACATCCATGATGTGAATCTCCCGTTCCACCACCTCCCAAAGGTGCGATCTGGTGACTGTGGAGGCCATTGGAGTACAATGAACTCATTGTCATGTTCAAGAAACCAGTTTGAGATGATGTGAGCTTTGTGACATGGTGCATTATCCTGCTGGAAGTAGCCATCAGAAGATGGGTACACTGTGGTCATAAAGGGATGGACATGGTCAGCAACAATACTCAGGTAGGCCGTGGCGTTTAAACGATGCTCAATTGGTACTAAGGGGCCCAAAGTGTGCCAAGAAAATATCCCCCACACCATTACACCACCACCACCAGCCTGAACCGTTGATACAAGGCAGGATGGATCCATGCTTTCATGTTGTTTACGCCAAATTCTGACCCTACCATCTGAATGTCGCAGCTGAAATCGAGACTCATCAGAACAGGCAACGTTTTTTCAATCTTCTATTGTCCAATTTTGGTGTGCCTGTGTGAATTGTAGCCTCAGTTTCCTGTTCTTAGCTGACAGGAGTGGCGGCCGGTGTAGGTCTTCTGCTGCTGTAGCCCTGCTTCAAGGTTCGCCGTGTTGTGCATTCAGAGATGGTATTCTGCATACCTTGGTTGTAACGAGTGGTTATTTGAGTTACTGTTGCCTTTCTATCATCTCGAACCACTCTGCCCATTCTCCTCTGACATCTGACATCAACAAGGCATTTTCGTCCACACAACTGCCGCTCACTGGATATTTTCTCTTTTTCGGACTATTCTCTGTAAACCCTAGAGATGGTTGTGCGTGAAAATCCCAGTAGATCAGCAGTTTTTGAAATACTCAGACCAGCCCATCTGGCACCAACAACCATGCCACGTTCAAAGTCACTTAAATCCCCTTTCTTCCCCATTCTGATGCTCGGTTTAAACTTCAGCAAGTCGTCTTCACCACGTCTAGATGCCTAAATGCATTGAGTTGCTGCCATCTGATTGGCTGATTGCCTAATAAAGTGGCCGGTGAGTGTATATCTATTTATACACACATGACAAGAAGCCCCCATACATACAGACTGACAGAGGCTCACCCTATCAGACTCACTGCAGTAATGTGGAGTAATCCAGACCCATGTTACAGAGGGATTATTGTAATGAGCTGCGTACTGACAGTGGTTTAATAGAGATTTTATATGTACGAAGAACAAATCCTCCTATGTGCACCGATGTGTGTCTGTGTGCTAACTGGATTTATTTGATGTGGCTGCTGGTTTGTGTCTCATGTACTTATTTCAAGGTGACTTACTGTTCTCTTCTTTGCGTCTGCCGAAGAGTATGCGATGTGCCGATGACACATGTACGTGTTTAATGTATGTTTTTTGTTTGTGTACATTAGCTGTTGGATAAAATGGATCCACATGGTGCAATCTGTATTGTAAATCCCGGATTTATATACCATCTAACGTTAGGGAGCCACCATTCATTTGGGCAGGGCCTCCCATCAGTTCCTCTCTCACATGTATAAATCTCATGTTAAGCATTTGTCGTTGTGAGCGTATTGATCTCGTGCTTAAAGAAACTCAAGCAGTCCCCCTAAAGCAGACCAGTGGAATGAGGATTCTAAGTGGTTAATGATTCAGACTACTGAAACATCCGCAGCTGTATTCAAAAACACACATATGATCTCATTCTTGTGGTGATGAAGGTGTGATGATGCCTGTAGCAAGCAGATAACACTTTTCATTGCATGTGATGCAATGCAGTTTAACAAATTGTTATATTTAGTTCTAAAGGGGAACATGTGTTTTAGCTTTAAGGGATTTTACTTGTTTCACAAAAATGATATTCCAAAAAAAAAAAAAAAAAGGCTTCACTGGTTGGTTAACCAGGTGAAGCCCCTATAGACAACCAAGCTGGAACTTAAAGATGACAATAAGGTTCAACAAGGGATCAACTACCCATCGATCTTATATCACAAACACTTTGACTTGCCACGTGACTATTAACTAGTAATACTTTAAAACAAATCAAGAATAACTATAATTACCACATTGCAGTTGTATGCCTCCACCAACCACTTTACATCCACGTCTGTCCAAAATCTCATCACTTCATAATTTTGTTCTCTCAGACATCGTGTGATATTGTCATAAATAGCATATCTACTGTATTCTCGCAAGGTCACAGTGACCTTTGATAACTAAATTCTAATCAGTTCATCCTTCAGTCACAGTGTATGTCTCTGCAAAATATATATATATATATATATATATATATTAGTGCTGGGCAACGATTACAATTTTTAATCGTGATTAATTGCATGATTTTCTGCGATTAATCGCATTGTTATGCGCAAAATTCAATAATGAATTCAAAAGTAGTGTATTGCGCACTTTTATTTTAAAAGTACTGCTATATGAACAAAAGTGAAATAACATTTGGTTTGCAAACACTTTAAAACAAATAAGGTGCTTTTTAACAGCAGTATTCCCTTTACACAGTAGCAGTTAAAATATTTCTTGTAAATCTCACCTTAAACATTAATGGAACCAAATCAAATATAAAACCAAAGCTATTTGCCACTGCCAGGGCATTAATGTTATATCTAGTTTGTTATAGAAAAACAAGTTAAGCTCAGAGTCCAGAGCCACGATCCTAACATTATAACAGGCACCTTCCGAGCAACAGCAAGTTAACATTTATAAATCTGTTTTCTTTTTTTTCGCTTTTGTAGTGATGGTGCGTCTTGAGGGAGGCTCATACGTGCCGTCATTCGTTGCGATCCTAAGAACGTTCCTCTGACCGACATCTTCCACAATACTAACCGGCCTGCAGTTTGTAGCTGTCCACTTCGCTGTGGCATTTGTTAGCTTGTCTTGCTTTTGTTTATCTATACTTCTCCCACACGCTGCATCCAACGTAGTTTTGCTGTGTGTATTGCATTTAAGTGATACTTCAGACTGGAAGTACTCCATTGATAAGAAAATTCAACTTTGCAGTGGTTACAAAAAACTGCGTTAATGCGCGATAAAATAATTGTCGGCGTTAATTAATTAATGAGTTAACGCGATATTAACGCGTTAACTTGCCCAGCCCTAATATATATATATATATATGTATATATATATATATCAAGGGGTGAGCATTTTAAGTAAAAAGGCATTTGGTTGTATTTTAGAGATGATGCCTATCTGAAGGGCTCTGGGGCTTTAAACCCGCAGCGGGCTCCTTCCTCATCAGATTGGGTTTCCAGGAAGCTCTTTTTACTAGACGTCAATAGGCAAGTTGTTTAGTCAGCAGCTTTCATCAACAGCTCATGCTGGGAAACATGATCTGCTCATAACTACCGGATTCACACACAGGCGGACTCAATACACACATACGAGCTCATGTGCAAGAGCTCCTGTGAGAACATATGCTCATTTACACAGCACTGCTCCTCATGGAATCACTGAGTTTATGTGTATTAAAATTGGCGCTGTGGAGGGTTTCTTTAACAAAAGGAAATTCAATGTTACCCACCAAAACCTAAAGCGGGTAACCTTGAGGTCTAACAAACATGTCATGTGCATTTATTAAGCATGTTAAATCCTGCAGCATTTACGTCCATGTTAATTAGCTTGCAGTCTTGGTCTACCCTGTCAAACAATTTACTTTACTGAGCAGCACATATCTTCTTATGCTCGTTTTAAAGGGATCATTGACATAGATACCTGTAAGTCTGATAGCTGATTATGCAACGAACTGAACATTAATACACAGGCTAAGGGGTCATTTTCACTGCACTGCGGGGAAGGGATTAGTCAAATCAATCCTGTCATGTTCTTATCTGCATCACTGGAATAACCATATTAGATGTTTTTTTCCCCATCCCCAATCAGTGTTCAATCAGTACCTTCAATTCCCTAATTGAATATTTAAATACTATAATGAAAGTCTGAACAAACAAATAAGGGAAAGTGGTGAAGGGATCACACGCTCTTAATTTCTGTATAGGCGTGTAAATTTGAAATTCAGAAAATATCTATTGCCTCCAAACAGTTTTAAACATTACGACTGCTGAGCCGCCAGCTCGCAGCTAACGGTACCGACAGCGCTAATGTTACACTTTCGTGACGGCACTGTTTAGTCATGACTGTGGTATCAGCTGTACCCGCCGTATGAGAGCAGTGCAGAGCGCAGGCCATTTGCTAGTCAGTAGGGCACGCTCACATGCACTAAAAGGCGAGCCCGGCCGGCCCGGCTATATCAACAATACACATAGAAGCAGAGTGACTTCATTCTCTGCTCACGAAGCCATTACTCCACTATATCTTTACATAGAAAATAGTTGATTGCTGCTATATTAATACTATGACTATAATATAGAGAACCTTTACTCATATTCTCTTTACCCATAAAATTGTCTATGATTTCATGGAAAAATTCGATTGAAAGCTCTTCAGAAAATAGCTTGAAATCCAGTTCTGTCTTAAATCCTTCTGGGTTAAATATAAATCTAAAATGGGTCCCTTTAGACTTCTGTAGATAAATGTCCTGCCAACTACTTGAGGTTTGCAGTGTGCACTGTGAAACAGTAATTGATCAGTATTTTCATTCAGTACAACCAAGACAATTTCAGTCACATATCTTGAGGTCGTTTTGTCTTAAACGACACAGCGCTGCCTACAGCATCTCTTGTCTCCTCCACCGTCTCCTCCCTGCGTCCTTGTCTCCTCGCAGGAATCATCTATCCTCCACGTGTCTGCAGTCGGCTGTCAGCTCTGACTGATGGCCAAGCGTTTGATGCTGTCGGGAGTTTGATTGCCAGGGTCTTGTTATCTGTCATCCAAGGAAAGGGGGAAACTCAATCTCAGTTTCAGCCACAAAATGGTTTCCCCTGGCAACACCCCTCACCGTGGAAACAAGGCGCAAAGTGGCGCCTCTGTCGACGCACTCGATCCAACCGCCTGCCATCTGTCAGCGTCAGTCAGTGTCCGCGTGTGTGTTTATGTGTGTGAAGATAGTGTAAGAGAGAAGTGCTGTGTGTGTACATGGAAGTGTGTGTGAGGCAGATAGTGAGTGTGTGGGTGCTTTTGTCATTTATCAGTGTCATTGCTGAGGTGTGTGTGTTAAGGAGAGATATTGTGAGTGTTTGCGTGTGTGTACGATTAAATTGCATGTATTTGTGCATGATGGTTTTTTGTGTATGCTTGTCATAGTAATAAGTTGGGTGCGTTTGTGTGTGTCGAGCCGGATCACTCTTATCTCCTTAGAACCATCTTATCATGTAAACCAGTGGCCCCCAAAGGTCACGAGACGAATCTCAGGGGTCACTAGAAGATCAGCAAGTAACATAACAATCAGCAAAAACATATTGCTGCTGGATGGAATTTAAAACACTGGATATAGTCATTTTGCTGTTTTTCTATGCCTTGGAAATATATAATTAAACAATGTTTAACTATAGGTCGCCCTTTTTCTCAAAGTGCCCAAAGCTCAGAAATGTGTGGGTTTGTGAGTAGATCGTTTTCAGTGGCAACAAGCCAAAAAAGGTTTGTGAATGATTCAAACGGTAACAATACTTCGGTTGAAAAGCACAGACAGACACCACTGGCGTAAACTAGTGTTATAGATTTTTTTTTTGTAATCTGGCCACATCTCCAGACCACAGCAATAAAGCCAGTGAGGAAAATGTCATTGTTGTAGAACTGTGTAAGCTAATGACAGGTTTGAAGACAACTAATTCCAAGGTTATTTAAGAAACCTGCCACAGCTGCTGGTGCATATAAGTGTGCTCAGTGTTTTGCCTGAAACATCATTGAACCTTTAACAGCTAACGTCATCAAAAATATGAGTACACATGTTGCCAATAAAAGCGTAGTTATACCACAGACGGGTAAGATAGCTTTAAACATTGAGATAAAACTGTTACCAACATCAAATTGTTTTTCTTGTTGCATATGCGGTTGTCTGAATCGACTCAAGTTCAAATTCAAACAGGATCAGAGCAATGGGTGTTTCAACGAGTGACCGCCTTAACTGGTGACTTTAAGCCAGATGCGTCCCTGGTTGCTCGTAGTAACTTCGGTAAATGGTTGACGTTGATAATAAACACAGATGAGTATATATTAGACATTTATTGAAGGCTTTTACAAGAAAAACTACGTTAGTTCATGCTGCTGTCACTATGTGCAAAACCACAAGGAAAACGAAACACTAGCGAAAAATTGGAGTGCCCAATTTAAAACTCAATAAAGTCAAACCTCTGAGTCACGGTGTTTGACGTTCTGTACATGACAACAGATGACATAGTTGAAGCATCTAGTGAACTGCAAGGCTATTAAAAGTCAACCATTCTTCCATAGCCAAACTGCGTGTGCACACTTAAGTACATCATCATTGTTTCCAAACGATAAAAAGGGTCTGTTTAATACAAATTAAAAACTTTTTCATTAGAAGATGTTCACCAGACCCCACACACTGTAGTCCCAGCCCTCCTGCAGGGGTCTACATTACCAACTACGTTACTGCGGCAGCTTCAGAAAAGCTTTCCGGAACAAGCCTCCATTTTACTGCCTCCTCTCCTATTATAACTATACTTCAGCATGGAGTCACAGCTGGAGACTGAGCAGGCCTGGGCTGTGTTCCAGCATGAATAAGAAGACATCTGTCCACAGTAGGATCATGATGTTTTCTGGGTATAACTAATAACTGAATCCCCCATGTTTCTTCTCCCTGCTTTTCCCTCTCCCTTCCTTCACTGCTCATACACTCGATCCCTTGCTGATTGGCCTCGTTCCCAACGAACCCGTCTGTTTTATTAATTCACCACATCTCTTCCCTCCTTTTGTTCTCTCTCCTATGTCCTCATCTCCTTAGTTTCATGTTTTACACCTCCTTTCTTCCCTTAGCCCCTGTCTTATCTTCTCCTCCTTCTCTCATTTCTTCTTCTGCCTTCTCCCCTCATATCCTTCTCTCCTCTCCTGTGTCCTCATACATCTACCTCCCTACCTACTGTTCCTCCTTCCCTCACTTCCTCTCCATTACGTCTTTCCTTTCCTCCCTTCTCCCACATCCTCCTTCTCAACTCCATATTCCTCATGGCATGTCTCTCACCCTTCCCTTCCCATTCGCCTCTCGCCTCACACCTCCCCTCCCTCATGAGTAAGTATGAAGCTATCTTAAGCTGGTCTCTCTTTTTCCTAGAAAGTAATTTGGAACTAAGTCACCCCCCCCCCCCCAACCATCACCCGCCTCTATCACCACGGAGGCCATCTATCTCCTCCCCCTGGTGAAATCCCTCAGCTGCCCGACACACACACACATGGCACAAACGCACCTTCGGGGTTTAGGAAAGTGCACACGAACAGAAACAAACACACATACAAATAAAGTGTATGTTGTTACTCAAATGGATATTCTAAACTCAAAACTCCATTTTAAGAAACAGACAATCATCACAATCAAAGCTCCAAAATACACACACACACACACACAGAAACACACTGCTTTTCCTCCATGTGTCCTCTTATCAGTCAAGACAGGCAGAGGCAGAATGCTACTAAACTGCCACACTGGCATTGATAAAAAATGTGTGTGTGGGTCTACTGGTTTTATGCATTAGCATGAACAAGCCCTGTGTGTTTGTGCAGTTTCCAGCTGCACAGTAAATAATATTAGCATAGCCAGCTCTGGGGTTCCAGCCTGAAGAACACAGCTGGGGGAAGCAGAGATGCAGGGGAGAAGGTGGGATGAGGAGGAAGACAAAGGAAAGGTGGAGATATAAAGGTGGAACACACACAACAGCAATGGACAGAGAGAAACAAACAGATCAGAGAGAGAGAGAGAAAGAAAAAAAGTAATGAAAGAGAGTGGAGGTAGAGAACGAGGGAGCTGTGCTTTAATGGACTATTCTGCATTCAGGTTGTTGCTGGAGGCTTCTAGGAACCCCGTCACAGTGTGTCTATTAGTCTGGTAAAAGGGCAAACACAACAGCATTCACAATGCCGCGCCTCTGACTACACATCTCATTACGTGGACCGTTTTCAGGACCATCCCGGCCTGCTCAAAAGCTTTTCACCGCGCTGTTAGACCACAGGAGAACTCCGTTAACACTGTCCTACCTGGTACCGGTGCGGCAGGACCGACCCAATTCAAGGCTCGCACAGTATTTCACCAGACAGGATCACTTCAGACAAAGTGAGAACAGACTTTTAACCACAGGATCCAGGTTGAATGTATGAAACAAGAAACATTTGCTGTCCTTGAACAAGCGCAGCAGCTGCTGAACTATGACCTTTGAACTATTGCTTTCATATGGCTTGTATCCAAGGTTCAACCATTTCAAGTAAACAGAAGGGGTTGGACAGTTTGGCTATGGGGCTGGACAATACACAGGCTCTCTGGATAAGAAAATAAATATACATCCTTAGACTTTTTCCCTCTTCTTTAGTTTGTTATATATTTTTTTACATGTAAAAGGTCTGTAGAGTGTAAAACCTTCTGACGCATGCGAAACGTTGACCAATCACAACAGAGCGGGCTAGCTGACCCATCAGGGCAGACTTTGCTTTGCTGGAGGGAGGAGCAAGCACTACAATGGCGTTTCAGAGAGAGGGGGATAAGAGGTGCTGCAGGACAGCCAGGATGAGAAAACAAGGAGGATTATGAGCATTAACGCATGAAAACATGTTGTAACTGTAACTTGAGATAAAAATATGCACCCAGAAAATAGCATAATAGGGCCTGTTTAAATATTCTATTACTGATGATGCGTTAATCATTTTCTGTTGTATGGTAAATGGTCTTACATTGGCATAGTGCCTTTCTAGTCTTCTGACCCTTGAAAGCGCTTTAACATTATGTGCCAACATTCACTCATGCACAAACACATTCTTACACTGATGGCAGACACTGGCATGCAAGGTGCCACCTGCCCATCTAGACTCATTCTCATTCATGTGCGCACACACAAACACACCAATGGCGCAGCCCAAGGACACCTCGACCTGCGGACTGGAGTAGTCAGGGATCAAACCGCTGATCTTCCAATTAGAGGCCACCTATGAGCCACAAGTGCCCCATAAATAAAGAATATACCTAAAGTTCCTATATTTTGTAGGGACCCAGCCTCTAGTGCTGCCATCTGGACATTTTAAGCCCGACCACACCTCACTCAAAGCTCTTAAGATAGCAAAGGTTGATACCTTCAGATTTCTATTCAATGTTCCTGTTGTCCTATTTCCCAAAAACGTAGAATTAGTCCTGTTATCTGATTAAACAGTTATTCTATATAGATGTAAACTTTGGCTGACACAGCTTTGGTATCTATTCCTGGTGTTACATCATCAGTGTGTATCTCCTATAATCAGCCTGAGTTTTCTTTTTAAACAATGGGGATCATTAAGTCCCCAAAGTCAGAATATTTTGTTTCTGCTTGTCTTAAAATAACTGGCTTTTTGGAGATACAACTCTTTTGTGCTAAAGCAGTGTCGATGAACTGTTCTTAAAAGCATCCTATAGACAAATGGGCAGATTTTGAACAGCAGGACATCTTATATCCTTGAGTGTTTTAAACACAAAGTGGGATGGGCACAAACATGAATGATGTGGCTATGCTCTGCCTAATCACTAATACATTGAGGGTGGCATTGTGTACCATCAGCAGCACTGGACTCATCATTTTATGCTCCATGACTGGATGGAATACTTTTTCCTGCGTCATTCCATTTTATTACACATAACTTAATTTCTGAACTTATTTGTTTGGTTTTCTTTGTATGTATGGATTAACTGGGTTGTTACCGACATCTGGTGAAAATGTCATGTCAATAGCACCTTTAGAAATATATTTACTGAGAAAAATGGTGACGTGTTCAATACTTATTTTACCCACTGTATGTAAAGGGCTTGGATCGACTCACGTGGAGAAATCAAATCGGTGGAGCACCAAGCCGTCAGGGGAGCAGGCAGACAGAAACCAGAGGAAGCAGAGGCTAATATCGTGGTCAGGGACAGAAGGCTATGGCGATTTACCGGGGCAGAGGCAAGGCAAGAATCTCGTGGTTGGGGACGGAAGGCTGAGTCGTTTACCGGGGCAGAGGCAAGGCGGAGATGATGAGGTGGGTGTGGGAGACAGGTGCGCTGAATGAACTGATTAAGTGAGTGAGAGATAGAGTGGCAGGAGAGAAGGGGCAGAGCTGTGACAGGCTGGTGAGGTGGGAGTGGCTGAGAGGTGAGTGTGAGAGCAGAACTGTGACAGTATATTGTACTCTTGCAGTTTGTTGTAAATTACTGTATCATTTTTCATCTGTTATTCCAGCTCATTCCATACTCGCCACATACGGATGGTAGGTCAGGACCAGTTAGGGCGTCACTTAGATTTAGCCACAAAACTACTTGGTAAGGTTCCGAAAAAAATTGTGGTTTGGGTTAAAATAAGTATGTTTGATACGTTACTCATGTGGCCTAACTCAAGTAAGCCAATGTAATGTGAATTAATTAATGTAAGTAAGTTAAATTAGTTAACATTGAGCTTAGGTTTCACACGTGATACAAACAGTGGTCGGCTGGGTCACTGGCTCTGATCATCTGATCGCTCTGAATGGGTAGGTGACTTGTGCGTCAGTATCAGACTCTGTGGGGTGGGGGCTCAATATTCGATGACCTAGGAATGAGAATCGGCTTGTTATCCATAATTGTCTCTTCTCTATTTTTTCCCTCCTAGTCTCCTAAAACATGCGTTCCCATACGATGAAATTGCATTTTCTCAATTATTATTATTATTCAAGGGAAAAGTGTTTTCTCCCGATTTAAGTTCAGTTTCGATGTATCACCAACATTTTTCTAATATAGGCTGCGGACATCTTTGTAGGGGATCGACGTTGCAAACAAACACAGGATTATCACCCAGGAAACTACTGTTCATATCCTGTGTGAAACCAAAATCAATGCTGATTAACTAAGCGCAACCAAGCAGTTCTCTTGCTTTTTGGGGGGGTTTTAATTAGCCATGTGTTTAAAACTGCAACCAAAAATACAATTACCCTCGAAAACGTATTTGAGAATCCAGTTTAACTTTATGATTGTATGTATGTAGTGTTATTTACATATTTTTTGTCTTATTTTCGTATTTCGTATCGTATTTTCTGTCAGGCATGCTGTAACTATTATGTTTGATAAGTGATGCACAAAGCAAGTTTATCATCATATTATGTCCCCTGAATGCAACATTATGCTGAAACAGAAGCCACATGTATCTGATAGCAGACTGCTTTCAAAGGCACATTTGATCAACACTATACAAAGAAACAGCTAGAATCCTGACAAGGCATTCAGACGTACTCTACAGAGGACCAACAGGAGCAGCAGTCGCATACCACAGAGCTGTTGCAGGAGAAAAAGACAACACAAATTAGCCTTCTTCTATCCATTCATCCTGTGCAGAGGCCAAACCTGCTGTCAGCTGCTGCTGTCAGCACAAAGTACAAGTGTGACAGACTCTGCACTCAGTCTGGATTCAAAAAGAAACAAACTGAAAAAAAATCTGTTTGCTGTCTGCTGGACTTTGAAACTACTTGACGACTGATTTGCTGCCGGCCGTTTACATCGCTCCAATCAGAGCACTGAATGACACCACCTGAATCAAGAATAGAATTTAAAATTCTTTTACTTACCTACAAAGCTCTAACTGGCCAGGCACCGTCTTATCTTAAGGAACTTATAGTTCCATATTACCCAACTAGAGAGCTGTGCTCAATCAATGCAGGGTTACTTGTGGTTCCTAGAGTATATAAAAGTAGGATGGGAGCCAGAGCCTTCAGTTATCAGGCTCCTCTTTTGTGAAACCAGGTTCCAGTTTCAGTCCGGGGGGCAGACACACTCACCACTTTTAAGAGCAGGCTTAAGACCTTCCTTTTTGATAGTGCTTATAGTTAGGGCTGGTTCAGGTTCGCCTTGGTCCAGCCCCTAGATATGCTGCTATATGCCTAGACAGCCGGGGGACTACTTAGAATACACTGAGCTCCTCTCTCCTCTTCTCTCACTCCATCTTTATGTATTAATCCTATTTATGCACATTACTGATTTTGCTTCTTCCCCGGAGTTCTTGTGCTTTCTCACCTCGCAGGTTCCCAGGAATCAGGGTTATATTTGGACTGTCATCGTGCCACATAATGAGGCCCTGCTGACACCCACTACTACTACCACTATCATTATTAGTCACATTACTATTATTATTGCCTGTACTATTATGCTTATTGACTTGCTTCTACCCTGGAGTCTTTGTGCTTTCTCGCTTCGCAGGCTTCTATAAATCGTGGCTGTACCTGGACCGTGGTCGTGCATCCTGCTACGGCCCTGCTGACACCGACTGCTACCACCATTATTATTACTAGTCACATTACTATTACCTGTACCATTAAGCATTTTAGCTTTACTTCCACCCTGAAGCCCTTTTTGCTTTCTCGCTCTGCAGGTTTCCATGAATCGTTGTGGTACCTGGACCGTAGTTGTGCCTCCTGCTGTGAGCCGACTGACACCCACTGCTACTACGATTATTATTATTAATCACATTACTATCCCTATTTTCATAATTATAATTCTACTATAATAATTGCTGCTGTTATTATAAGTAGTCTTATTATATGAATCATTTATATCATATACATTGAATGTGTTGTATCTCTGTTATGCTGTTCATTCTGTACACATGACATCTATTGCATTCTGTCCATCCTGGGAGAAGGATCCCTCCTCTGTCGTTCTCCCATAGGTTTCTTCCTTTTTTCTCCCTGTTAAAGGGGGTTTTTAGGGGAGTTTTTCCTGTGCCGATGTGAGGGAAGGACAGAGGATGTCACATGTGTACAGATTGTAAAGCCCTCTGAGGCAAATTTGTAATTTGTGATTCTGGGCTATACAAAATAAACTGAATTGAATTGAACCTGACCCCCACCGCTCGTTCTTTCTCCATCTTCTTTGAAATGACGGCAGAACAACAACCATTACCCTCCACCTCTCTCCTCCTTATTTTCTTGTCTTTGTCTTCTTCTGTTCTTTCCTGCTCACACTCTCCATTTAAGCTGTCATTTAATATTTCCTGTATTTCCTGAAAAGCTGTATTTGACGTCCTGTTATTGGTTATATGTGTGTGAAGCCAGTGTGTGCATGCAGGTGGGGTTGTGAGTGTTTGGGTGTGTGTGAGGAGGGGTTCAGGGGGTTCTGTTATTTTCTCGTTGTGCTGTGGTTCATTACTGAGGATCACGTGCGGATGTGTTTCACTGTATCTGCTGCAGTTTTGGCAGCTGGTCAGAATCTTAGAAGGTGTGAAAGGGAGCGAGAGGTAGAGGAAGAAAGGAGGGAGTGAGGGATGCAGAGAGGAGAGGGAGATTTTGAGACAGTCGGTGGGGGAAAACAGCGCATTCTGGCAACATCTCACCTTCTTCCCTCAATTGAGGCACACATAATTCTGTTGTTTACCTCTCCCCATATCACACTCTCAAACTTTTGTTTCTTAGTTTGTCCTCTCCTTCTCTCTCCTTCTCTCTCACATCAATTCAGTCTCTCCCTTTCCCCAGTGAGGCATGTTTCCATCCAAATGTTGCTTTAAATTAATTTAGATAAATAACTTCATTGTGCGAGGTCCAAATCAGTACACATGACATCTAGAGCATTCTGGCCATCCTGTGATAGGGATCCCTCTTCTGTTGTTTGCCCTGAGGTTATTTCTTTTTTTCCATAGAAAATGAAAATGAGTGGCATTTTATGCATTAAACTACCTTTAAGAAAAATGAAAAATAATTGGTCAAATTTTGTACCGTTTTAAAAAATCCAATCAACACCGGATTTTTTTTTTTATTCAATCGAAGTGCCACATATAGAGGAAGTCGATGCCTGCATTTATAAGGTGATTATATCTAAAGCTCATTAGCCCATATGTTGACAGGAATACAACCCACTCTAGCTCATGAGTCACAGCCCACAGCAGTAGTCCAGGTCCGATTTGTTGAGAAGCGTATCATGGGGAGTTGACGCGTATCAAGATAACCCATGTGTGTGTATGTGTGTAAGTGTGTGTGTGTTGCTCCTAACTCTGATGAAAGTGTTGTTTCATGTTGCAGTTCAGCAGCAACTTCCGGGTCTGAAAAATTTAGACAAATATGGAAGTGCGGGTACATTGAAACTGAAAGTTGAATGTCGACGTACTATATCATGCAACCGTTATTGAAAGTTATGTGGTATAACAAGGTGAAACCAAAAAGAAAACACTGATTTTATGCTTGTTTATTAACATTGTTATGCTTGTAACGTATCGTTCTGTAAGAAGGTCCACCTAGGGCGGTTGTTAATTATTAGATATTGTTTCGATATCTTGTTATTATTTCAACACAAAAATGATCATTTTCTGCCCTTAACCACTTAGTTGTGTTATTTAAAATATATCTTTACACAACGTTAAGCTCATTGCTTTTCTGCAAATATGATACGAGGCTGGTATGAAACATTCAACGCATCTTGTGGTCTGCAGAAAAAGTACAATTCCAACATTATGTCTGCTGACGGTTTGTGGTCGTTACCTGCAACCACAGGCTACTGCTGCCTCTGAGATTTAGCACGTTCGTCCAGCCGAGCCAGAAAGTTTATTTTCACTTTTTTTCCCCTTACAATATCTGATAAGAAAAGTTGCAAACTGTGTCTATCTATCCCCCTTTTCTCCCCCCTTCTCCTTTCCTCTTCCTCTTTTTCTCTCCTTTGATTTCGTTCTTTCTCGCTCTATCTCTCTCCGCTTGCTATCCTGTTGTCAGCATGTCTTCCTTATCATGCTCCGCGTTCAAGGAAGCTAATTAGCTCGCCGATTGTTAGCTGACGCAGCACTGGAATTGACTGGCTGATTTCCAGACCGTACAAGTGCACGTGTCTGACACACACACACACACACACACACACATACACGCACACAAACACACACACTCAAACTGCAGGACCTCTACAGTAGTTCCTCAAATAACTCTCCTTCCTGTGTGTAAGTGTATGTGTGTGTGTGTGTGTGTGTGTGTGTGTGTGTGTGTGTGTGTGTGTGTGTGTGTGTGTGTGTGTGTGTGTGTGTGTGTGTGTGTGTGTGAGTGTGTGTGTGTGTGTACTCTGGTATAATGACTTGCTGGTTGAAGTGAGCTGCAGTCTTGGAGGTTTTGAAGCAGAGAAATGATGAGACTCTTTCTGCGTTGGACACCAGTTTATATTCAGCAGAGTTTCCTCTGATTCCACACAGCAGCAGGTTTTACACCACTGAGTGTAAAAAGGGAAAGTATGACAATAAATGACATTAACCGTCACCACTGCCTCTTTAACAGGAATACATGTTTTGCTTATTTTACACTTAAAATAGTTAATCTAAGCTTAATTTTTCCAAGTCTCATCGAGATCAAGATCTACACGATGAGACAACTGGAAAAAAAAACGTCAATCTAATTTAAATAACCTCAAATGTTTTTGAAAATGTTCCTTCAGACCAATGAGCTTCTGACTTGTTTTGTAGTCCCATCCAGAAGAAAGTTGAATAACAAAGGAATGCTACACAATAAATCAACAGATGAGGAAGAGGAACATTCTGTTCTTTTATATAAATCAGGAAACTCCGAGTAGTTGGTTACAGAAACCAACACTGGATTCACTCTTCAGACCGAGGAAGAAGTCAGGCAACAGGAGTCAAGATCCAGGGAATAAACGAGAAACAATTGCTGCTTGTCTCGAACGCCAAGACATATGTGCAGGGAATTATGAGCATTGACGTAAACCGACGCATTGCCCTGTCAGGACAGGTCACCACAGCTGTGTTGGTTTGTAGAAAACAATGAGCATAGGTTAGTTTAGTTAACTGTAGATAATATGCATAAACATATGATCACCACATCCCTGCTGCAATTTAATTTGGGAAACTTTGTTTGTCAAACCCGCCAACCCCAATTGTCCTTTACCACCTTAGCAGCAGCAAGAGAAAAATCACCACTATACCCCGCTCTGTTTACCATCTCAACAAATCAGGATAGAAACAATAAATCAATGGATTGTAACTCTTGCTGTCAATGGGGTGTGATCAGTCATCAACAATGTCTACCAGCCAACTGTCCATTTAATGAAAATGTCAACGGTTTTCCAGTTAAGAGACTACCCTGTTAAAGAAGAACCATTCTCAGGTGAAGTGCCTCATCCTTTGGGGACGAATGAACTAATGGGTGTGGAGTGATTTATAGAGACGCCACTGATCCATGAAGTGGGTTTTTTATTCCCCCTCTCTCTTTTCCTGTGGAGAGGTCAGAGGTTATGGTTCAGTGTCCTACTCAGCTGAAGGATATCCTCTGCTGAACCACCCTGCTGTCGAGCTGCGTTCAATAACATTTCATTAGCACGTGCAAGTTTTGGTCCAACTCTTTAGATTGATTAAATGTCCCCAAAGTCTGTCATCAGAACAGAAACCAAATCAGATTTGACTGTGGGTGTTTGTGTGTGGACAAAGACAAAGGCACAAAACACCAGAGGTATCACAAATTTAAGTTCTGCAAAATACGGGGCTCTCTTAATCCTCATCAACTAGCTAACATTACGGCTCAGTGGAGGAGTATGCCGTTAATGTTCTTATCTTGCGCCGTCTGGAGCCTCTCGACCACGTGTTACGGTTGGCGGTTGTAGTTCGATAGAAAGGAAATAGTTCCTACATGAAACGGTTCACAACGGCTCACAACAAGGTCAGTCGATTATCTTGATTAACAGCGTCATGATTCTCTGGAAAGTACCATTACTGTTCAGATTTTCCAATATATATCTTTTTTGTTGCATTGAGCACCACACACCGAGTGTCATTACATTTAATTAGAGAGAAGGTAGACATCTCTACTGTCGATTTCTGAAACACTCTGAAACTCACACCCAAATAATATAGATTGATTAATACGACTGCATGTAAGGGGGAAAATATGTATATTTGATTCAGGGGTGAACTGTCCCTTTAATTAAACTTTATCCCCAAATAACTCCAATGGGATTCTGGCATTGATGAGAAGCAGATGGCATTTCTACTGTAGTAGAATGGTGATGAAAAAAAAAAAATCATGTTTCATACATCATTTCATTTAAAAACAAGGGAAATAAACTTACATGAGGCAGAACACATAATAGAGGACAAGGATGCACTGAACCTCTTTTAGATCTGAAAATAATGTAATATACTTACTGTTATATCGGTTATATAGGTATGGTGCTATTTTCACATTGTATTAATACAATTATTATTTATAATAACAGTCATAATAGAAAGCGTTAGAAGTATCCCCTGATCAGAAACCAATTTATTTAACACAATAACAAGTTACGGTTATTACATCTGTTGACCACAGGGCTCTGCTGTCACGGTCTTGAATTCATACATGCATGTGATGCTATAGATGGCCTCCAGGTTAGAGAAATAAGAAAGATCATAATAGTAAGCAGGACAGTCTGCATGTGTTAACTCCATGTAGTCAAAACTCCTAAACTGCTCTCCGTCATCTGCAAATAATTGAGATCTTTATGCTCAACCCACCTTATTAAACTCAAACAGATCACTGACTGACTGTGTTCACTACTGGTGCAAAAAAAAAAGTAATAAAATCATGTTTAGTAATGCAGCTTTTGCCATAGCGACACACTGAAACAGTTGAACCTTTTCAGCAATTTTTCTTATTTTATTCCAACTTGTGGAATGGGATTTACAATTTGAACTAATATGATATATAAATGCACAATTGACCCCTCACTTAGCCCAGCTGCTACTCCATCAAGCTGTCAGAGGCTACCAAGTATCCCACACTGTCACTAACTGCACCCTCTGAAGATATATTATTGGTGCTTCTTGCCCGATGGGTACACCCTGCCAAATGCAACGAGTGGAAACTGACCAGCTGTCCCTTACAGATCAAGGACTGAGTTAGTAGTCCAATTGTGTAATGTATAACATGATTTATACATTAACATTTCTTTGTTTACTCACCCATAATTACTCCAAACACATCACACACTCTAATATTGAGACTGTTTCAGTTCTATGAGCCGGCCGAGTGTGCAATGTAGCCTTGCCCTCAAGTAAATCTATAAGCCACAGACCCATGCTCTGTAATTGTGTTAATATGTCATGCATAATTAACATGCAATACCATTTATTGCTTGAGGACCCTCTTATCGGGTTGAGAGATATCACTGGCTGATTATGTGTGTGAGCTGATCCAAACAACGGGGCAATTAAATCTGGTTGAGAAGAGGAGCTGATAGCTGCTGGAGTCACTCTACAAATTACTAGGGGCCAAACTTCAGGGGGCTTTAGATTATTATTTTTAATTTCTTATTAAAATCGCTGGATTTTAACCAATTGGCAGACTGGATAAAAATCAACCCCCTCTGTTATCGACAGCTTTCAGGTGTTTCTGTCCTCTAACATCTCTCTGCTTAGGGGCCCTTAGAAAATAAGTTTAAAAAACCCAAAAATATGATAGTAAAAGTGATACTGCCACAAAGATGATGATGTGTTGAGTATTAACCACTGAGCAGATCCCACGCAGAAATAAAGTGGTATCTTTGTACTATACCTTTAACATGCATGGAGCTGAGACAATGGCAGGTATCTATCAGCAATGCAGATTGGATAAAAACCTCAAGGAACATGTTTTTTGCATGTTTTTTAATTACTTTTACTCATTTTAAACATTTGTTGGTGTTGTTTGGAGAAGAAAAAAAGTATTTAGCTCGATTAAATTCTTAAATCACATCTAACGAGTGACTCAAAGGGACATTCCTTTCAGCGACAGCTACAGTAGACTTACCTCACGCTCTGAGACCGAAGCTCATTACATGACCTGCCAATAAACAGGATATTGAAGCACCAAGAAAACTGTAGAGAAAAACCGTGGAGGACTAATGAGGGATGATGTGCAATGGGGGTCTGAGCCCCCCTGGGAGATTAGTAGGTAGCTGAAAGGCAGGCAGTGTGGCTGAAAGGGGGGCCTCTATTCACCTTCCAAGCTCCCTGGAGGCCAACGCTATGGAATGCCAACTTCTAGCATCACACACACATGAATGAGTCCAGGCACATTCTCACACAACACAGCAGAGGCTGCTGAATCTGCTCCTTCTTCTACCATCCAACAAGCCTGGGTGGAGAGTGTAATGTTCTATTCATTCTATTCTAGTGGATAGTGGAAGTGAAAGGTGAAAATTATACACAGTGGCTGGTGAAGGAAGCAAGAAGTGAACCAGAACCAAATAATAAATAAATAAATAAATAAAGGATCTGCCAGAACTCACTGGAGAGCATGCCACTTCAACTTTTTCAAAAAGCTTGAAGAAACTGCATCCAAAACTTTTAGAGATTCCTGCTGGATGGAAATTACCATCAAAACTGCTCAGACAGTAGAGGGAGAAACAAATAACTCAAGCAACATAGAAACATGACAGTGGGAACCCAGTGGGGGCTTCCTCCTGTTGCCATGACTAGCCACAACACTGATGATATTTATTTTGCTCTGACTGTAGGTGATGCTCAGCATGACTTAGTTATCTTTGAGAGCCGCCATTGTTTGTTTTGAATATACAGTCGCCTCTCTGTGTATTTATTTGGGTTGAAATAAGTATGTTTGTTACATAAAGTAACTGTCTATTATGTAATTTACATAGGTGGCACTAAAGTCAAAATTTTCAATGTTGACTTTTGGTTTTACGTGGGACAGCGTTCTGCTGGGTGAAAGTCCTGTCTTTGTTGATCCATCCCTCCAACCGAGTTTCCTCCCTTCATGGTCTTTATTAGAGCTTGTTATCCAAACTTGAGACCGTCAAGGTATTGACTAAAATAACCCAGAACCGTGGAGTATCAAAATTTTCTCCAGTCAAACAACACCTGCAATCAATCTTTTTTATGCCCATATAGAAAAGAAAATGACTAATTGCACGGCTCTACTGGCCAGTCACCGCGAGCGTTCTTCAATTTATTTAAATTTGTGATTGGCCCAATACCGCAGCAGCTACAACCAATACAGCTGGGATTGACTGCTCTGAAAACCGAGTTTTCTGAGAAAGCTAGTAGGTAACAGTGCTAAGAGTGCAAAACAGTACTAACAACGGTCACAGGGCTAACCGTTTTACCTGTGTAAGAACTGGATGATGGGCTTCCCTGACAATGTTGTCCCGGCACTGTGGGTCAGGATGGTGTTATCAACAATAACTGCTAAATTAGCGTTGTGCAGTGCAGCGGTGATTAGCTAGCCAGTTGGATACACACACAGCCTTTACTCTCCTGGGTATCTAATAAAGTAGTCTGGTGGTATCGGTGTCACTTTAAGGGTACTGGTTATGGTACTGGCATGATCTTTTTTTAAACAATACCCAATACTCTTTGAACTATGTGACGTGACTTCCTTACAGGTAGCACTGCATGTCCTGCCTCAAGAAAACATGGTTTGTATACACATTGCAGTGCTTTACTTTATTAGGAAAATATTTATGTATGACCTTGTTGATAATTACATGCAAAAAAAAGGCTCATTGGCTTTTTTTTATTTCTCAAACGAAACCGCTCTGGTTTGTCTGTGGAGCATGTAAAGAGGATCCGGTGAAGGATCAGAGAAAAGGCAGAACGCTGACTGAAGTTGTATTAGACAGAGACGGAGGATGAGAGAGCGTGAGAGAGGTGAGAATAACTTGATAACACTCACTGGAGAAGATACCAGTCTTCATCTCTTTTATCTCACATAGAGGACTAAAAGAAGAGGAGGACACTAATGTCACCTATACTTTCATTACTGTCCTCACATTTAAAATAAGCTATAAAATGGGAATGTCAAAACGCTTCTTGTACCAGTAAGAGAAACATTTTGACATATGTGTAGGACGGACACATGGAAACACCAGCTATTAACCTCTTTGTGCACCCAATCATCCATCATGACTTCCCTCCTATGACTTTTTATGTGCTCACTACATTCTTTTCACAGTCAGGTTTTGTGCTGGGACTAATTAAGCCTGTCCGAACTTAACCAACTTGGATCTGAATTGATTCACAGCCGCAAAAAAAACCCTCTTCCTCTGGAGCTTCAGCACCGTCTCTCTTTTTTGTTGTTTGAGGGCCAAACTAGCCGGAAGGAGTTTTACGTCACTTCCGTATCATTATGACATCATAAATTTAGCTCACGAGCAGCGTTTCTGAGGGGGAGGGTAACTCCTTTTAGGCGTTGACTTCAGGTTTTACACTCTAAAGGTTTTGTGCTGGGACTAATTAAGCCTGTCCGAACTTAACCAACTTGGATCTGAATTGATTATTAATTACTTTTTTGGATCAAGTCTTTTTAAGCCAAAATGCCAACATTTTGAGGTTACAGCTTCTCCAATCTGAAAAATTGCTGTTGCTTGCTTTAAATGATTGAAAATGAAACATAATTGGGTTTTGGATTGAATGTCAAACAAAACAAGTATTAAGAAGTTCACTTTTGACATTTATATACAAAATTATTTATTGATTAATCAAGAGAGCAGTGATGAGATTTTAGCCATGTTCTTTTGTGGTGTTCAGTAAGACAAAATACAACCAACCAAAAAAATGCTGGACAGTAATAAAGTTATAATGATCTACAGTGTAGATCATTATAACTTTATTACTGACCAGCGTCAGTAGCGAGTTTGCAGCTTTTTCCCCCACTTTCAGGCCCTTTGATAGCAGCATCAGATGTAAATGGTCCAGAGAATGGGACTCCATTCCTCTCTGCTCCGCCTAAAGGAATAAAGAGATAAATTCGGGCCGAGCTCCACTGACAAATAGATGTCATGTCCAGGGGCTGTGCAGGTACAACTAAGCTGCTTCAAGCCACAAAAACAAGAGATAAGCTGCTGGCCTACAAGTCACCTCAGCTCAGGCTTAATTCATAAATTTTCTTCTTAAGGCAGCACTAACCTGGAGGGAAGAGGTGTGAGTGTGTGAGGTGTTCAAATCCTGAACCAGACGGATTAAGTGGAATCAGAAGTCTGCTGCCCTTAATAAAGGAAGGGAACCCCCCTCCCCACATTGTCAACATCAACCAGTGATCTACACTGTTTTCCACAGCTTCGTAATGAATAGTACCTATTTTAAAAGCTTTATAAATTAAAATAGCAATTATATTAATTATAACTGATAGTTTTGCTCTACAGAATTAGTTCTGAAGGCCTTGTGTACTTCTACTAAGTTGATGCTTTCATATCAATGTAACTTTAAAAGATAAAAGGATAATTTATTGTCAATATGGAAACATATCAAATGCACAACAAACTGCAGTTGCAACACAAGAAACAAACAAACAAAACTGTACTTTAATTTGCATCATAAGGTATGTAAACAGCAGCAATAAAAACAATTATCTGGGCAGATAATATGGATGACATCTTCTAATTAAAACATAACATTGTCCATCACTTTTGACTGATGTTTGAGCATCAAGCATCATGATGTAAACACAGAACTATGGAGCCAGGTCTCTGTGAAAATGTGGGCTGCTTTTATCCATCTTATTTTTCTGCGACCTGGCACCTGACAGCCAGCAGCAGGCTGGGTAGCGGAGTAGCTTCAGGTCCTAGCTGGGTTAGCTTAGGTTCCATCTGGGCTCTCCTCCCTAGGACACTTTGGTCCGGCAGGTCTGGCTCATTGGGCGGCCATGAGCTCTGATCGTGTGAAAGGTCGCTGCACCTAATCTCAACATTTCCTATTGAATGTTGACGAAGCATAATTCTGACATTTTGAAAGAAAAAGCTTTTGAAAGATGCTGCAACACATATGCCTGAGCGCCGGCGTTTTCAGGTTGTCATCCATCCATCTAAGCGTACATCCATCAGTGCCATTCTCTTGAAGCCTGGAGGGATTTCATAAATTTTGTCATGAACCTCCGACTGGAATCCAGGATGAACTCTTTAGAATTTGGTGGTCAAAGGTCACTGTGAGATCACAATTCATTATTTTAGTCAGAACTCTAATAATGATAATTCCACACAAACGCCTAATGAAACGGCAACATCACTGGTTGGTGGAGGCATACAACGGCAAGGCAGTAACTCTAGTGATATATCTTTTGAAACTTTAAGGACTCAGTACTTTTAGGACAATTATTTTTTGGGGGGGAAAAAACCTTTGAAATGTCCTTCATGATGGCGTACTGGATTGATTTCACGTTAAGATCAGTGATCATCAGATAAGGCTATCTGGTGCACTACAGCTATAGAAAGATGATTATACATGTCTGTGACGGTGGGAAATATGGATAAAAATCTTTATCAGGGTTTATATCATGAAAGCAATACACATTACTGTGAGCTATTAAATGTTTTTGGATTTCAATTGTGACTCTTTATATGGTAATGTGTTAAATAACCTGATTGGAATGTTTTTAACCCAGTGAGTAGTACAAATCCATAATATCTACCAGAAGAGCAAAATCTAACATCCCATTTGTAGGTCACCTGACACTAAATACATGCATCAGCCAAATATGTGTTCACACGTCTAAAAGTCAAGCCCTGGATATCATGTAGTGATCCCAGCTGGCGCTCTGAGCTCCTGTAGCGAACCATCCGTAGTACTTTGTGAGTACTATTCACTGCGTGTACTGGAGCTCGGCCTCTTTCATTTCCTTTCCAGGATGTTTCGCTACACGCCTCCAAACGTCCGCGACGCCTCCATCTTGCTTATAAAACTCAAAAATGCTCTAGGAGTGCACTGTCTGCACGCCTCTTCACTCCTCCACTTTTCCATTCTGCCATAATGACAACACAGCGGAGCATGACACGAAGTAGAAAGCCCTTCTGAGCCATTAAGAGATGGACACAGACAGGATGGAGTGTTTACAGTGAGCCGGCCTCTTTCCTGCTTTCCAGCTCTTCAATTTCATTTGTCTCCCATCCCTCATTCTCCACTAGCACTTCATATCTTTTTAGCTCACCCCTCTGCTGTCTGTCTTTATCTGGGTTCTCTCCATCACACATATCGTTCTCAGTTCACCGCCAAAGTCCCATAGCTCACATTCCTCTTATATTATTTATTTAACCAGCTCCCCTTGTCAAGTGCTTTCTTCTGCCTCTTTTCTCCCACTACTTAATTTGAAAAACTAAATAACAAATCTCTGTTGTATTAAATTATGCACTGGAATAAGGCAAAGTATGTTGAAAATACCAACATACTCTGCCAGAAAAAATAAAAAGATACAACAGATTTTTTTCCTCTTATCAAACTCCTTTGGGGATTTTGCTTAGAAATCAAAAAACAGCATCAGTCATGTCCGAAACAATATTTGTTTTCAAGTGACATGGCCCCTTAGGAACCATAGCAACTATGAAGAGAGTAAACAACAGCGTCACTTGACATGACGGCCGCAAAAAAAAAACCACTTCCTCCGGAGCTTCAACACCGTCTCTCTTTTTTGTTGTTTGAGGGCCAAACTAGCCGGAAGGAGTTTTACGTCACTTCCGTATCATTATGACATCATAAATTTAGCTCACGAGCAGCGTTTCTGAGGGGGAGGGTAACTCCTTTTAGGCGTTGACTTCAGGTTTTACACTCTAAAGACCTTTTACATGTACAAAAATACATATAACACACTAAAGAAGAGGGAAAAAGTGGAAAAGCATAATAGTGCCACTTTAAATGTGGAGGACGAGTCGGCTAAGGCTAATATACCATACAGGTAAGACCTGAAACTGCTAAATTTTTATCAGCAGCTCATAATACTGTAAAAAAAGAGTTGGAAAATAGTAGAAATACACCATTTTCATTGAAGCAATTGAATTAAGTGCAGAGCACATGAGGAGGATTTCAGAGTCGGGATGTGAATACGTTTTCAGTTGTTGCAATAATGTCAGTAATGGCCAACTATCCTGTAACCTTTTGTCATTCAGACATTAAGATAAATGGTATATTCTATCCCCTGTAATCTCTCTGCCCCACTTTTCCTCCCCTTCTCTCCCCCCTCGTCCATCCTGTGTTTTTAGGTAGACAATTTGAGGAGGTTATTAAGGTTGAAGAGGCAGAGCCTGACATTAAGGTAATTCATCACACTATTGAGGCTTCACGCTTGTCACATTGTGCATGCTGGGCCTGCGCCTCCGTGCTGTGTCTTTCAGAGTGGGTGTATGACAGACAAATAGTGTGTGTGTGTGTGTGTGTGTGTCACTGTCTGAATATGTGTGTGCAGCTCAAGGCTTGGGGGCTAATATTGCCTCATAACAGACTATTTTCCATGCCACATTACGCCTCGCTCCCTCCTCCTCCCTCCCAACATCCTCTTTGCCTGTCTTGTCTCAGGCTCAATATAATAAAATAACCCAGCATGCCGCGGGCTAGCGCTGCCAACGCAACTTTTTGCTGAGCACGGCTGATCGATAGAGGGTGGGAATATTTTTCCACACGCCTCTGTCCTCTTGTACCGAGCCATCGACCCTGTCTCAACGACGAGGAAACCAAGGTGAGCAGGGGAGACGGACAGGTGGCTCTTCGTTTCGATCGGTGCATTGCTCACTTTATATGCTCATGACAGCTGGGGGAAATAAGGGGGGGGGGGCGACGGGAAGAAAAACGAGGAGAGGATGATGTCGGAACATCAGCGTGTGATGTAAAGTAGGGAGGTGCAAATTAGTGAGACTGTTCGTCAACAAAAGGTCACAAAAGGTCATCTGCATAACAACTTTCATTGTTATGCAGATGATACCCAGTTATATCTATCAATTAAGCCAGACGAAACTAACCAGTTCTCTAAACTTCAAGCATGTCTTACGGACATAAAAACCTGGATGACCTGTAACTTCTTAATGTTAAACTCTGAAAAAAGTTATCCTACTAGGCCCAGATCACCTTCGAAATCAATTATCTAACAATATAGTTTCTCTAGATGGCATTGCTCTAGCATCCAGCACTACCGTTAAGAACCTTGGAGTTATCTTTGTCTATCTGTCTTTTAACTCTTATATAAAACAGATCTCAAGGACAGCCTTTTTTCATTTACGTAACATTGCGAAAATCAGGCAAATCCTGTCTCAAAGCGATGCAGAAAAACTAGTTCATGCATTTGTTACCTCTAGACTAGATTACTGTAACTCCTTATTATCAGGCTGCTCTAATAAGTCTCTGAAATATTTACAGTTGATCCAGAATGCTGCAGCACGTGTTCTAACAAAAACTAAGAAAAGAGATCATATTACTCCAGTATTAGCTTCTCTGCACTGGCTCCCTGTTAAATCAAGAATAGAATTTAAAATTATTTTACTTACCTACAAAGCTCTAACTGGCCAGGCACCGTCTTATCTTAAGGAACTTATAGTTCCATATTTCCCAACTAGAGAGCTGCGCTCAATCAATGCAGGGTTACTTGTGGTTCCTAGAGTATATAAAAGTAGGATGGGAGCCAGAGCCTTCAGTTATCAGGCTCCTCTTCTGTGGAACCAGGTTCCAGTTTCAGTCCGGGGGGCAGACACACTCACCACTTTTAAGAGTAGGCTTAAGACCTTCCTTTTTGATAGCGCTTATAATTAGGGCTGGTTCAGGTTCGCCTTGGTCCAGCCCCTAGATATGCTGCTATATGCCTAGACAGCCGGGGACTACTTAGAATACACTGAGCTCCTCTCTCCTCTTCTCTCCCTCCTTCTTTATGTATTAATCTCCTATTTATGCACATTACTGATTTTTCTGTCTGCTTCTTTCTGAAGTCAGTTTTTTGCTTCTGCTTTTTCGGTTAGTTTCCTCACATTAGATAATATTTATTCAGGGAGTGCAGTTAGTGACAGTGTGGGCTCCATGCTAGCTTTGACAGCTTGACGGAGGAAAGCAGTGGGGAGCGGGGCTTATTAAAGGGTCAATCTTCGTATCGCTCTTGATACTCAAGAAACACTAGACTGGACATGATCCTTCAGGAGACATCTGAGAAGAATTTCCACCGAAAAGAGTATGCTGCACTGATTCTAAAAACTTGTGCTTTGGAGCACTGAAAGGAAAGGTTATTACAGAAGATGTGTTACAGGTATGAAATGAAAGGATTATAACAGAAATGAAAGAATTTCAGGTGGGATGTGCAAATCATGAATAAATCCTGAACCTCAGCATTTCAACAAACCAAGTTGAACTTTGTCTGAAGTGTGAGCTGAAAATGAATTTGAGACTTCTCCGTTCTCCCTTTTTAGGTGACAGGAGGAAGACAAGAACAACTGCGGAAGAAAGTAAAGAGAAATTGCACCAAAAACAACAAATGAGAATGAAATTGCAGTTTGCTCCATTTAGGAGTAGTATTATCAGGGGGGCTCTGTCTTCAGCCCAAATCCAAAAGGCAATTTGCAGTTTTACTTTACAAATTACAGACGCTGCAGATTTGCTGAAATCACTGGCAGTTTCGGCAATTATTACAAATCACCGGATATCCCCTGGTAGTGTTAGAGCTGAGTGAACAAGTTATGAGAGAATAAGTGCTGAATTTCTGACGTTCTAACCAAGAGAGACGGAAAAAAAATAGTAGATGCTTTTAAAACATAGGGAAATTATGAAAGAACTAACTGTAAATGAATAACTTTATATTCTTTAAAGGCACCATCGTCTGATGTGCTTTGAACGGTCAGCCATGTCTTCTGCCCTGTTGATGAATCCCATTCTTGTTCAGATGATGTGTATTCCATGTCGGAATGAAACAGTCCCATTTCCATGTCCTGATTGAAATGGCTGTAGTTTAGGTCACAGTAATGTTCTGCTAAAATCACCTGCCTGTCAGGCTTCCATTGTCTTTCTGTGTGGAGCACTTGTTGCCAGTGAACTTCCTGTGGAATTATTAACGTCAGATCACACGGTAAATGTTGTCCCCTCGCTCTACCTCGCTGCTGCTCTTCCCAGAGACAAAGGGCTTATTTTTAGCCGAGTAATACACATGCACAATCACAATCCCCACCCGAGTCACGCTCCATCGTGAGCACAGAGGTATGCAGAGAGGCAGGCTTTCACAAAGATGTCGTTTTGTCCGTGAGACAAAAAAAATGCTTCACATACAATAGGAAAAGTGTCACACCAGTGCGCGTCTCTACCATGAACACACACATGGCCTCTGAATCATTGAAGTGACACGGAAGTGTGTGCAGTCTATTCTTTCAACCGCCATCAGAAACAGAACAATTGAAATGAGCGAGAACATTTTAAAGGGCTAAAAATTCACCTGTTGATGCTGCTACACTTTTCAGAAAGAACATTTTGTTGCTCCATTTATTTGAAATATGAAAGGAATGATTCATTATTTAAAGTTACTGTGAGGAACTCTTAATTTAATACTGATGTCTCTTTATGACCTACTTGCACCAACAAGACCATCAGCGAAAAGATTGGCTATTTCTATATAGTTATTTCTTGATGCTTGTCATTGGTACCACTGAGTTGGATTCGGTGCAAAATCAGTTCCATCATGAGCCCTAAACATGACTTTGTTGCTGGGTAATTTATATGCTGATAGAATTAAAGTGTCATGCTACAAGTAGATAACCAAAGGAATATAAACCATATGCGATGAGATAATGTCTCCAATTAGCATTGTGGTGAAGCCAAGAGATCTGACCACAAATCAAACACCATGTGCTGTAAGATTAATTAATGGACATGTTAGCATTAGGGTTGTGTCGGTATATGTGTAGCTAAATCAGCAAAGCTGGTTGAGGATCCAGAGTGGCATTAACAGTCTATTAGTAGGTCTAGCAGGTCCATTAGAGCAAGGGTCCTTAACCTTTTATATGCTGAGAACTCCCCGAGCTACACTCTGGCTCATTAAAACATATTACCTCTTCACGGCTGAACACAAACCAAACAAGAAAGGTCAAACTACCAAACACCTCATTAACAATCTGACATTTACGAAAAGGAAGTGAAAACCTCGACAGCCAGACTCATTAAAACATATTACTTTAGTTTAACTGCAAAACAAACCAGACAGTGCGAACTATAGAGCCAATTATCAGCATTATGTTAGAGAAACAAAAAACTTGCTGGAGCCAAAACAAATAAACTCAATAGATTGCAATTTAGTAACATTGTTTCAGTCTCACAATGGAAATAGGTGTACGTATTTTCCGCACTATAGGGCGCACTGGATTATAAGGCGCACTGTCAATGAATGGTCTATTTTCGATCTTTTTTCATATATAAGGCGCACCGGACTATAAGGCGCATTAAGCGAAACAAAACAGTCAGTCAGTCAAACTTCCTCCACTTCCGTACCATTGATTCATTAACGTTGAATTCTCTCGCAGCTGCTCTATTCCCATCTGATAAGCCTTGAGTTTGAAGTCCGCGTCGTAAGCGTGTCTCTTGACCGGTGCCATGTTGGGGTCCTTATACACACACACTGTAATATTATGGTGAAGCACAGTGTGTATTACTCCGCGACGCTCCTGACTACGGTGGCCGTGATGCTGCTGCGGTGCGGCTTTGTAGTTTACCAAAGTCGTACTAAAACATTTTGACAGAGCGCCGTGTACCACACAAAATCGCTTCGAGGTCAGTAAACACAACCAGAATTAATCCATATATAAAGCGCTCCGGATTATAAGGCGCACTGTCGTTTTTTGAGAAAATTAAAGGCTTTTAAGTGCGCCTTATAGTGCGGAAAATACGGTAGTTCAAACTTCTGCAGTAATGTCAGATATCAGAAAATGGATTTCAAGCAATTTTTATCTTATTTCCAGTTTGTATCTTTTTATTACCCATCATAAACTTCCAGTCTATATAATTCATATCTGCACCTCTTTGACTTCACTTTCTTTTAAACAGAATTGGATTCCTGGATGATTTCTGTTTTTCTTTGTCCATGTACCAAACTTTGCATTCAAACTTTGCTGATATCTGACCACAAACCACAAACATCCCCCAAGTGACTGGTTGCAGTTGGAATGCAAGGTGCAAATTTGCAATTGCATTTGTTAGTTGCGGTTTGCAAACACAACATCCAAAGTTGGCCCTGCCTCCTCCGGCTCAGCGAGGATTAGGGTGCTTTCCAGCGTGTGAAATCAAACCCCATATTCACACGCTTGGAACAAGCTTTGTCCACTTTGCCTTTCTCTTTCGCTTTATAGGTAAAGAAATCGACAAACCACACAGACCTTATGTTGCTGTAATCAACTGCTCCAACAAGAAACCTTTGGACAAATTTTAAAAAAAGACAGCAATATCCACAAGACTCTGCTCTGTAGTGGCGGTGTCCTCAGATGTTCTGTAAGGTTTTTTACCAACTAACATTTTATTTCGCTTTCTCCTTTTATGTCTAAACAAAGTTGCGCACCATCAGTGGGAGTGAAGTACCTCTAATCACAGCACTGGATGTACCCAGATGAAACTCTGCCCCGCAGGTAAAGAACATTGTTGGTGTTATAAAAGCTTTTACACAACAACTGTGGAAGTACTGTCTGAACAAATGTTCTTCAGAGGAGTTTTTTTGTACATTTTAGAAAACAATACACATATATATGAAGAATCTTCGCCTCACACCTGATTCTTCACTTTAAAGAGAACAGTGTATTGACAGAACTTGCTGTCAGGATTTGGGTTGTTTGCTTGTCAAAGACACACCAGTGCAAAAGGAAAACTCCATGGAGGATGACCACGGGGAGGAAATATTTTCAGTGTAAAATGCTGAATAACAATGAAACAAAAAGATAATGTTTTCCTAATGCTCGTCTTTCTTAACAGGGGTGGCCAATGTTTGAGGGCCATATATAGAAAAATATACCAGGCCTAACAATATTAAGTATGTAGTTACACTGCAGAAAAAAAATACTGATTCTACAACAGAAAAAAAAAACATTTACCAGTGTACTTATAAGTTATAAGTTATAACACTAACTTATAACAACACAGACTAGCAGCTTTTAAACAAACTTGTATGGAAGGCCAGCTGTGTCTTGGGATGTCCACAATATACCGAGTATTGGGAGACAGGAGGATGATGGCTAAAATGTCATCCCTGATGGACAACACCTCCCACCCCATGCAGGACACCCTGACAGCTCTGTACAGCTCCTTCAGCCACCGGCTGCTTCACCCCCGGTGTGTGAAGGAGAGGTACCGCAGGTCCTTCCTTCCTGCTGCTGTCAGGCTGCACAACCAGCTCTGCTCCCAGTAGACCACACAACAATAAAAATCTGCCCAATTCAAATAATCTGTGCAATACAATAATTATTATGTCTGTATATATAATATTTTAGTTATTGTGGATTTTCTTTTCCTTTTTTTCCTTACTTATTTATTATTCTTTACTGTGTAATAACTTATTTACTTATTTATAATACTTGTTTTGATCTTGTTTTTTACTTATGTCTCTTGTTTGCACTATCCTCTCTGCTGCTGTAATCCCGCAAATTTCCCCGCTGCGCGACTAATAAAGGATTATTTTATCTTATCTTTTAATAAAGCAATGTTCATTCTTTTTTAATCAATTGTATTTTTTTCCCTCACAAAATAATCAAAAAGAACCGATAAGTAGTATCGATAAGGAACCGAAACCGATAAGCAGTATCGATAGTAGTACTAGTATCAATAAAATCCTAACGATACCCATCCCTAGTTCTATCACATAGCAAACAGAGTTTCTCATGTTTGTGATATTGTCAGAAAATAAAAAATCCTCAGCCTGAGGCTCTAAATGAAGAGGGATTAGAAATGACCAGAGCAAACTGGCCCCAGATGGAGGTTGTGACATCGATTGAAGGAGAGGCGATGAGGTGTTGGAGTTGCTCAGACGCAGACCTCTGGCAGATAAATGGCTCTGTTTCTCTCATCAGCATCAGAAACACAACATCTGCTTCTCTGTCTTTCCGTTACATCACTCATTGACTGCAGCAGGTCACTGCGCTGCTCTTCACACTGTCCGCACACCAGTGTGTCTAATAACATCTGTTAATCTATTTCTGCTTTTGTGTGTGTGTGTGTGTGTGTGTGTGTGTGTGTGTGTGTGTGTGTGTGTGTGTGTGTGTGTGTGTGTGTGTGTGTGTGTGTGTGTGTGTGTACGTATGATAGTTAGTGTGTGGCACTTTCACATACAGTTAACAGTGGATGTGTCAGCCTGACTCATCACCCCGGTCTGCAGCTGGCTCCCCTGCACATGTTATATTCTGTCGCTGTGAGACCAGGACTTATTCAGCCAATCAGCTCAGATGGAGATAGCAGATAAAGGGACCTGCTGTGTGAGCTGCTGCCCCGTCTCCAAACACGTCTGCAGCCACAATCAATGTCTGCGATACAGGGAGGTGAGGAATCAGCTGACATGTCGCCATACTGCAATATGTCACATCATTGGCAGAAATCCCAGCAGCTGTGTTGACTCAACAAAACATGTCAAGTTTGATTATTGAGTGTGGAACGGTTCCCAAGTGCTGCCCACAAAAAAATAATCAGAAAAACAAACAAATAAAAACCTCTCCATAAATGCAAGAGACAGGACAAGTAGGCTCAGTGGACCAGAATGCATTGCAATCAGGACCACAGAAATAGACCTATCAAGTCCAACTAAACTTTTACCATCATGTCGGCTCTCTCCCCCAACTAGTCCTACTGACCGCAACTGAGTCATGTTTTTAAAGAAAGGATGCACTGATACCAGATCAGATATCGGCCCTGAAATAGTTCGATCGGGTATTGGTGACATTGTAGACGATCTATTCAATTATATTCAATATTTTGTTTATATACTACATTATATACATTATGGACTGGAATTTTGATTCCTCTTAATGTTTTGACAAATTTGTGGTTGCATTAAAAGGTTTACACTTTAATTGAAATTCCTATTAATTTTGAAAAGGTTTAACCAGTTTACATTTTATTATTTCAATATCAATAAATAACAGTTCAATACAATTATATCTATGTATTTGTTAATTCTTGTTTCTGAGATTTAAGAAAGCAATATTGAAGTCAACACTGATGTTGACTGTAACATAAAAGAATAATCGTGGTCCCTTCCAGACAGTGAGGCATACACCTTGTTAATTCAACACTGTATTTAGGTCTTTACAGAAGAGCATTTCGGGCAACACTAAATTCCGACAGCTGGCACTGAACCAAACAGTTCCTGATTTTAATCAGAACTTGCTTTTGCATTTTTTTCCCAAAACTGAAAGACCTATGGTCTCAGCACTTGGACCATGCTAAGCTCTGGACTGTCTTTGGAACGTGCAACCGACTGACATTTACTGCTAATGTAAGCAAAAGAAGAAAACATAACAGTGGAGAAGTTCCTGGAGGACACACGAGCTTCGCTGAATGCTGACTCTGTCTCCTCTCCGTCCTTCCCTGATCCCTTCGGCTGAGGCTGCTGCTGTCGAATATATGAGACCGGACAGTTGTTTGTCTATTAGCGCCGCTAATCACACTGAGTCACCCATGTCAATAAAACTCATTATGAGAAACAAGCGGCTCATCAGCGGGCCACTGCCCTGCTTATCAGCACAGCCAGGTCCAATTCATCACTACCGCGTTTATGAAACATCATCTTTTAAAAATCACAGTGGTGGCTGGGCTGTAACTGATTAGTAACGTAAATGCAGTAACTACAGTTTGTACATATATAGATATATACATAATATTTTAGTTTGCTCATTTTCACTTGGTTTAATGCTTTGAATCAGGCTGCTTTTTCTTGATTTTTCCTCTATAGGCTAATTAGTGGGGTCGGATGCATGTGTAATTTTTCTCAGTCATTTCAAATTGGTGTTAAAGTTAGGTTTTCACTTCTAAGTTGAAGTTTAGGGTCTATAGAAAAATTTGAGTCCGAGTGTCAAACACACAGATAAAAAATGGCCTCTAGGGGGCGCCGCAAAATATGTAAACTGCTACAACTTTTGATTAGATTAACCAAATTTAACAAATGAGGTATGTATGGATTCAGAATTAAAAGGAGAAACTGGTATGCTAAGCATTTGGTGACCAGATAAAAATAAATACACTTTTAGCCCAAAATATTACATGGACACAAGCGAAATTATGCTTTTTTAAAGATAAAGTCTGAAAATATCCTCACAGTTGCTAAGGAATTTTACTTTTTAATGTTATTTCACAAGTCAAGACTGTGTGGTGATTAAACTGAAATTGAAATGCTCCTCACTCTTCTATTCTATGCCCTAGGAGGCGCCGCAAAATGTAGTAACAGCCATGAACTTTCTATGTATTGATTTAGGATCAGGTGTCTCAACTTTTTTCAGTCAGTCAATCAATCAATCAATCAATCAATCAATCAATCAATCAATCAATCAATCAATCAATCAATCAATCAATCAATCAATCAAGCCAACAAGCCATCATTTTATTCACAAGAAATTTTCACAAAAGAACTTTATATCTGGAAGAAAGTAAATCAATAACAATAAGAAGATAAACAATAGTTTTTCTGGCATTCAAAAAATGAACAGAGGACCATAGGGCTAACATTTATTCTGAGAACTTCACTCTACAATGATAACTATAATTTACTTCTTTGATTTATTCTATGTCAGTCTTAGAAGTTCTGACATGTGCACTTGCACAGACGTGTGCACTTTAACTTCGCCTTCATGCACTTGCACCGAGAACTGGCAGGTCGACTTGTACAAGTACTTGTACAACCACACTTCACATCTAGTTGGAATACGTCTTTGGCAAGTGGTAGCGTAGTCCAAATGGGAAGAAGTTTGCTGTCCTCTTCTTTCCACCCATGGTCAGTGGGGTTGTTGTCAGGCATTATAGACCTAAATGAATGAATACATAAATGCATGGTTTTTTTGTGATTATATAGTACTCAAATCCATACAGGTGCATACTTTGTGGGCTGTTGTCCAGATGCTTGCTTGGAAGACACTCCTTTTGAGATGTAGATCCAAAGCATCCATTGTTGGGGGATTCTTTCAACATCCCTCGTCTTCTGTGAGAATAGCCTCATTCGAAGAAGATCAACATCATTTTCCTCATTTGATTCACTGGAGTACAGCCTACAGACAAAGTTTACTGCAACTTCTTTCAGCCTTGGAGAGGTTTGGAATGGAGTCTCAATGATGGTTGCGAACTCCTCTGTCAAGTGTGGAACTTCGTGCATCAATTTGCAGCAGGATCGCTTACCCCTGAACTTGAAAGAAGATGTGCTGTCTGATCCCGTGAATGCGTGGAAGAGAGCCATGGCTTTACATGTTTCTGTGCCCAGTTTTGTGGCGAGAGTGTTCAGGGAGATCATTCTTGATGTCTTTCCAGTTTTGAAGCAGATCCAGATTTCTGCAGTTGCATTCAAAGCCTTGATATGATGGAAATTACTCAGCAGGATTACGACAACATCTGTGTCTCCAGTATAGACCATCCCAACTGATGCTGTTTGGAGGGCATGGAGAAGATGCACTAGGACACGAGTGTCAGCTTCCTCGTGGTTGCAGCGATCCATTGGAGGACTGTTTCCAACATGGTGGACGCAATCATCTGCTGTTATGTAGACATCTTTGTCATCTGGGAACTGTCCATTTGTTACAAGCGCAGTTGACAGGAATGAAAACAGTTCTGTCTTATTATCCTCATTTGCCAGAAATGCCTGCCAATCTCTTGGGACTTTGGCAGTGCCAGAGATGCGTTGTCGGGTGCCTGATCCTCGCTTTTCTCTTGTTCCTCCTTTGATTGTCAAAGCACGATACTGGTCCCAGACGATGTCCACTCGTGTTGATCTTTTCAGGTCACGTTGAACTCTTGGGCAGAACACCTTGTCGAAGTAGGACTCAAAGGTCTTCCCTTGGACAGTCGTGCCAGGCAGTGAATGGATAAGTGCTCCACCATCAATGACAATGAAATCATAAAGATCTGGTGCAACTATCTCCTCACTGTCAGATATTCCTCCACTCTTAGGATTCCCCAGGATGTAAAACAACAAATCTGATTTCGTACAGGAGTTGAGGGATCCTTCGCATGACAATGCAGGTGGGTATGGAGAAGACTCGTGGCAGAAAAAATCTTCCAAATTCCCACTCCGGCTTTCCAGCACAATGAAAGCTTTCCCATAAAGCTCTGCATGACGTTTGAAGTGCTGCATCCTCAGTTTAGCTGCTGTCTTCTTGCGTGTTTTCTTCTCATGGAACAACATCAAGTTGTTTCGCTTGATCGGAGCTGTCAGTGGTGTGTCATGTGAGTCCAGCACATTCTTTTTGAAGTTGTTGTACTGCTCTTGTCCCATTGACTCAACTTTAAGGACCGATGCTGCAGCGGCTGCAGACTCGCACACCTTGTTATCTAAAGTAACCAGGTCTTTACTGCTCTCCTCAAAGGGATTCCCATTGCTGAGCAACAGCTCCATCAGGTCTTTGGTGTGACGTTGAAAACGCTGCTGTGATGCTGATCCTTCCTCGTGATGAGGACGCCATTCGGAGTCATCACTGTCATTTACAGTGGTAAACTCTTCCAGGACACGGCTGATTTCCGGGCCTGTCACAATCCAGCGTTCCAACATGTCCGGGTTCTCTGTGAGGCCAATTATGCCACCCACTCCTTTCACCCTTTTGTTGGCTTGCTCGTGTGCTTGGTCATCATGTTTCATAGCAACTTTGAGGACATTTCCAGACTTTATCTCCAAAAAAAGCATAATTTCGCTTGTGTCCATGTAATATTTTGGGATAAAAGTGTATTTATTTTTATCTGGTCACCAAATGCTTGGTATACCTGTTTCTCCTTTTAATTCTGAATCCATACATACCTCATATGTTAAAATTGGATAATCTAATCAAAAGTTGTAGCAGTTTACATATTTTGCGGCGCCCCCTAGAGGCCATTTTTCATCTGTGTGTTTGACACTCGGACTCAAATTTTTCTGTAGACCCTAAACTTCAACTTGGAAGTGAAAACCAAACTTTAACACGAATTTGAAATGACTGAGCCTTATACGACCCCACTAAATGGCCTGCTACTTCATAATGTAGCTTGCCAATTACATTGTTCCTTTCAGGACTTAGTTAGGCTACTCGGAAATGCCAGAATTTGTAACTTCAACTACTTTTTGTGTTCTAGGAAACTTTCATATTATGGAGTGACCCAGGTGGTTCCCAGACTTCTACAGGCGGCCATCACTGCGATGGCATTTTCCAAGAAAAATTACCACATAGACCTGTCTTACTTATATCATAAAGTACAAGGCGATATTCTAGACAAAGCATGTTTTAAACTTAATTTTGTTAATGCACCAAAGTCACACTAACTAGGCTGTGCTACCATCAGCTGCTCCAGCAACACACTATGAACTTTTGGAGAGCAAAGAAGTTCTCCGTTAAATCAGAATCACTCTAATTCATTCTTACTTTTTTTGTCTCCACATTTTCCAGTTTGTCTCATAAGGTCTAACCAGGGTGTCATCCGCCTCCATGTGGCGCTCTGTACATGTTTCCCGGTCAATATGCCACACCAACTCATGTTTCAGACTCTGGTAAAATGAGGCATTTCCTCAGATTACATGAGAGACAATGTGTGCTCATGTGTAATCATATGTAATCAGAGCCAGTATTGGTATAATTACTACACAACACTCTCACGTACTGTGCCAGAACCAGAGTGACGCTTCTGTTTTGACATCGGTTTACCTTGCGCGAGATCACAAGATCATGTGAAAAAATTGCAGGATCACAAGATCACACTTAAATACCGCATGTTGTTTTACTGGTGTGGTTATCCAGTGCAAAATATTGCCAAATGGCTGACATTTTGCTAGCTCTTGCTAACATTACATTCTCGGCTAGAACCTGCCCAATCAGATCTGAACATGTGCAACTCTAAACAGAGATAGGAAAGAAGAGTGATGGCTCCCTCATTAGTTACTTCCAACATTGATTTCGGACACAGCAATCTTTTTTTTTTTCAGAACTGATGATGGAAGGAGCTAACAAGTGAGCCAGTAAGGGGGCGTTTGCCAACTGTGATGAACCCAAACATCTCTGCGTTTATTGGCTGTAGTCTAAGCCCAACCTATAAATCAAAAGGCAGATCAGTCTAGACAAAATGTTGCAATCTTGTCATTTAATAAGGTTTTTGGTTTGGTTTTTGGAATTTCAACCATGGATGTGCAGACAATCATGTTTCTTAGTTTCAAAATGATGTGGAGCACTAGAATTTAAACTTCAGGAAAAAATGGGTTGTGATTAACTCCCCAACTGAAACCTAGGGGTTTAACTAGTAACTAAACGTTTTCAGGGTCATTCTAAGGCCATATCAACATTTTCACGATGCTCTGTGCTGCTGTCTCTCCCTCTCTCTCCCATTTATTCTGTACGCATTCATTATTGATTACTCTGAATGTCAGCAGGTCAGTCACTGAGGTGTAATGTAAAATTAAAGGGACACAAACGGTATTTGCGCAGAAATGGTCATATCACTTTGAAACAACTCTTCAGATCATTAAATGGTTCTTCCGGTGAATAAAAATGTATTTTAACCGTGTAGAAAACCAAAAACTGAATTCATTTTTTATCACATTTCAAAGCTGAAGTGCTGATACACGTAAATGCTTCAATTCCCGACACACACAGATGTAAGTAACAGATGCAGATAAACAGACAGAGATCATATTAAACATGCAGGAGCTTAACCAGCTAAATAATTCGACTAATACAGATGTGTTGCGCGCGCCAGCTGCACTATGCTGAGGTGTGCGTCTGTCAGCTTCACCACTGTTGTTGTTGTCACATGTTAAGCCAGATTTCGTCAGTTAGCGTTTAAAGCCTATTAACAGTGTCAGATGTGATCGGGAGCAGCTGGACGAACAGTGAAGCTGACAGCGTGTTGCCTTCAGCCAGAGACACACATCTGCATGTGAAGCTGTCAGCTTAGCATTCCTGTTAGCTTCTAATGTGATATTGATCCATGTAGGATGGCTGGCTTTTTTTTTTTTTTTTTTTTTTCTCTGCCTGTCTCTACACAGGAAGTACAGAGGTCAGGGTCTGATACGGAAAAGACCTCTGGGGACTCGATTCAAGGCATCAGTCTGTCAATGAGGTGTATCAATAACTTGAGTGCCTACTCAGTGTGTATTGAACTGCTGAAATAACTAGTTAATGAATCGATAGGCCGATTTGGTTTCAACAGTTCTGATGAATCAATTAGTCCACAGTTATTTAAACAAAAATATCATCTTCTCTCTGATTGCAGCATCTCTAATGAGTGGTTGACTGTTTTTTTTCTGTGTTGTATGAATGTTAACTGAATATATTTGGGTGTTTCGGAACAAAACAATTGCAGAAGTCACCCTGGGCTCTGGGAAACTAAAATGAATATTTCACACGTTTTAGATTGTTTTGATATGGCCTGCCTGTTTTCCTTACTCTCTTATCTTTCAGGTCCTGCCACTCGCACAATCTAATCACTCATTCCCCTCACCTGGTCTTCCACGCCCACCAGCAGCGCATTCTCTGATTAGTCCCTCACTGTCCGTCCACTTGCACCTGATTCATGCCAGATTGTCTTGTGTGTTACTGCCAAGCTCTACAGAGTTATTCTGATTCCTGTATCTGTTCTGCCTGTTTCGACCATGCCTGCCCATTTGGACTCTGGATTCTCTGCATGCCCCTTTTCGGATTTGTTTGCCTGTGTGACTGATCGCCCGGTTTTGACCCTGCCTGAATTACCAAGTAAACTGAACAATCCTTGTATCTCTGTCTCATTGTAGTGCTTTTGGGTTCCAGTTTACAAGTACTTTCAGACTTACACAGTTGGGACGGTTAAAACAAACTCAGGATCTGTTTTCCCGGTTAGTCAGGTTCATTTGGGCTGGTGTAAAAGTTGTCAATCTTACTTTGGCAGCAGAACAGAAACTGCCTGAAAAGGTGGGTCTCGGTCTGCTTTTTCAGCGTGATTTCAAAACCTAAACAAATAAATCCATCTGCTGATAGTTAACCAGTTTGCACCTGTTATCTTGGTGTGCAAAGGGGTTTTTGTACAGTCCTATCTCTACCATTATTCATCATGACATGCAGTTGATTTGTAGTAGTTAATAATACTTATAATTCTTACAATCAGTTATTAATCAAAGAATATGCAGATACACATCAAAAGCACTTAAGTGCTGCATAAAATTGTCAGTCAGCAGAATTTGATTTACCCACGTGGGTACTGATGATGCAGGACGACAATTGCCAAAACTGTCCATCAAAGAGTTACCTGGCAGTCTTTGAAACTTTATCTTCACTCCTCTAGTTCTTCTTTCTTAAAAGTCAGTGTGAACAGGAACTGGACCAGAACTAGAATGCAACAATGTATATTTGTATCCCTTGGTCTGGACCAAATTAACCCATCTACAGGTGTAAAAGCCTAATTGACTAATCCTGTAAATCAACTGAGCGATTTAATGACAATGAATGCTTAGACTGCTGGTCATCGCCTGTTTTCATGCGACATTTGTCTTTGATTGTTTTTCAAAGCATGAACAAATGAAATAGCTGCGAAAGTTTGGTAACTTAAGGACGTAAGTAACGTGACAAATAAGACAATGTTGACTTGTGGTTTAACACGGGATATGAACAGCGGTCTCCTGGTTGAAAGTCCCATGTTTGTAGCCCCACCACTGTCACGGAGTGTGGTGTGGACCCAAAAGCACAGTGTCACTGCTCTTTAGTGATACTTATATTTGTAGTTTCAGTTTTTGATGATTATCGTTAGTTTGTGGGTGTATTTGTTTCCTACCTACCACCTCAAGTGTCGTTGTTGTGTGACTTGGAGGCTGTAACATTTGAATTAATACACCAAATAAGTAAATGTTAAATGAGAGCAGCAGTGTTGTTTTCACACTTTTAGATGTTTCTGTGGGTTATGAGTTTTATTTGTGTATAATTATCACAGCAGATATTATCGGCAGGTTTCCAGCATCTTTTGGCAGGTTAAGCGAATGGTTTTATCTTTTAATTTCACCTCCTTCCTCTATGTTTACTTCACATTTGAATGGCTTTGAGCCGGCGGCGCCCACCCATTAGTTGCATTATGACGATATTTGACTTTTCCATGATGCAGTTCTAAATAGCTTTGAAATGATTGATCCTCATCTGTAACATTGTTTGCCTCCAGAAATGTTGGAAAATTTGTTGTTTCAGTTGAATGTTTTCAGCATGTTCTACCTGCTTTAGTTGAAGACAACATGAGTATGCCATCAATTCTGGAGTCGCCAATACTTATCATGAAAACAAGTCATACAGACTTTACAGAGTTGTACTGAGGCTGTTATATTGAAGGAAGTCAGATCATATTTGCACAGAATGAACATCTAATAAAAAGATATGTGTAAATAGACTAATAAGTCAAATCAGAACAGGTAAAACACAGTGTGTGCCACTTTAATGAGCAAAACTTATTCTCTCCCTCATGATGCCCAGACCCAGTGCTGCTAGCTAGCTACAGCAGCTAGCTGTCAACTGGGTCAATACTTGGCTGTAGTTCTCTGTCTGCAGTCCATATGGCTGCCTGCCCCCATTACCGCTATTCAAAGGCTGCATTCACTCCCCATTCTCTCTTTTTCTTGTAGGCCAAGAGCCAGGGCTCTGGCACTGTCCCGACTCCACACTGCTTCTCTCCAAGCTCCCGTCATCCTATCTCCCTTCTCTCTTCATGTCTTTTGTTTTCTTCTTCTTCCTCCTCCTCCTCCTCCTCCTCCTCCTCCTCCCCAGTCTTACTGCCTGTGCCAGAAACTTGAAGCGGAATTGAATTGTGCATGTTTGTTGTGCAGCCACATCAAACATTGTACCCGTTGAAATAAATCAATACTCCTTTACAGCTTAATTCATCACCGCCTGCAGTTGATCAACACTGTCCCATGAAGGAGGAAGTGACCTCTAGGTATGGTAGTCCACTTCACGTTTTTTTTTTTTTTTTTTTTGCCCTCTAGTGCTAATTTTCAAGTGCTGCTTTTTTTTTTTTTTATGTCAACGTCTATTAATTCCCATCTTATTTGTATTGTCATTAAACAAACATCTCTTCATGTCTTTATACCTGAAAACTCGCCTAAATTATGGTTTTCTGGGCTGTTGGGAAAGTCGTTTTAATCTGTCGTAAATTTGAATCCTGGAATCACTTTTGGTTTCCGCGGCTCAGGTTCTCTCTCGCTGTGAGTCAGAAATTAATTTGCACTCAGGCTCAATTGATTTGTTTCACTGCAGAGGAAACCCTTGCAGAGAGCGGCCCAGGGGTCTCATTTATAAAACACTGTGTAGGATCCATACTAAATGTGTACGTGCGCACAAATGCCCAAAATGGTTTACAGCAAAAAGAAATTTGCATACTCTTGCAATTTTTCCTTTAATAAATCACACATCAAGTTGTGCACACGTGGATCAGCCTGATATCCTGCCCTCTACACCATGAATCCATAAATGTTCAATGCAAAGCACCGCATGAATATTGATCCATTGAAACGACGTTCAGCTGATCCATGGCTCTTAAAGGTGAATCAACAGCAACGAGAGGAAGGAACCAAGATACATTTTTTTCTGATACAGAAATTGAGGTGCTTTCTGATTCTTCCATTCACGTAGTCTTTTAGCGATGTCAATGCATCCGTCACGCTGCATTAAACAATACAAGTACAATTTACACAATCCTTACTTGCAGGTGGTGCAGATTTACCGGGTGAGGTGACTCAAAGGGGAAAGTGTGAGACAGTCGCCATGGTGACTCCAGTGAGCTCTGATACTTGCATCGAACAGCTGTTTGCAGTTTGTCTGTATACAGCATACTGTTTCTGTCCCTATGTATCAAAAAATACTTACACACAAAACTATATGAAAAATAAAATCATACATGGTGACATGCAGTTTTAGAAGGTGTTATGGGAAACTATTGACTCTCTGTTTTGCAATTATTTAATGCTATTAATAATGTCTTTTTGATCATTTCATCAGCTCCACAGCTCGTTCTGTCACTCCTCCCTGCTCCTCCTCTGCTCTGATGCACTGCACCTTTTTAATCCCTGACGATCTGAGTGACTGCTTAATGATTGCTAATTCCTTCCTACTGTACCATACATAGAGAGATGATGAGGATGATATGTCCCTCCCTCCTGCCGATTTGTCACAGGGAGGGAAAAACAGTTCAGTGAGGAGGACTTTATATATAGGGAATCCGCGTATGTGATGACTCAATAGAGCTTGTGTAAGAATAACATGGGACCAGGCTCAGTGATTTCACACACCAACACTTTATACGGTTTGGAAATGTTTGTTCCAGTCTTGGTGATGTTTCTCAAGATAAGGGAAATGTTGCCATCATTTAGGCTACAAAGAGTCAAATTAAAAAAATTCAAAGTGAAAGATGCTCGTTACTAAAAAGCCCATAGCAACATCTAGAATGTCTTGTTTTTGGGCACCCTGATGGAATACGGGTTGGAGGCATCTGACCTGGAACATCCTTGGTTAAAGTTTGGTGAGCTATATTTGTTGAATGCCATTCCCCATTGTTCACCTCTCATGTCCTGTCATCTCATTATAATGGCCAACAAATATTTAATGGTTTTGCCTCTCCACACCCAAACCATTTTTAAATTGCAATGATATGAAACACAAAAGGGCAGCTAACTTTCACATTTGAGAAGGTGAAACGACAGCTTTTTATATTCATTAAACAACTGCAAACGAAAGAGAAGTAGAGCGTGATGGAGAGGTGTGTGTATGTGGAAGAAAGTTAGTAAGAGAATGCTGTTGTCTCTCTCTGAGCTAGTCTCACTCAATGCATAATATGTGTGTTTGTGTGTGTGTGTGTGTGTGTGTGTGTGTGTGTGTGTGTGTGTGTGTGTGTGTGTGTGTGTGTGTGTGTGTGTGTGTGTGTCAGAGTGGTGTCAGGGAGTATTATAGCCTATCAGAGCTTAATGTGAAACATGGCTCTGTAAATGGGCTCAGAGATAGAAATAATGAGAGCAGCTATCAGCAGGCAGAGAGACCACAATTACCACCAGCTCCAGCCTCAACCTCTGAACGTCTGATTTACTGAAGGAGTGACTGTTTCACTGGCTGACTGTCTCACTGGCTGACTGTCTCACTGAAGGAGTGACTGTCTCATTGGCTTACTGTAGTGTGAGTGACACCATTTGCATCTCTTGCCGACTGCATCAACTGTATGATTGTTTGACTGGCTGACTGTTTCATTGACTGACTGTTTCACTGACTGACTGTTTCACTGGCGACAGACTAGATGACTAGCTGTGCATCATAGATTTGACCTAGGTCACTACATTTTTGGCTCGTTAAATTCATACAGGCTTTTAAAAATAAACATCCTTCATCACAGTAAACTACTCAATTGGGTTTAGGGAACAGAACTACTTGCCATGCCACTGGCTGCCTGTTTCCCTGGCTGACTGTTTCTCTGGATGACTAGATGACTGGCTGTGCATCACAGTTTTAACCTCGGTCACTACACAGCCGGTGCAAATGAAATAAATAAACCCATACGTAAACACATCTGAATTCCACAGAATATAACTCACCATGTTATGCCATCTGTTCATCTGAGAATATCAGTCCAAAGAATAAGTATTTATATCTTATCCCTCGCATGTCTCCATTTTCCTTAGGAGCTATTCAGGAAGCTCATCTTATTATTCAGAAATGAAACTATTTGGTAAGACCAAAGTACAATTTTAGCTGTAATGTTACTCTAATTTTGACTTTGTACCCATCAAAATATCCAAAATTAACAGACACAATAATAAAAAATTCCAGGTGGTGGACAAAAAAATCATCAAAACAGACTGTATCACAAGGGTTAAAAAAAAAGGCAATCTTTGAGAAATCAGCAGATACTGGATAACAACCCTCACACGGAGTCACATGCTAATCATTAAAACAGGTTAAAGAAATCCATTAATCCTAAAGGGTAAAAAAGGTAATTACATAACAGTATAAATGTTCAGCTGGATTCAAGTTTTTGAACATAAGCAGGCAAAGTTCACAAAGTAGTAAAATATCAAACAAATCATCCTACTTAATCCTGAAAATAACTTTGACATTTAGAATGATAAGTAGTCTGGAGTGGATATGTGGAAGACAAAGATTAATGAAATGTAAGCTTTTCTGTGTAAAAATGAACAAAAAACTATAATGATGGTGGAACGTAATCAAATTCTGATGATGACTAAATAAGAGCACAATCGGCATAACAAAAAATTAATTGACCAAAACAGTGCTCCATTAATTCCTCATGAGGTCCATTTTACTCAATAGTTCCATGTAAAGTGAATAAGGAGCTGACTGTTAAAAAGGCTGAGCACTGCCCCTCTTCAGGGCGCATTAGTGGCTCGCTGGCTGTTTTACAGTCATCTCATGTTTCCCTGAGCTGCAGTGATGAGAAGACAAGACGCTAATATAGACTGTCAGGAATCCTGTCAGGAATCCCATCAAAGAATTCTGACACAATTAATATGCTGCTGCAAATTTGATTCATTATCAAATACAATTTACAGCTTCCAGCTCCACCAAAGTATGTGTTAGAAAGCCTGCCTTAAAAGTTGACAATCAGAAGAAATGATTGTAAAAGTAAAGTGATTCTACTGATCTATAAACAGATTACTATATGGACAGTGAATTAAGGACTTTTGTGTTGTCTCCTCACAGGGCAAATTATTTTCACTATCCATAAATCTTGATTAATCTTTAACAGTCAGTAAATCTGTAATTTGTGAAGCTGTGACCATAAAATATATTTAATTAAAAAGTGAAATCAATCAACAAAAACAAACTCATTGTTTAATCAATTTATCATTTAAGCTTACTCCAGCTGATTATCAGACTGCGTTCATGTTGCCTAGCGACTGATGTTACTTACTGTCATTGTCCTCCCTTCGTTTTCTGTTGACCTTTTGAATTAATAAATGAATTGAATGAATTAAAAGGATAAAGAATGCCTCGTAGATTGACATTTTGTATTTGATTGTATTCCACACATATTACGCTAAATCTAATCTGACGACTGGATTGTGGACCACAGCATCTCCTTCTAATTTCTAAATTCCCTCCACAACACCAGTCAACAAGTGTGGAGAATCATTGTTGAAAAATCATTGTTTTAGCAGGCGAAAAAAAGTTCCTGGACTCATTACAATGAGCTCAGAGATAATAGTATGCAGCCATTGTGATTCAAACCCCCCCAATCCAAAACCTCCCTACAACAGCAGCAGTGCGTGCCAGGTCCGACCCCCTTTATTTCTGTCCAATAATAAACGGCCGACAACACATCCATCCCAGAAGCAGCCCCTGCAGGTTGCCATGGTAGTTAATACAGCTTGTTAAGATCAAAGGTACAAAGAATATTGTTGACTCTCCAGGGGAGTTGAGTCGAGCCCAGAGGAATGCAATTAAGGCTGAAGCAGGGATCCTCCGCATACCTGATGCCTCGCTAACAAGCCGGGATGCAGCTGGAGGACGCACGGCAGCTTCAGGAGGCACAGTTTCTATCTGTTTTCAGGAATGTGTATATGTGTGTGTGTGTGTGTGTGTGTGTGTGTGTGTGTGTGTGTGTGTGTGTGTGTGTGTGTGTGTGTGTGTGTGTGTGTGTGTGTAAACTGAAGGCAATGGGTGGGCACAGAGGGAGATGAAATGGATAATGGGTGCTCACTGAAGGCAGAAAAAAAAAAACTCACCTCTAATAACACAGACGGATGGGTACAATTACTATAATCACTAACTGATTTAGTGCAACTGCCATTTTAATGTGACTTTTTTTATGAATTGCAGAAATAACTTTGAACCAGAGTGAGCACATTTAATCAAATCACACACAGTTATTGGTTTAACACCCAGTCTGTCTGAGGCGTCCAATAGGAGACATGTTTGCTAAACATGTGTTTTTGCTGCTTCAAATTCGATCCTGTGAATATTAGTAATAACAAAGGATACACGATTGTATCCCTAGTTCTACAAGCACGGGCAGAGCCCTCTTCTGGACTATAGGTAATACTCTCCTGCAGCCAGGTGCACACTAGGGTTACAATATTGTAACCTTCGTTACAACTCACACAGGCTCCACCCTCTTTTGGACTCTAAGGTACAGTGGATGGAGGCCGAAGAATGCACCTCCTGCTTCGACATAACATGGACCCAACCGCGCTGATCCTGACCGACTAAAGGTTAGACACTGAAGCCAACCTACTCCTCCCCAACCTTTGGTCCCAACAGCGTAGATGTCAACTCAGGTAGTTTGTAACAGAAATGAGAATCCTAAACCTGATCTTACTCTGCAGTAATCAAAAGTACAAGCAATTGTGAGGGTCTTTTCACGCCAGCCTATAGGCTTGGAAGCAGGCGGCAACCTCCGGCTCGCCGAGTGAAGCCAATGCGGAAGTGTCTTAAAACTTGCATTCTCTCTATTGACCAGCAGGGGGCGACTCCTCTGGTTTCTTAAAGAAGTCAGAATGTATAGAAGTCTATCAGAAAATTATCCTATTTTTCTTCTGATTTACTACCTCAGTAAACATTGTAAACATGAGTTTATGGTCTCAATATCTAGTTTCAAGTCTTCTTCAATACAGCATGATGTTCATTTAGTAAATGATGGTCCATTTAGAGTCAAATAGACCATAATGCTGTGTATGCTTTAGGGTGGGCTTACTGTGATTGAAAGGTCGCTGTCGCTAGCAGAGCCATATACGCCGTTTCTACGTCACTCCTCTGCATTCCAAATATCAACTTAATGAATTAATAACTTCTCTTTATTGGTTGCGACAAAAACAACATGGTGACGGTCAAAATCGGCAAACTCGCTTTACTGGCCACACCATCCCTGAAATGCTCAAGTAGCTGTTCTATAAGTCTGATGGGGGTAATGTAATCAACATCCAATGCCAATGCACAAACTGGGCAAAGAAGATGTAGCTCAAGGTGTAAACATAGGGTGGAAGACCAAAGGAATCCAGCTGTATAACACTCGACCTGAAAGAACTCCTTGTGTTTTTGGGGAACAAAGAAGGGATTTGGTTTGAGTGTAGTACTACGACTGTCACCATGAAGCAACTAGCAACTTATGTGCATCGACAGGGGGGTGAGTTCACATGTACTCTTGGTCAGTGCAAGCAGCTAAGCTGTCTGGAACCACAAAAGAAAGTGCTCCAGAGGAACATAGGGGTCTTAACACCTAGGGCCTCGAGCACCAAAGGCAGTTCACAGATGCGGGGAGGAAGAAAGCATCCCCAGGCGTCGCCTCCTGACCCCTACAGTCCAAAGACTGGGCTGTTGCCAAACAAAAAAACAGTCACAGGAATAAAGGGCTGCTATATGGACTTTAACAGTGACCTGAGACAGCCCTCTGTCCATCAAACACTGCAAGAAGGAGATAATAGACCCAACTGCACAGGACAGGGGATCTAGCCTCCTTCCCTCGCACCAGTGCTGGAACCCTGACCACTTTGCCTTGTCTAGACCATCCCTCCTTTAGCCTGTCCCTCTCAGGAGCCAAGCCTGGAGAGGACAGCCTTGTAAGCCAAATCATTGGAAGTGAAACGCAACAATGTCTTGTGTTTCAAAGCAACCTCTACATAAGTCTACTGTGGTGAACCAATCGCCCGTGCACGTGAGGTTGATGCCCATTAAAGAAGGCATGGCAACTTTGCAGGATCGATGCAGTCGGCAGTGTGTGTACTTCTGTATGACATCAGTGTGGTAGTTCTGTTAGTTGGTAGCTCATAGCTAAACACACCACCGAAAACAACAAAAGTTAGAAAAGTGTTTTCCCCCACGTTTTTTTTTCTGGCTTTTTTTCAGCAGCTGATTGGCAGCAATGCCATTAGCACTCTGACACAGAGATGCACACACTCACTCACACACACTAACATGACTAGTGTCATTATCTCCTGGCAAAGTTAATAAATGAGGAGTTATAATATGCATGACTCTGGCAAATCTATAACAATAGGACTTCACAATAACTAAGTAAATTGCATTGAAAAAATAAAAACAGTCCCATAACAGAACAACCTAGAACACTTGAAGGAAAATATATCCTATATCGATGGCAGATAAATAAAAAAGAAGACTTTTACTTTTCATATTTTTTGCATTTTTAACTTGTATTTGTTTTTGTAAATTACTCATTACTTTCCCCCCTTTTTGAGGACAGTAAAAAATCGTCAAATAAAACAATATGTCGTATGATGGAAACATCCATGGTATGTCAGTGAGGCGTCGATGATGAAGCTGTGGTTTCGATTGTAAAAGGAATTAATCAGGAAGATCAGGACCATGAGAGACACACATGAGAGTTGGAAATTGGATTAAGTGTAGCAGACTTTAAAACGATCACCACCCACGGCCACCAACCAGCCAGACCTGCCGCACCAAACACCACCAAACTGCCACAGGGAGAAGATGGAGGAGAGCCGAGATGGGAGCTAAGCTAACCCAGCTAGGACCTGACGCGACTCCACTACCCAGCATGCTCCTGGCTGTCTGATGTCTGTTCACAGAAAAATAGGATGGATGAAAGCAAGAGGGGTCGGTGATGGTTTAGCCCACATCTTCACAGAGACCTGGATCCATCGTTCATCCCGGATCAAGCTGCACTTGACGGGCGGACAGCAGGACAGAGAGCAGCTTACTTATGGTGCAAATTCCAAGAATGCACTACAGGCATGTACTACTGTTTTTGTTTTGTTTTTATTGTCAAGGGTTTGTTGTGTTACAAATGGGCTACAACTGAATTTCGTTGTGCATCTCTGTGGTTCAAAGTGACAATAAATTATCCCTGAATTCTTGAATCCTTGAAAAGACTAAATTTAATGTTGACATCAGCTTAATGGAATAAAGTAAAAGACTAAAGTCAGGTTTGATTTGTGTGTGTGTGTGTGTGTGTGTGTGTGTGTGTGTGTGTGTGTGTGTGTGTGTGTGTGTGTGTGTGTGTGTGTGTGTGTGTATGTGTGTGTGTGTCACTTCTAGCTCATGTCACTCACACTGCCTACGCTGAGCCGGTTTCCACTTTGCTTTTGAGCAGTAATTATTTCATCATGCTGTCTGCTGTGTTACTGAAGCAAGAAGCTAAAAAACACACAAAACCCAAACACACACACGTCACGTATACATTACACTGAAATACGTATATATGTGGAATTATCTATATATAACGTTGCCTTTATATGGAATCAATGGGAAGTCAAGGACACAGAACGTTTGATGTTCAACTGGTATGTTCAACTAGCAACAGATTACTTTGTTCAAACATAAAAAATGTTTCACGATTTTTTTTTTTTTTTGCATTTAAATTGAATTCAAATTTCAAACATTATCAATAAGGAAAATGTAATCACCATCATAGTTTGTTCCTCCGCCACCAAGTCAAGTTGCAGTTTGCATCCATTTCTGTTAAAAATGTCATTGTGTCATCATTTTATGTTATTAAGACATTTTTAGCGCATAAATTCTTGAGTTATGGTCAAAAACGCTTTTTTGTGACGCGACTTTTGACCTCCAAAAAACGAATCAGTTCATCCTTGCTTCCAGGTGAAGACGTCCGCTTTTGTAGAAATTAAGCAATATCGTCAGTATGGGAATTTCAATTTTGCCCAACCCTAATTCAAACTGCAGCTTGGCACATAAAACTTGACAAAGCTATTGTATTTTTAGGGTTGTACCCACACGGTTAAATGCACCTACTGCAAGTCCCTTTGGATAAAAGCTTCAGCTAAATAGATGTAATGTTAAATGTTCAACATCATTCTACAAGTTTAATCAGCTGTGCTGCATTGTCTCATCTTAAAATCCCTAGGACTATATTTTTCTGTTTTATATTTAGTCTTTAGTCTCTCTCACATGTACCTGAAGCAACACGCCCCCACAACGCAGCTCCTCTGGGCTTTTTTGACAGTGCTGTTGTGGGTCTGAACACAGCCTTGAATATGCATATTTATGACATTACATAACTTTTTCTTGTAAGCACCGAGATGAGGACACACTAAAAAACACACGCTGAATCTCTTGGTAGAGCAGCTTTAATACACAGGCAGACGAGGAAGACAGAGTGACAGGTGGTGTGACGGAGAGGCGGATGGACGTTTGTGAGTGTTGGCATTCTGGGTAGCCGGGCTGGATAATTGGTGTCAGAGTCCAGCTGAGGAGCTCGTCATTGCTCAGCCTCAGTCTCCGAGAACAAAGCCGGGCTGAGATGGCGATAAAGATGTGGAGACCTACTTTAGTAACGACACAGTCAGAGCATGAATTAATCTTTTAACCAGGAAGTCCAGTCTGTCTAAAGTCTGTTTCTATGTTTAACTGAGGCCAAACTGTCAGACTCCTCCTGAACGGTTGGAAGGATGGAGACAAAATCCTCCCTGTTCAGTAGTTGGTTAGCAGTGGTGACAAGAATTGCTGAGAGTAACAAAGCCACAGCGAACTATCACCAACTCTGCAGCATCGTGGAGTTTGTTTAGCCTTGTTTAGCTTGTTTTGGTTTTACAGCATATTCCCTGGGTCAGTTTCATTAAAAACAAGCAGAAACAAGAATAAGCGTATTTTCTAAAAGGTCAAACTGTTCCTGACAAACTGAGGACAGAACTGAAAAATTGAAGAGTACATAACACATTATGCTGATAACGTGAATAAAGAGGAAAGAATAAAGAAAAAGTCTGTGTTAAATTAGAAACAGTACTTTATTGACAGGTTTGGGTCTTTAAACATGAAACTTCAGAGAAGCTTCAGAAAAAAAAGTCCCTTCCCCCTCAAGATGAACACACACACCATCTGCCATGAGTGTGTTGGTGTGCGGAGCTCCACACAGGGATTGGTTTAAAACAAACTTCAAAAGACAGCACATAACAAACTTTAAAGACTTATAATAAATCCACTGGAATCCATTCAAGAGAACAGTGCTGGGACTGTCTTACTGGAACTCAATCAAATATCTTATGAAGGGAGAATATTGAAGGTTTGAAGTTTCCTTTCAACGTTCTAAGAAAAAAAGGCACTTCATCTGAACTGGGCTACTGATGTTCTGCACATCCAGGGGAAATGTCGAGGGAGACTGATATTTTATCATCTACAAAATAAGAACAAAATATGCCCATTTTTTTATCATGAATAATTTATTCATATATTTAGAAAAAGGGGCAAAGAGGAAAAAACAATACTTAACTCAAATAAAAAAACATTTGTTTATATAAGATCAATACAGAGTAAAAATGCACCAAACCATTGGCTGTACTTGTTTTACATATTATTAAAACCCCATAGCCTTAACTCTGATTGATAATCAAGTTTGGGGAAATATCTCAACACTGTGTATTTGTAAAATGCAAAATGATGCATCTCTTTCAAAAAGGACAATAAATCACAGTGCTGGAGATCAGCAGCATGCTCGTGTTGGTGTGATTGTGTGTAAAGTCAACACTAACTGCCATGTACGTTAGTTTGACAGGAAACTCACTACTTTATCCAGTTGCACCATTTCTATGTATACTTTCACTTAATGGTAACGCAAATGAATGCAGCATGAAGTAACAAGATGTATCTGCCCTCCTGTGATCATCCATTTGACATGTTTTTTCTACCTCATCATTGGTGTATAACTGTAACGTCTATTGACTATGTTTCGTTTTAAGCAGATTGCAGATGTGTGCCGCGCAAATTACCAGACCATTGCCCCCCCCCTCCAAATACAGCTGTATGACATTCAACAATCAGTTGTTATTCTATTCTGCTAATTTGTAAAACGTGTGGCACAGTGCGTAAGGTCTCAAAAGTTAACATTTTTCAATGTACTAAAAACAGGGAGCTGCTTCTTACTATTTTATTGTTAGTTTAGTGCTGGAGATGGCAGATGAACATCTTCAATAGTCTGCTGGCATCAAACACCCCTTATATAACAGGTCTGGTGTCTGATGCTATTCCTGTAATTCCACTTGTTAGAGTCTGTTTCTCATTTTGTTTTAAACAGTAAACATCTAAAATGTCCAATCATTCACAGCCTTTTCTCTTGCCCTTTCAAAAAAGGGGGAAACAAATGTTGTTTTGCTATTCTTAAAAGAAACCTTTAAGTGGCGGTCTGTAGAGAGTGGATCTGGTACCTCTGAAACCCTTAGAGTGGTTTGTTGTTTGCTGTTTATTTCATGAGGTTTGATCTGTTTCTTCACTTTCTCTAAAGGCCTTTGAAACATAACTGTCATGAAGTGCTATTTGAAATAAATCAACCTCTCTTAGGCAAGAGCAGAGCCAAATGTGGTACTTACATATTGGTGCAATGAAGCAGCATAGCGTCCATCTGTTTCCTGTTTAAATCCCTCCCCCTGGGCCCACTAAACAACCTAACTGTGAATTAATTGTTTCCCACACTTCACTGCAGCATCTTTAACCCCAAAAAATGTTCAAGGACTCAAGCGTCATTCTTCATGTTTATGCTCATAATAGCACTGCTGTCAATAGATGTGGAGTGGACTTATTCAAGAAACTTGTTCTTTGTTATGTTTGGTAATATGCACTGAAATGGTATTTAAAAAAAACAACTGTAAATGCTACTGCTCCGTAGTCAAATTTGGTGTCTCAGGCGTTTCAAAGTTCTCATTAATGTCTTGCAAAGCCATTCCCTTATCTAGCTTGTACTCCTGCAAAAGCTTTTCTACACACATCCTCCATCACCTCCAGCTTCACTGCTACTTCTTTTAGAAGTCCGAGCTGAGGCCACTCTGCTCATAAAAGGACCGGAAATGTAGACACTTGCGCTCACACACACACACACATGCATACAGATATCAAGTACATACTTGTGTAAAGCACATGGAAGCATTCGCATACATCAACCAGACTTTAAGTGTTAAGCACATGTAAATATACATGAACTCACTCCTACATGTGCACTCCACATACCACACTAAGTGGACTGCACATGCATATACATGAAGGGTATGAGCTCTTAAGAGCTACACACAGTTCAAGTACAGGGTCACAGAGAAACCTCTCGTGCTATGTGTGAAGGGCACTTTAATTACCGTTGCTCATGTAAACAGAGTTTGAGGTTGTGTTAGAGCCGGACAGAGCAGAGGAGAAGGTGAGCTTAAGAAGAGTGGTGGAAGTAAAGAGATGATCCATCATTTCCTCATGCCGTTTTATTTAAAAGCAGAGGAGCAGTGTTTTATTTTGGGATGTGTAAAGTTAGTGCAGGGTTAGGGTTGTCCGAGAACACAAGGGCATGTTTTAATCAAGGTGATACATCACCAGCCATCAAACAGGGAGTTTGAACTCTCTGGCTGCTGAGACACGTGACTGTTTGACTGCTTGGTGAACGATCAGCAGATGTGGCAATCTGGATGAATAGGCCCCACTAGCTACTGCTGGTACCAGCCCTTCTTTTTCAATATATAGTTAACCTTTCATAATATATTTTTATTTGAATAAATATCTATTTTAGAGAGCAAAGAAGCATGCACTTATTTAAATAATAATAATAATTATCTGGTACAGTCCACAGTTAAAAGACAGCACTCAATGCTTTTATGGAGCCGTGCAAGTGACTGCAATTTCCTCTACAGTGCAAATATTTTCAGAACAAAAGCCTTGTGTTGACAAATGAAGGGATTCTCTCCACAAAAAGACGCTGGATAGATGTTTTTTTTTAAACAGAAACAGTTAATGTTGAGCTAAAAATACCATTGACTAACCATAGTTACTGTCAAAACATCATTTCACTGTATTTTTGCTGTGAAATACATGTGGCACACAGAGAAAAAAAAGGTGAGACCTCAAATTTCTAGAAGAGATGCTGAAATAAAAAGCCAGAGGTTCCATGATAATGGAAAAATAGAAGAATTAAGGCATGAAAGCCTGCTGGTATTCAACATTGACTATCAGTGCTGGGGCTTAAATGAAGCTTATATATATTTGCTCTGCGTTGGGGAGGCAGAATTATGCCAAACTAACATGGGAGACATACTGTATATCCAGGTTGCAAAGTTTGCCACGCTGCAGTGTAGATAGTCGTACATACTCTGAAATAATTTCTACTGCAACGATTTACGGGCTTGCATTAGTTTAGGGTACCAACTAGTACTGAACATTTATCATTACAAAAAACGTATCAGTGGCCCTTCAGTAGGTAAACATGTCAGAGCTTTCAATTCAGTGAACGTTCAATGTGATGAACGTACTTCCTGGGGCTCAGCACAGCTTTATCTACAATGGAAAAAAAATTGATTATCTTGTTTGTGATTTAACACCACGGTTAAAGAGAAACCTCCTCAATGGTCTTTCATTGTAAAATAAAAGTTGAAGATGAGGACTGAGGTTTTTAAAACTGGAGAAACAGAAATACACACTCCAGGTATGTGTGAGATGTACTTGTCAAATGAAGTCCTTCATGCTCTTCTAAAAACAGCAGGGACAGTAGCTCATTAATAATAATCGCGTTAATCATAAGCACAACAGCAGCGCCATATGTAGCCGACACAGATGTGTCCGACATGCCTGAGTTACAATGTAGATGTGACTGAATGTGAACATCATCCCAACACGCCATCAAACCGTGCTGGTACACTGATGAGCTGCTACTTTTCACTGTTTCGACAGACATTTAAAATCCCAACAGCCCGCAGTTCCAGGGGATTCTGGACTAGACGCTTTTCAGCCCTGACACCAATATCTGGGCTTTCGATAACGGCCGATACTGAGGGCCGGCAACTTGGTAAAAAAATCTTCAAAATGAACAGGAAGTACAATTTAATTGTCCATGAGCTATGCAGTGTATGGGAGTGCTGCTGATAAAGCTATTTGAGTCAGTATCGGATAACTGATATCAGATTGGTGCATCACTATCTCTAACCAACCATCTAACAGAGGCAGCCACTAAAGAGCTGCTCACAAAAAGAGTAAAACATATATTTTATCAATGTACCTCAACTAATGAAATAAAGCAGGTTTGATATGTGAACCCTGTCATCAAATAGAAGCAAAGAAGTCCAAACCGAGTCTAAAGAAAAGTTGTGAAACTTTTAAACATCCAGCTGGATATTAACAAAGGCAACTGAACAGGCAGTTTAAGTGTCACAGTTAAATTAAGCCATGTTACGTGATTTTCTTTTTGAAAACAGGAAGTTGGACTCCCTCAAACTCTCAATTACAGCCCCAATTGGCTCAACAGCCTCAACGAGCGTCTGCCCCTTAAGTGTTACATCACAGCCACATAAATCAACATGTCCTTTAAAAGTCAGTATTCAGCCTGCAGCAAGTTTTTTTGCAGAGGAAGTCCTGTCTGCTCCTTATCTGTGGTCTGTGTGAGTCCCACAGCCGTGTGGATGAATGGCTGTACTTTTTACTTATAGATAACAGACTGCGGTGGATCCATTGTGATCGGTTGATAGAGGATGTTCTTTCATTACTGCCAGGCTACTACCAGATAATGTCCACTCTAATCTGATGCATGGAACGTCCGTTTATTCAGACAGACGCTGGACTGTCAGCGGTCAGCCAGCCAGATAAGTGGTGGCTCCATTAGAGGACGGCTGGGCCGCTGTATGTGTGTGGGTGTGCATGTGTGTCTTTCAACTTTTTTTATAATTATTTTTACATGTTTTATGTGAAAATGTGTGTCTGAAGTTGCCCATGCATGCTTGATCGTCAAGCTAATCAGTACCTGACATGCCTGATCCCAAAACTCTTCCTGCCCATAATGCATCTGCCGCTTCAGTAATTGTCACTTTATGACATTTTCCTTTCTTAACGTTCAGCCTTTCATTTATCTAACGGTCAAGCAATTAAATACAGAATCCACCTCTCCAATAAACCTCTGTTATTTTCCATTTGACCCATACTTCCATCCTCTTATGTGCAGACAAAGGTTGTGACCAAAGCCTGCATGTGTTTGGTCAGAGATAGCTCACAGTTCAAATGGAGTTCAGTCTCTGACACAGAGCCAGACAGGTTCAACTAGTCTGTGTTTGGATTAATAGTTTTAAGTTTATAAAATAATACAAAGTTATTAACTTACCTTTTTGTCATCTGGTTGCCAGCTCAATCTTTCCTGATACCTGAAAAATAAGAAAACATGTATTTTTAACTGCTGCAACTTGTCGTATCAGTTGACTTCAGTGGAGGCAATATCATCAAACACTTGACTGGTCTCTGTTGGAGAATCCTCTGTTATATTGCCTTCAAGCAGAATCTAGCAGTTTCATAAACCATTATAGAAAAACCTTGAAAACTTAAAAAAAAAAAAAAAAAGAAATAAAATGAGATAAATAGCAATGGCTTTTGCCATTTTTTTTATTTTAATCAATAAATCCACCTCACAAATATTAGGTTTTATAAATAAAAGGCTCAGTCCATTTCTAAAACAGCTGGTCACTGTAGTTTTGTATCAAACAAACAGGAGGGAATAAAGCATCTGTTAGGGAATACACAGACGAAGACGTAATATCAGGCTTTAAAATTAAATAAAGATAAATCCCAGGATTGCTGTATCCACAAGGTAGCCTAAAAAACAAATTACGCTGCTCATCTTCCAACCATCTCTCAAACATTTTTATTACAGCCATTAGGGAGAGGCAGGGCAGAAGAGGGAGATGACATGCTGAGGAAATCATGAGTGAGATCTGATGATGTGAGAATATAGTTGAACCCCCTGAGTCATCACGACACCGACTCCCATTTCATTTTTCTCGCATTTGTCGCCAAATTGAATCCTTTCGCGACGCCGAAAAACGGAGCGACTCAGAGGCAAATGGATCCGTTTTAAAGACGCTGACAAATGGATGTCAACGCAGAGGGGCCTAAGGAATGAGAGGCAGGATAAATTACAGGGATGGGTTTTGTCCCATCTACATGTCTCTGTATCTGATAGATGAATTATAAACACAAGGAGAGGGAGAGGGGGAGAGATGGAAAGCGATTGTAGGAGACAAGAGGGCAAAGACACTGAGAAGGAGTGATTCAAAAAATTAGCAAAATATAAATTGACCAATCAGCTATAAATACAGAGCTCCTCTTCTCTCCCCATTTTGTTCACTCTTGTCCCAATCCCCCCTCTTCTCGCCATCACCCTTGTCAACCTTTCCTAACTCATCCCCTCTCCTTCTCCTCTCATTTTTCCTCTCCCCCTCTCCCCCTCTCCTCCTTTACCTTTTCCTTCCATAACTTATTGCGGTGGAAATCTCATCAGACTGTGTGGATTATCAAAAGCCTTCCAAGGCCCTCTGAATGAAATTGGACCACTTGAGTTTTAAAAGCCAGCCAGGCTACTTTGATCCCGAGATAGCAATCGCTAACATCACATATGCCATGTGTGTGTGTGTGTGTGTGTGTGTGTGTGTGTGTGTGTGTGTGTGTGTGTGTGTGTGTGTGTGTGTGTGTGTGTGTGTGTGTGTGTGTCCGTGTGCTTAAGAGATGGTTTTACAAAAAAAGAGAGAGAAAAATCCTCCAAAAGTGAAGACACAGTGGTTCTCATTTTTGGATTTAGATTTAAAAGATGTAAAAAGATGCAAATGTAAGGTGAAAGGTTAAGTTAACCATTTAGTCGTCAGATGCATTAGTAGTAGGATTAGTTGGAAGCCAAAGGATGGAGCACAGACTGTGGAGAGGATGTCGGCGTGGTGGTGTCACCTGTTGGTTTGTGGACTGAGGTTTGAAGCCTCGAGTTCGGCATTTTGGCCGTCGCCATCTTGTGTTATACAACTGTATGTGACAAGGGGGGTGGAGCTAAGAACAACCGCACGCTGCATGAGCTGTTAGGCCACCAAATTATTCAGTTTAACTTTCGTTAAAAAGTCAGTATGTGGTTGAAACCACCTGAGTGGGTTTATAATCTTATAATTGAGCAATAGCACGATAGGCAAAGCTATACTGTTTCGGCAATACAGACCTTAAAACCAAGATACGAGCTCTGGGATTCATTTCAGTGTAAATATACTGTATAAGCCTGCTGATAACAAGTACATATCATACCACAGACACAACAAGTATTGTCTATCCGTCACCAACAATGCTAGGGATTCCATCCATCTAAACAAACTGAGATATAACATGAACTGCAACAGACAAAAGAAACCCACAGACAATTACACACAAAGACAACTACTGTTTACCATTAATACGTGTCTGACTACGGTAAACTGTAGCCAACATGTTTTAAGTTCTATCATGAACTTTGGTAGATAACTAAGTTACCCAGTACCCCTATGCTGGGGCAGCCACTTTGGGTCAGATCTCATTGGCAGGTAAATAGTGAAGGATAATAGCTTATAATACAATTACCATTGACTTTAGACAGAAAACGGTGTTCTACTATTTAAAACACCAATTATATTTGTATTCAGTTTTGTTGTTGAAATTTCAAGACTTTTAAGATTCATCGCAGCCCCCATTGGACAGTCACCTGACCAGATACCTTTTCCACAGGCTAAAATCCCACTGAGCACATTCACATTCCAATCACCTTCCTTGTTTGATCATGAAATATTCAGGAAATGAAATTCACATTACACAATGTTGCTCATTTCCCTGTTCACTTGATTCTAGGGCTGAAACGATTCGTGAAAAACTCAAGTAATCCTCGATGCAGGCTTTGTTTAACCAGCCCACCCCACACCAACTCCAGGGTGGTTACTTGTGGTTGCACTAATCAGCGGTGTGCAGATTGAATTGAATTACAAATCCAGTTTGAAATCAGTAGGAGGAGAGCTAGTTACCTTTAGCTGTTAGCAGCTAATAATTTGAATTGTGTGTTATTATGCAAATAACCACTATAAATGACAATAACAAAGTGAATGGATTACATTTAGATTTTTAAAAAATAATTTAAAGGGTGGTTTTGAGTCTAGAGCCTTGAAATTCATAATGTTTTATGAAAGTTCAATGCCCAAAAAGTTTAGTTTTGACAGCTAATGTTCTTGCATGACAATTTAGTAGAAAAATGTGTTGTATTGTATTTTCTCTTTTGTATATTTACATTTGGTCTTTAATAAAGCAAAAGTATTTTTTTTAACTGATTACTCGTTTAATCAATGAAATGGTCGGTGGAATAATGGAGCACTAATAATAATTACTATGTCAATAATCTGACATAATCCCGGTTTTATAAAATTTGTGTGCAAGTGACAATTTTGAGTTAGATCAGCCTGTGGGGATGAACATTCATTTCTTGCTGCCTGAACTCTCTGGGTATGATTCATGTATTACCCACTCCATCTGATCAACAGTGATCATGATGAAAGGAACAAGATATTTCAATTATAAATTAATTCTTTGAGTCATTTATTGAATAAAAAAAACTGTCAAACACTCTGGGTTTAGCCTCTCAAATGTCAGGATTTGCCACATTATTCTGTGTTATATCATTGTAAATTGAATCTGTTTGATGTCTTTGATTGTTATACTGAACAATACAAGCAAGTAATGACACCTAAACTCATAACACATTAACGAACATACTTTGACTGTTCAGAACCTCAATGTGTGAGACATAGCCATCATGTCAGGGCTTCCTCAACTGATTATCATTGTTAAGGTAGTGGTGGTCATGCTTGTCTGATCTAATCATCTGTTGACCTTACTCCATCGGAACAAGTATTCACCGATATTATCCTATTATAAGTTATTTAATACCAAGGCCCTATTAAAGATGATGGTGGAAAACAAGCAGGGAGTGCCTCAAAAAGTTCAAGAACACTTTGATGCTAAGTAAAGGAGGAGTGCTCGAGGGAAGTATGGATTCAAGGGAGGGCTAATAGTCTATTATTGTGTGGTTTTCCTTTTTAAAAGTTAGTATATGGGCTAATGGCATGCAGCAGGGAAAGTTTTTATGCTGATGACACTGTATAGTTTCAAGTATAAGTAAAGAAGTAAACAAGAGAGTTGCTGACGCATGAATTTATTAGCATTTGGGCCAGCAGACAGGCAATCCAGACCAAGTATAAACACATACGCAGTATATAATGTTCAATAAACACGTCACATCCATACCAAGTCCCAAACAGCTGTCATGCAAGCAAAACACTACTCAAGACTTGCCAAGCATGGTTTCAAACAAGTTAAATACAATACAAATTAAGTTTTTATTTAAAGACATGGTTATTATTTTATATAGAGCACTGATGCTAGAAAAAAGAAAAACAGAATAGCTACTCAAAGATTGTATTTTGACATTTGTTTATACTTTTTGACAATTTTGACACTTTAAAGACAGATATTTAGATGCGTTGAGAAAGACCTTTTACCGAAACATTAAAGGTGCTATGTATAATTAGTAATACTTACACCTCTATACTGGGTCCTTACAATCTAAATGTACAGTCATCAGTTTAAAAAAAAAAAAAAAAGCCAACTAATAACTGAAGAATACTCAAAATCCAACCGATGCTGAAAACACTGAATGAGTCAAATACCATTGCTATCTTATAATCTTCCCGTTTGGTGTCGCCCTATTTATGTTAGCCATCGCTGTATTTACTGTGCCACTAACCAGGGGGTAAATTGTGAAAGTGCCCTTTTATAGTCTGTTAAACGGATTAAATTCAAAGTGGCAAAACCGAGAAAAAGACCTGTATTTTTGTTTCTTCCACCGCCAAGAAAAGATTCAGAGGAGTGGGTTGCTCAAGAGTCGGTTGGGTTTGCAGCTGTAGCGATCTAAATGCAGCCAGCATAAGTCCAAGCACCAGGAGTCAAGGCGGTTTGGTGGCCAGCGGGAGCGTTTGGTCAAACCTGTGTAGCCTGTCACGATTTTGTATTTCAATCTGCTTATTTTATTCAGTTTTGATATTATACATGTTGTTCAAGTTCTTTTCTGCTGTCATTTCAGACCCGGTCACTCCCCCCTCCCTGCTCATCCACTAGTAGATTATCGTCACCTGCTCATCCTCCCCACTCATCTGTTCCCCATTCACTCATTAGCTCCATAGCATATCTACCATACCTGTTTATCAGCAACAGAAAGTTTACTGATGTGGCAGGGATTGGGGCAGCCCCTTAAAATAAGACCCCTTAGTGCTGGGGTTTGGCTGAATAATAATAATTTTTTTTATAAAATGATATATTTGATTACACTTTTATGGGGGGGTTTCATTTTATTTGCTAGTATACCAAACATATGCATTTGGACACTTGATTTTATATTTATAATCAAAAGTGTCCACCTGCAGTGGCAATATAAAGTAAATAAATATGTCTCTTGTACCTGTCTTCAAGGGCAAGTTTTTTTCTTGCCTTGTATACACGGCAAAGACTGAATGCAGACATCCAGAGTAAGCTCAGAGATAAAGGGAAAAGGACAGTCTTTCACACAAAACAACCTTCAGCAGCACAAAAAGCGTTGATTCCAGCAGGACTCATCGCAGACAGATTGTTGCATGAAAGGAAGGACCTTGAGAGAAAACCAAGTGCAAGAAGAATTTAATATTTTATATTTGCCTTAAAGTAATTGTAAAATACTCTTTAACAGTATGAGCTAGTGGAACTTTAGTCACCTCAAGAAACTGTTGCTATGGTATTAAAGGGTCAAATGGCACAGTGATGACAGTATATTGAAAACCTGGTATGGAAAAGGAATAAACAAAAAAAGGAATAAACTAAATATGTTGACAGAAGACAGAAAAGATGATGTTTGTGTTCATTGTCCCAGTTGGTAAGTGCTGTAGCTTTTCATCCAGTTGTATCTCAAATAGATTACTAAACGTTGGCTTTAATTCACAGTTTACAGTCTGGTATGGTTTCTACCAGCTCATGACAAAAAACAACATCTTGCTCTTTAGCTGCTAAATGCTCCACTTGTCTCACCAGCCAGTTGCTTAATTGGTCAGAGCTTGTTTCCTTAAAACATCTTTCGGCTGCTGGTGGCAATGAGCATTATGAGAGCACCGGGAGGGAACCATTCAGCCATACTGGAATACCAAAAAAAAAGGGCGACTAGGGGTGCAACAGATCTCCGAACTCATGGTTCGGATCAGTACAAAAGGAGGATTCAAATATATAATATACTTTTAGAGATGCCCCTATCCTTTTTATTTGCCGCTACCTATTGCCAGCCATCTATGAGACATTTTGAGAAACACAGATTTTTTTTTCTTTTCAGCTGGTATACAAGGCTTAAAGATTTCTTACTGAAGAGTACATTTCACAAGATTCGCAATCAAACACATCATGGTAACATTATAATGTCAAACATATCACAGCTCAACACAGTCAGTATTAGCTCCAAGGGGGTCCGTAGGGCAGTGGAGATGGTGAGAATTCACCACTGTTAACTACCCATGACTTATTTTGCTTGAGTGTAAAAATATTGACTTACAGAAGTTAAACTATTACTCATTGTTATGTAAGAAAGAACTTAAGTTGCAAGCGTTAGTGAGGGGAGCAGTGGTAAAAAACCCTCCCTCGATAAACAAAGGGTAAATAAATCCTTTTTAAAGACTTGCATAATAAGACAGAGGGCCACAACTGTGACTCATTACTATTAGCAGCCTGTCACAGCAGCCTGTCTCACTGCACCGCTGCCGCTCATTAACCCCCCTCACATCTTCACTGCACCTCTCCAGCTGATTATCTCTGGTTGGCTGTGAAGCAGCAAAAACACACACTTTGCTGCTTCAAATTATGGTGCATGCCAGATGAACCTGAATGGAGAGCAATATATATACAACATACACCTCAATTAGTGACATACATGTTCACTATTTCAAGGTGCAGACTGGTATCATCCAGCATTTGAAGCTATAAAGATGACGTATAACTGCATAGTACCTTAATTACTCAAATTATAAGTGAAAAGCATGTTTTATCTAAACCGTAGCCAAAACTACACTGTTTATCCTAGCCAAACGCTGTGAAAAACCCCATTATAGTCAGAACCCATCATGTGTGACAAAAGCTTCCGTCAGAAAAACAAAGCTTAGAAATTGTGATATTTCATGAAAAACTTTTACTCTACATTTCTCATTTAAAATCTTTTCACAAATTAACCTTAACTTTAACCAGATACTGTAGAAAAACATTAAATTCTGCGCTCCAGGGTGCAACTGGGAAGCCATGTTGGACTAAGCTAAGACCAACAGTCACGAATCAAACATTCCGTGAAACTTTTATTGAACTGCAAGCTGCTGAATAACCCATAGGTTGTGAGCAAAGGTTTTACAAATTTGAATAGTTTAAGGAGTACAGCACATGGACCCTTCATTTTTATGGCATGGTTATTGTGTTGTACTGGACGAACGAGATTTTTGAGTTATCTCTACTTCTAGCCATGATTGTGTTGTTTCCATAGAGGTGCAGGAATTATACATTGCAGTAAAAAACAAGGTCACAGAGAGTAAAATGTGACAGGAGCAAAAAACAACACAAAACTGCTTGGGGTTCACCTCACAGATGGATTTAAAAACATATACAGAGGCCATGGTGGAGTTCAGCTTTAAAGCTGTCACTGAATACATATTCAATCACTTTTAAGAGTAGAGAACAAAGTGCAGAGCTTTCAGAAGGCCGAATCGCGTTTAGTGTGAATGCATCCACAATGACGATATAGACTGTAGAGGTGTGCATTTAGATGCCTGTCCTTGTGGCCTCAGTGTCACCTGTATGAAATTGATTTTACAGTTTATTTCTCCATACAGATACCTCTAATGTCTCGTCATTTGGTGTGCTTAACTTTCGTAATGCAGCGTGACTGTGTAAACGGAGAGCTCACATAAACTAATGAGCCAGTGCAAATTCACCTCCTCTCTCTCATTGCCCCATTCTTTTTCTTTCTATACGCTCATTTCATTTCACACCTTCTTCCTCTTGGCTCACTAAACTGTACCCTACCTAACCCCACATCTGTCACTTTCAAGGTGGAGTTATATTTGTGTGGTAGGAAGCTACAGCTTCTGTGGCTACGCCAAAGCTGAAGAATATAACTGAATGTCCGAACCACCGAGACACGGCGTTAATACCACAAGAGCTGTGGTTGGTCAGGTTGGGCTACTTGTCCTTTCTCACGTTCGCTGGTGGAGCTTTAAAACATTCTTAATCCCAATTTCTCATATACAGACGAGTGAACTTGTTACATTACTGGTGTTATAAAGTGCGTAAGTTACGTAACAAAACTAAGGTCAAATAAGTCAACATTGACTTGGTATCACAAGGCAAGCTAATAGCCATCTCCTTGGCAAAAATGCTGTTTTTGGTTGATCAGACCTTACTCAATCTTTAAACTACATCAGTTGCTCTGAGCGTTTACGGATGAACAGGACAGTTTTACATTGGAGTTAGTTGAAAGCCCAGACGCCGTCATACAGATGCTGAAGGGTGCCTTGGTGTCGACGCAGAGGGCAACTGACCACGATCAGTATAGGAGTAAGGATGGTGAACAGGGTTTGGAGGGTGGTTTTAGTGGAGAAAACATTAATCAGGTCTAAGAAAGAAACGGTAATCTCCTCTATAACAGTAAAAACTAAAAATCTGATGTCACAAAGCAATTTCTTATTGAAAATCTTCCTGCTGCTAAGCTTTATCACAAAATGAATAAAACTACTTAGCTCATTAAATTGTAATTCCAGTTAAAAATATGTATGGCTGCAGATTGAATTATCCACAATGAATAAGTCAAACGATCCACACCTTGGCTACAAAAAAATTTAATCACTGCTTCCCCATTATGCAATATTTTCCCATTAAATCAGTAACCACAACACAAGTGTATTACATTTTATTGATTTTAAAGGTCTTTAAGTAATTGTCTCAAAGATATCCATTTAAATCCATATGTGTTTAGCCACTATCTATCACGGAACAAGGTAACACAATGGTGATTGAAGCTATGGCCCACTGATTAAAGTCCTTATATGTGCAGTATTACCGGCCGGTCTCATGGCAGTTTGTAAATTAGTCTCTGAAATGCAATCTATTGGGTTTTGTGTACAGAGACACATGCCCTTTTTTCCCAGTGTGGCTCAGCATGAATCAATGTCAATGGGAATTCCACAGTCAAAGCTAGTGACTCAGTATATTATTTATTGAGAAAGACCACCGTGTTGCGCAAGAGCGAAGATGAATGGGTCAAACAAACACAGGACCTTAAATCACAACTCCGGGGTTTGACACTGCATGTCTAAACGTGTTGTTATGGAGTGAAATGTTTGTGTCCTAACTAAGTGGCTCTGTTGCCTGAACCTAACTGTACTGAGTTATTTTGAGCCCAAAAATGATGTTTTCTTTTCTAAACGTAACTTTATGGTTTTGTTTGCTAAACCTTTCGTTTAGTGGTCCTGACTGGCAAAAAAAAAAAAAGATATTAAAAATTTGTGTTGCTCAGCACAAAACCAATAAATCACATTTCATGACTATTTAATAAGCTTCTGTGAGACTGTATTGGGTATTACGTACTAAGGGTCTGTGGGGAGATTTCTAGAAAAAACTCACAAGTGGCGGACAGAAAGTAGGTGATATCCAAAAACACATAGCCATAGCCATAGTGGCCATGGCCATAGCCATAGTGGCCATGGCCATAGCCATAGGTGCCGCCGAAGAGATAGAAATGGAGATCTTTGAAATTGTGACTTTAACGCAAGATTTCAATGCAGAGCTCACTTGTAATGGAGAAGTATTTTGTGGTAATTGCTTAAGTAGGTAATCTGAGCACTTCATCCACCTGATCTGAGATCTGGGAACATGGCAGTGGTTTAAGAAACATGACCAGTCAGATGATAAGACAGTTTGCAAACAAGCCAACTGTTTTATTGGGTCACCTAAACCGCTTTAGATCGGGGTAAAATTGACTTGCAGAGGAAAACTGTGCACACAACTACGGTAAGTACGGTAGGTCAAAGTGGAAGAAGGTTGTCCATATGTAAACTTTGAGGAATGTTTACAATGGACAGTTTATGTGTTAACGTAGTTTGTCTGACATGGTGTTTTGTTTCAAACTTATTTGACAGTTTCTGTTGTATTCCTAATGATGTCACCATATGTTCAGAGTTGCCTCATCCTCCTTTTCCTCACACATTCTTCCAGCCTGGACAGCTCATGAATGTACAGATTCAACACAAACACACACTTTATGCAACACTCCCTTCATCCTCCCTCCCTTCCCTTTTATCTCTCACAGCATCCTTCTTCTCTTCATCTTCTCCCGTCTCTGCGTGTCACACCCTCCGACTCCCCCCCTCTCTCTCTCTGACACGAGAAGTGCATTCCACTGTCTCCCTCTGTCAGCTGACACTGTGCCTCCCACTACCGGCCACAGCGTCCCCACACCGACGCTACAGTGGATTAGTGTGTGTGTGGGAATGCGAGAGAGTGGTGTGTGTGTTTGTCAGTTGGTCTGAGTGCCCTCTGTGTCAATGTGTGTGTGTGTGTGTGTGTGTGTGTGTGTGTGTGTGTGTGTGTGTGTGAGGCAGGGTAAGTGATGTCTGCCTTAGGTGTGGTTTGAGGGCACCCATGCATTCATGAGTCTGTTTGAGTGTGCGTATGTATGTGATTGTGCGTGTTTGTGTGTGTATGTCAGATTGATTCTGTGTTGATTTCTGCCTTCTCTTCTTCATGAATGATTCAAAAGGACTCCAAATTGGAAATTGTCTCTCTGACCAGCCCACTTTCCATCTCTAAAGCTTTCTCTCTCACTCTTTTTCACTCTCTCTATCTCCCAAACACACACACACACACACACACTCACATGCACACACACACTCATCTTCCTTGGCATATGCCACTCTTGAAATGCCTATGAATGTATTTGTGGAGTGTCCTCGTGTCTGTATGTATGTGCGTATGCGTGCGAGTGAGCCCCCATGCTTTGAAGCATACGTATGTGGTTGTGCACATTTGTGTGTGCGTGTGAGTGTGTCTGTCTGTGTTTGTAGCAGATCAGAGAGGCGGCCCAAGGCTGTGGCCGGATCAGATTGAGTTGGCGATGCAGAGCGGCGAGCAGCGATCAGGAGGTTGCACGGAGAGATGCACGGCCTTAATCTGATTGCACTGTGCACACTGGACTGGCAGAGGACCACTGTGGATAAGTCTGGGACCACACATGTACACACACGCGCACACACACACACACACACATACTGAACTTGACAAAAATTGAAATAAAGTTGCTATTAATACCAAAACTTTGAATGGGACTAAAATGATATCATTGTTACCAAGATATTCAATTTACTGTGAAATAAATAAACAAATAATGAATAAATAAATGCAAAAATACATGAATATCTTTGTGTGAGTTTGGGGGGTGGGGGTGGGGGTGTTGGTGAATCCCCTGCACCACTTTGTAAAGGCTGAGTCTTTGTAAAACGGTATGCTATCTTATCAAAGTCCATGCATCAGCAGTCCCTGAACTATCCATTTATCCATTAGTTTGCTCTCTGGCTTGATGAATTTCCCCGGAGACCATAAATATTGTTATAATGCATTATTACTAGAGCACAGAAATAGTTTGAACATTAGGAGAGTAAATGAGAGCCGAATCAAATTTGTGGTTTATTTCATAATAAATCATTTTGGTTTGGATACTCTCTCTTGGTAACTAGAAAATAAATTGTTTAGAAAATACACTGTATAAATGATGCTGGTATGTGAGCTGCATTCGGTGTGTGTGTGAAACTAAATCAAAGGTCAGATCAAAACAATAAATATATTTTCTGTTCTAATGAGAACTCTAATGAGGTTCCATGTGTACTGCTGGGTCACTATAAATAATAGATGTCCTGCTTCAGGGATTGAAAGCAAAATGCGTTTTAAAAATAATATTTCTCAACATGGTTATGATACATTTTGTTGAACCGCATACCTTTACACACTTTTAAATCTGCAAACTCTCAGCTTTCCTGCGACGCTAAATTCTGCATGAGAATGAGAGTGACAGGGGTTTTTGAATGCGTTGAGTCTTGCACAGTATGAGAATGTCTTGAGTGATCTTTTTATACAAAGAACTCAAACTCATCAGCCTCCACCGTCTACCTAGCACAACAGCACAATGTAAAATACAATGTAACGTAGAAGTAAAGTGGATGGTTAAAACACACCGCGAGCAACATGTCAGGAACACAGATCCAGCCGAAGTATGTTCAACATCTTCAACAAAATCCTTTTCAACTGCTCTCTCAGTTACGTTTCGGGGAATCATGTTTTCTCCCGAATTACAGTCATAGCTTTTTACAGTTTGAAACAGAAGGTCAACATTTGTAAATTGATACAAAACAAATATGAAAAAACATTACAAAACTAGTTGGTTGGATACAGTATAAACATGATGGTTTGGGATCAAGTGATTACGAAATTAAAAACCAACAACCACTGGTCATGAACAGCAGTCTGTTGAGTCAATGCCATTTTGATTTTTTGAAGTCATACCAGTTTTTAGCCATATCCTGGACCCTTGTTGTCTATGAGAAGGAACTGGAACTTTTCAGTCATTTACAAATTCATTAACTTTGTTATGGGAAGAATGTTGAAAAATGAATTGACAATTTTCAAAACTAATTTTGGGTGGTCAGTAACAAAAACATGACTCAGTTTCAGAGTAGTGATCAAAGATGGAGCAGTGATTGGTTGTTGCATGCTCTGATGAAGGTTTGTATGACTTGGCCAGAATATATTAGTGAAACTGAGATTTATCGTTGCCTGAAGATCTGTGTGTGCTACTATTTTACCTTTGGGTATTCAACAGTGGAACTTTATGAACTTAGGTCCAGCCCCACAAGCACATACTGGGAAGATACACTACATGGTGAAGGACTAGTTTGTCATAGCATCCACCGGGGGCAGCATTGAACACACTGCTGCAGTCCGCACTTCAGTCAGTTGATTCCAAGCCCCTAGGGAGAGAGGCGATCTTTGATGCCAAATTGTCTTAGTGGCTATGGCTGATGCCATTGGGCCCAAAAATACTTTTCCCCATAGATTTACATTGGGAAAGACATTTTAGCTGATAGGTATTAATTTTGGTCACTAGGTCCTCAAAGTTGTAAAAAGCGCTAATGACAGCCAGGGCCGCTGACAGGTTTGGCTGGGCCCGGGACAAAATTCTCTCAATGGGCCCCCCCCCCAAAAAAAAAAAAAAACCACACACACCTCTACTTTCTCAGTCCCTACCCTACCCTTAAATGACGGAAATTCAAAAATACTCATTACTCAACAAACAATTTATTTGAACATTTTAACATTAACTTTGTGTGCAACTATTTAGGTGCGAAATGCCATGCGCCGGACTTTTGTGGTGGCAAAGTCATCAATGAGGTCATTGAAGTCCAGCTTCTTCCTCTCTCTCATCCTCTTTGGTAGCCTGTTCTTCCTCTCTCTCATCCTGTTTGGTAGCCTGTTCTTCTTCTCTCTCATCCTCTCTAGCCTCTCCTATAAAGGTGAACATATTTCGATAAAAAGGGCTATATCTAAATTAACAGGGGTCAAAATGAACCATTTAAAAAAGAACAAATTGAAAACCCCTTAATTTGACGATTTAACACAGAAAAGAATAGACTGATCAACTTGGCTAACTCTATCCCAAAGACTACAAAAGTTTAAAAATCTAAGGTTTTTTTTTTTGTTCCCAAAATTGTCAAACGCCGAAACACAACCACAGAATTCCCTTGTGCAGCTCCCAAACACATGACGTCGGGATGACAAGCCCATTTATTACGGATAAACCAAAAGGATTATTTACAACTTTAATTGGATAGGCTATGGATATGGACTGAGTGAAGTTATGGCTTTCAGAATCATACCACAATAAAACTCACGCTATTGTATTCACTTAGAGCTCATTAACTGCACATTTCATCGACCATTTTTCACTTGACCAAGGGGAATCATGTCAAGGGTACTTTTATTTATCGCCAGACCCGCGTTTATGTCCGCTGAACTTCCAGAGAATGTTTGGGGAACAAGGCGGAGCCCATTCATCTGGCGAGTTTCAAGTTAACGGCAATCAGAAACTAAGTTACAGGCTACCCCAAAACGTCACGTTTATAACCCATTCGTTACATCCAACTCTATCTAAATGGCAATTTCACATGTTGCCATGCCACTGGCTTATTTTAAACCATGAGCCGCGTTACACTGGCTGTAATTCAGCTGACTGGGAATGATTCTCAAATCAATTCAGCCTGATTGGAGTGCGCAGCGCGTGCCTGCCTGAAACATTTGATTTGGACATGGGCCTATTTGCGGGGTAATGTGCATATTCTAAGATTCAATTAGATATAGGCGTATGAAACACAGTGTAATAAAGCCGTTGTGGTTATCAAATTATTCAATGCCCCCTGTCTGTCTGATATTGATCTCCGTGTGACTTGCTCATGTGGTGCTGCGCTAATATGTTTGACACGCCGCCTGTGCCTGTGTTACTTGACGACGGGGCTGGAAAAAGTTGGCCGTGTCTTACCTGGCTGTGCTGCACAGCTGCCTTTACTGGTACCTGCAGCATCACCTGAGTCTTTTCTGAAATATTTATAAAGAGATCCCCTCAGGCTTTCGGCTTCTTCCTCTCTTTTTCGCCTTTCTTTTTTTTTTCAGGGCTCCTGACTTGTGCATGTTGAATCAACTCGCGCACTGACCACTAATGGAATGATGTCGTCTTTTTTCTTCTCCAAAGACCAAACCATTTTGGCATAGGGGTGATAGGGGGTTATTGGCCGTTTTTTCAAGGGCAATGAAGGCAAACAATCTAGGAGTCATTAATTGAATGCAAATAAAGCACTTTTCTTCTCTAAATCAACACATTTTGAAGTATACATACAATAATTAATCCCAACTTCATGGGGGTCCAGTTATGGGCCCCCCCATTCCAGGGCCAGTCCAGGGCCCGGGACAACGTACCCGTTTGTCCCCCCCTGTCGGCGGGCCTGATGACAGCCAATCCCAGCTGACATTGAGAGAAGGCGGTGTGCATCCCGAACACGTTGCCAGGCTATCCTCGCAGGGCCGACACATTGAAACAGACCACCGCTCACGCTCACGTTCACACCTTCAGGTAATTTAGAGTCATCAATTAACCTAAGGTGCATGTCTTTGGACTGTGTGAGGAAGCTGGAGAACCCGGAGAGAACCCACAGAGAAACATGGGGGGGAAGAACATGGGTTCCTCTTGGGTTCAGGCGACAGGGTTAGCCACCACATCACCATTCAGCACCTCAATAGTATCATGTTTTTACTATTTTCATAGAGAAATGTAGATTGGAATAGGTAAGAAATTTTACTAATAACGTCTTTCTTCGACTGAAGCTGATCCTCCTGCAGAGCCAGGCGTCTATCTCGTACAGGAGTTCCTGGTGGGTTCCAATTCCTGTCAGAGGTCATGGGGTCGAGGAGAGGCAGTATGAATACAGCTGACCGGCGGCTAGTACTGCCCACCGAGGAATAACAAGGTGCAGGTGATATGGAGTCTGAGCATCCACAGGGAATAACATGACGAATAGTTTCATTTTTACCAGGAGATGAGAGGAGACAGCTGAGGCTGGATGGGGAAGCTGAGAGCGTTTTTCCCCGGTAACTAATGGTGTGTGTCACATTTAGATTTAAAACAGGCTCACGCTAGTAAAGGTTTAAGGGAAGGAGGAAGAAAAACATTAAGACTGGATTGCCGGCCATATTTTAGCTTAACGTGCCATATGGTGGGCTGTTTCTCCTCCTCCATTAGACCCTGATGAATACTGTGTTCGCTGAAAAACATCGGTTATACAATGTTGTTGAAATGCTTTATATATATATAAAAATGGTTCCTTTTTATTTATCATTTTAAGAGAATTATTCGAACATTTGTTTTTGTCATATATAACATTTTTCTTTTTGGGACAATTTTTCTGAGCTTTCACTCCGAGAAGGAAGTCAACCAATAACAAAACATCCATTAAGTGAACAACAAAAAAGCTACATATACAAACCGAAATGTCAAACTTTATTACTTCTTTCAACCTTGACAAATACTGCACAGATCATTTTCACCTTTTACAATAAAAGCCCTAAACATATTCGCTGCTTTACTGTTTACCAGAGGGAACTCACATTCACCCGGAGCTTTTGGCTAAAATAATACTCAATAAATAGCTTACAGTAGTTTAGCTATAGAACAGTTTAGCTCAAACAGACTGCCAGACTCTGCTCTGGGTCAGGATCCTGGACCTCTGATTCGCAGATCTATTGGAACCTTTTCTCAAAAAGTGATGCAACTCTCGCATATTCTGCAAAATATTTGCATACACTTATTTCCTGTCGTTCATTTGTCTCGTTACCACTATATAAAGGCCTTTACTTTTTGCTGATTGAGTTACTCTGGACTGAAGGATCTACACATGACACAACGCTCCGGCGCTGACTCAGGCGTAACGGCGTTCTAATCTTCCTGTGAGGAGATCAAAGCAACCACAGCATTCATCTTGTGTTGACCTGCTCAGCACTGAGAGAGCAGCACTGCAGCACTATGTTCCCATCGTACGGCACAAACACTAGAGGGGGGAGACGATAGGGAGGAAAGGGAGAGGGATAGTAAGGGGGAGCGTTGGCAGACACAAGAACGATTCAAGGTGAAGTTTTAAAAGGAAACCAGTGTAGAGGAAATAGATGAGTCATCCACTTTTCTTCCCTAAAATGAACTAGAACAAAGAGAAGCCTCAGTCATCTTTGAAGCTGTAGTTAAACAGAACAATGTCCAAAGAACACTAAATTATTGATAGTTTGAAAATTCCTCACTAGCTCAAAAAAGCTTCCTGTCTAACACTGGAAGAGAGAAAACACAAATATCACCTAGACTTGCACTAAATTGCTAATGCTAATTCATTCAAATTTCTAAAATGATTCGTCTTTACCTCAAAATAACCAGAAACGTTAGGCTGATTGCTGCCAATTCATCAATTCATACCCCCACAGCCTGGATTATTATTGGATCAGAGAGCCTGGGACGGGAGTTCTGAGATAGTTTTCATGAAGGTGCCAGTTGGAATAGCAGTACCTACAGCAACTTGGTAGAACAAGTCCCCAAAAAGATTAAGCTGAGGGTTCACGAAATGATCAAATGGATGAGAAAGAAAGAAAAACTTTATTAATACTTTAACTTATTTTGTTCCTTTAAAATCCTTGTGATTTTAGCTCTCCGTTTGTTTGATTTACAAAGTGTACACATTGATAAAGTAGACTAATAATTCTGCACCATAAAGAGAGCAGCCACCAGCCTTGCTTTGGAAAAAACTGCAAAATTACACCATTTATAAAAGCCAGAAATTGTAAAAGCAGGCATTATTGTCTGATTAAATAAAAATCTATCTAGTAAATCCTGAAGTAATGTGTTTATGTCCAGTAAGCAAGAGCACGGACCAATCAGTGTCCTTTGCAGTCTTCTCAGATGTTTCTGTGTAACAAACCATTGCTTGTTAGGTCATGACTTATATAACTATATTACACTTAACAACATGCCGCAGTGAGTCAAATGTGACAATAGCAACATCTTGGGGGTTTTGTAGGGTTAAAAAGCCTGAGGCCTTGTGTGACTGTGAGTTCGTTCTATTTGTGTCCCCAGTCGGCTACGTAGAAGAAATCCAGGCCTGCAGGCATCCATACAGGAGCTAAGCCTCAACCAGCTCGATCCATGTGCTTATGGTACGATCCCTACCTCATCCTACCTCCCCCCTCCTCCCTCCTCCTCCCTCACCTGGATCTGCACAGCTGCACACAAACAGCCAAAGGACTTTGATTTTTTTTTCTTTTGTATCTGGAAATAACACCCCCCCCTCGAATGGAAAATCACACAAGCTGTGGTGCACCACTAGAGCTTGAAGACAATTAGTATCTTGCTCAAGAACACTTCGGCAGGGTGTCAGCTCACTTACACTAGTGTAATGGTGTATGGTCGCGAATAATTACTTTTTTGTGGATTGATCAATGATCTTTTTGTGCTTCAAATCTCGGTTAAAATAGGGAAAAATGCCAAGCACATGTCCCAAAGAGCAAGGTGATATGAGTTAAAATGTATTTTTTGGTCAAATCAACAGCCTAAACAGTTGAAACACCCAAATAAGTTAAGATTGTACTGGTGTATAAAAGAGAGAAATGCATTACATTTTAGAAAATGATTTGATAATCACCAGCATTGTATATGTCAATCTACTTACAGTATAGTCTCAGTTGTAACCTTGATACACTAAATGTGTCTTAATATGTTTCAAAGATTTAAGTGTTTTGTTCAGAAACAGAATCAGAATCATAAACAGTTTATTGCCAAGCACGTTTGCACATACAAGGAATTTGGCTTGGTGATTGGTGTGTGACAATGAACATAGTGTATAGTATAAGACATAGTTAAAAATATATATAAAAACGTACAATAGAATTTGAAAAAACACCAAACAATATAAGAGTGTAAGGGTTCATAGCTGTGCTGCCATTCTGGCCAAAGAAGAGATGAAGAAATGTCTACATTACTAATTAATAACTTGGATCCCATGGTTGCTGACAGATTATAGAATTCACCGACTCCTTTTTAGAATTGTATCAATTTGAGTTAATAGTTTTCCAAAACAAAAGCAGTTTATTTTTTAACACAGAGAACACACTGACCAGAGGATACCAAAGGGCTGACAGCCCGGTTTGCATACAATGCTTTTATCGTCCCGGAGACAAACCCCGGTCACAGTTTGACAACATTACAATCATCCACAGCGCGCTGACAGGATTACCCCCTTCACCGCTCTGCTCCCACTGATACGTCACGGCACTTTGTGATTATTATACGGCATCAAACTCGGCGGTGATACAGACAGAGGACATCAAATGTGTGTTTCGTAAATGCTGCCAAATGTGCACTTTGATTTTATGCGCCGCTTGTTTGCGTGACAGCAGTGGAAAAAACAAAAAAACAATGCTGATGCAAAGCTTTGTGGCAGCTGCTAGTAATCTACATTCTGATGGAAAGAGAGAAGGATGAGAGGAAGAGATGAAGAAGACGAGAATCTAGCGTATAGGGAGTGAGGAGAGGAGGGAAGTATGTTAAGGCGTGGAGAACTACAGGAGAAAAGAGAGAAGTATGAGAGAGGGGACAGAGAGGAGAGGTGACAAGTAGAGGAGGACAGAGAAGGACACGAGGCAGGGAAGAGAGGAGGCAAAATGAAAAAGGACCGAAGAGAGGAGAGGGAAAAGACGATAAGACTGAGGAGAAAGAGGAGAGGAGATAAGACGAGAACAGGAGGACAAAATATATAACACAACAAAGGGCGAGGAAAAGAGGACAGAGGAGAGGATGTGAGTAAATGGGTAGAGGAGAGGTATATGAAGGACTGTAGAGTGAGGAAAGACAAAAAAGGATGACAGAGGAGAGGTAGAGAGAGATTAGAGGACAAACCCTATTTGGTCCGCGGTATACTATATAAAACATGTGAGACAGGGGAGTGGAGAAGTGAAGGGGAGACGGGGGAGGACAAGAAAAAGGAGAGCTAAAATCAACTGATCTAAGGGGAAGGAGAGAGGATACGGACAGGGGAGGATGAAAGGATTTATGAATTGCTGAAATTCAAATGCGCTTTCGCCCGTAGTCGAGCAAATAACTCTTGAGAAAAGGAGGGGTGGGGGATTTCTCTGTAAAGGTTGTTTACAGAGTTAGATGAAATATATTTGCATTTTTTTTTAATTTTTGTTCCGGAGAGAACAGTGGAGAGGGCAGAGGCTTCAGTACAGAACAGAAGAGTCTCCTCCCGCTCAGCGACCCTCTGGGTAATATGAGCAGCCTTGCAGAAAGCAGCTGCTACCCAGGATCCCCCCCCGCTCCCCTCTCTATCGTCAGCCACTGAGCCAAATCAATGGCCATTTGCCCCCTTGCCTCCCCTCGCGCTTTCCCATCTGTATTTTTATTTTATTTTATTTTGCACTCCTCTTCTTTCTCACTTGCTTTGCCTTGAAGCACCTTTTTTTTTCTAAAAGTTCCTTTAATGTTGTGACTAACATGACATTTAAATGCCAAAAACACTAAATGAATTATCGTTTCTTAACATTTAAATCATCCATGAACTGGCATTTTGACAACGTATACTGCTTAAATGCCAAACATGTACATAAAACAATCTGTTTTTTCAAAGCTATTTGAAGACAGAATTAGGCTTGGGCGATAATTCAATATGATAATTTATTGTCCTTCGATGGAATCATACCGTGACGGTTAACATAGGCAGTTTTCTTCTAAATTGCTAACAAGCACATACTAACTCGAGTTTCTCAGAAAATCTGATCGATCAACACAGCACACGAATCACACATTTCCTCATACAAGTTTGTAAAATATTGTACGAAAAAGTTACTCCTCATTTTTTGTGCGTTTTCTTACAAAACTTCAAGCAACTAGTGTCAATTTCTGGTTTTGGTGAAAATATGAAGTGGCGTTACTTAATCCTATCCCTTGTTCGTATTCATTCCCTCTTTGTCTACTTCCTATCTCTTCTTCACTTTTTTCCTTCCCTGGTGACCTCCTTCAACCTTCCTTCCCTTCCTCCATCTCAATCTTTTGCTCGCTGTTGAGTGCTTTTTACTTGCCAGAGCCTCGGCTCTGCGGGTGTGCCTCGCGGCGTTCCTTCCCTCAGCTGACAGGAGGTGACAGAGAGCAGAGAGAGGAAGGGAAAGAAGGTAGGAGAGAAGGGTTTGACGGTTATGGCAGGAACAATGCAACCAAACAGGACAGGATGAGGCGAGACGAGACGAGCGGCGGAAGACGGCAGAATATGGCTTTGCTCTGAAGTACAGAAACCTCAGGCAATCGTCTCGCGGAGTTGCGAGGATGACAGAGGAGAGGAGAGGGGAGGAAAATGATGGGTGAAGGGGGGTTAAAGAGAAAATGAGAGCAGAGAGATGGAGCAGGTAAAGAGGCTGAAATCAACTGGCCCTCATCCAGAATCAGCAGACATTTTCACCCACCTGAAATGCTCAAAATTGGTTTGGCAAGGCAGAAAACGGTTGCGCTCGCATTAACCCTCCCTCTCTAAACAGCACTCTGCCTCCACACCGCGTCTTAGTAATGAGGTTTCTTTAATGTCTCATACGAGCTGCTTGAGAACGAACGTCTCCGTATACGAGTGGTTCTTAAATGGGGCCCAATGTGCCAAATTTATAGGCAAGAAGAAAAGTAAGAAGATGGAAAAGGAAACAAACTTATATTAAGTTATAATTATGAAAAAAAACAACTTGAAGGTGCCATTTATGTACAGATTTCAAAGCTAAATCTACTTTGCACTCTGTGACGCCGACATGTAATTTTAAGCAAACTTCAACTTCAGTATCATAGGCTGCTGTTTTCAGGGTTCAGTGATTCTTCTTTCGTACATCATTTTAGTAAACAGAAACAAAGATTCCACTGAGTCTTGTAGGAAGCCTGAAAATCCTGAACAGAGACGGCCAAGTTAAGATGACACATTAACGAATAAAAAAAAAAAAAAAAAAACAGCAAGGGAAGACTGGTAACAGTCCAGCCAGCGCTGACTCATTCTATCAGGAGTTTGTGACTCAGTGAGGGAAAGTACTGTCAAACATCTATCACCACCTACTACACATTCCTCCTACACAGCTGTTGAGTCGTGAGTCAAGTGGACACTCTTTCACCAGCTCACTTCAGACACAGTTCTTCTCATAGTGTCTTCCTGAGTATGTAGACTATACAACTGCTGTGGTTTGAGGTAAAATCCTGAAATAATCAGGGGTCACCTGCCCAATGTACTCCCAGGTATACAGGATACTTCTACTGTACTGCTTGTGATTGGTCAAGGATTCTGCTCCTTAATTATTCTGTCATGAGTTAGCAAAATGAAACAATAGAGAAGCCTCAACCCGATGCCACTATAACAGACACCACAATAAAAAAATGGTGGAAAATCTAGAATGAGGAAATACATATTGACAAAGGGAATATAACAAAAAAAAACAAGCAGGTTCCATTCTGTGAGTGAAAAGTTGAAATGTAAGGGGGGAAAATGTAAACTCATATGATATGAACCAACTTAAGGAAAGAACAAAAATAACTTTTACTGTGTTCTTTTTCTCCTTTAAATGTTGCAGATTGAAATGTTTTATATAGTAGGCTTCTATGTCTTAAGGCCTTTACATACTGCTGCCAAGACAAATTAATGGCACAAAGTTTGTAAAATACTCACTTGCAAATATCATAGGTCCAGGGCTTTTATTGTGAAAGGTAAGAGGAGAAGGAGTGGATCTGGACTGCTCTGTCTTTGACAAGGTTGAAAGGAGTAATAAAGTTTGTCTTCTTGTTGGGACTATGAAGACTCTATGTTGTTGTTTTGTAAAGACAATCACAACTTCATTTGTTCCACATAAAATGATTAATTAATGCTTTTATTACAGGTGCGAAATCTTGAAAAATAAAAAAACGTGAACAAAATAGCATGTTTTGCGTGATATTTGCATGTGTGTGAAAGTAATCAACAATGGTTTGAAAATAAAATATATATAAAAAATGAATTGGAATGTAAATGAAATGCATGTAAATAAAGAAGAGGGATGACAATTGGAAAAAAAAAAAGAAAACATGCACATTGTCCTTTTTCTTGTCTTTTCTAAATAGGTCAAAAACAGCTTTATTTGAAGAAAAAAAAATATTCGTGAACTCGGGTCGCTGCTGTCCCCTGCCTTGCTGAGGGGGAGTTTTTTCACACACTGCCACCCAAAAAATACAACAGTACATCTTATCACAGCATGGCCAGAATCCTTTTCCTTTTTTTTTGGTTAAATGGAAGACAGGAGCCGAAGACAGAGAGATGGCGGACATGAGGAGGAAAAGGTAAGCAACGAGAGAGAGAAAAGAGACACTGTAGCGGCGGAGTGTGGCGAATCGACAGAGCAGTGACGGTGGAGGATACGCTGCTCGTCTCCGCTCTTCCCTCTAAAGGCCTCTTTCATTTCATTTTACTGGGTCACATTCACATCAAAGGCTCTCTGTCTGTTTGGGAGTGTGTGGGTGAGTGTGTGGAGTAAATGCGAGCGGAAGCGCACGGAGACGGCCAAGTGGGTGAGTCTTGGCCTTCTCGCATTAGCTCGTGGCGAGCTGAAAACCTGTCCCAGAGTCAAAACGAAATGCAGGGAAGCAGCATTTAGTCATCACTCACAAAAACAAAACATTCAACAATTTTCAAGCAGGATTCGTGGATTTGCATCCAATAACATAGATGCAATTAACCTTAACCACAGCTGTGGTTACCTGTAGGAGGATTTTTGCAAAGGCTGACACATCAGCAAATTCTGGGTATCGCAGTATCGTCCATAATCAGGCTGTTCTTCTCACAAACTAATTAGACCTACAAAGATTGATGCCCTATAATTCGTATATACCCCATGTAATCAATTTGCATGTAATCCACGTGATCGTGAGCCAGGAAAGGTGACAACAAAGACCTCGTAGTGAAGTGTTCAGGGTGGATGGTTGGGTCTAAATTCAACCGACTTTCATGCAGGAGACCGCTCTTCATATCACGTGGGAAGCCAAAAGTAGACGTTGACTTACTTGTCACGTTCCTTACATATTTCAGGGACTGTATGTAGGATTTAGCAGGATATAGCGGTGTGGTTTCAGATTGCAACCAATTGACTCCTCCTTGGCCCTCTACTCTGTTTCACGACGATTAAACCATGGTAAAACTGTTCACATCACTCAGAGGCCATCTTTGGCATAGTAACACTACTTAAGGACAAGCAAAGTCAGACGTCGTCTGGCAGTACGATTGGTTTGCACTCTGCAACTGTAGTTACCACAGTTTTGCAAGCATGGCAAAGAACTACTTTTGTCTTTAGGTAATCTAAAAACGCAAAAGGGCTCTTTTTAACCAACGAAAAAATGACAACTCCTTGTTTCAAGTGGTTATACACAAATTAAACATAGTTATGAATATGATATTCCATTTCTGCTTTACACTGGCCCTTAAAGTGGTTATTTCCAATCAAAATCACGACCTTTCATAAACCAAACCAAGTAGTTCTGTTGTCAAAACACAGCAGGGGCTTTCGCAGGCTGGACATATGTTCAAAAAATGACAAATTCACTTTTTAAGATGTTATATGAAACCATTGCAGGAGGATATGTTGCTAATATTGACTTTCTGCAAACTAACCGCATTAATCATCATACATTATACTACACATCAATCATACATTTTTATCATGCTTTCCATAAGACAAGGAAGAAATGTGAAGCAAAATCCGTGGAGAAATATTCTATCATGTTGTTCCACTAAATCTTCTGACTCAAACTGTTGTGTTTTGAACATCAGCCTACTCTCAGCAGTGGGGGATTTCTACAGAAAGAAAGCTCGTTCCAAACCATGAGCCACCTGTGCACGTGCATCAGTCCTCCACGCTCAACCTCATTTATACTGTATACATCTCCATCACCCCCCCCCATGCAAAGCTGACCACTGAGCTGGAAACAAAGGTGAAATGTGTCTCTGACACTGTTCAGGATTATGATAACTGATTCATGAAGCCCAGCAGCTAATAATACCACGCGATGTTCTGTGTACGAACAGGACAGGAAGTGTGTGATTCAGGATCCTGTGAGGCGCACATAACACTGCTCAACTGTGGGGAAAATGAAACTGTGTGCATCGTTTCTTCACCATATATAAATAACCTTTAATTATTCAGGGTCGAGTACAGATGCTCCTGTTGAGTCACGCTCGGCTTCACACAGAAAAACACACACTCCGGTACGGTATGCGTACGCACAATCACACCACTAATGCTATTAATGGTGTTGATTCAACACTTTCCTTTGACAAAAACATTTGGAGCCATAGACTTTCTGCCTGGATTAAGTTATCCAGGCAGAAATTCGACATTCCACATTCAACGGATGATTTAAAACAGATTAAACAGTGAGACAGTGATATGCATTCTTATTACAAGATTTACAAATCCTCACAATTGCATGACAAAAAACAATGTCTAACTGCCCCCCAGGATGACACATTCAAGAAGCACTTTCTGATCTGATGCCAAAAAGGATATCATTACTCTTCCAAAAACCTTGTAAAAGTACTGCTGCAAAAAATTTGGGTTTTGGACTTATTTGTCCTGAACAATGGTGGCCATGGTTAAAATAAACCACTGTGACTGTCGGTCACTGAGCTTCCGCAGAGGTCTTTGTCACATGAAGCTATAAAGCTGTTAGTCACAGTTTGCTCAATGTTTATTAACCCATGTATGTATGCACTTATTCATAGATTGTTGTACATTTGCCCTTAATACCATGTTTGTATATTAGTACCTCAGCTCAGGTACTAATATACAAATGAGCTAGCTCGTACAACCAGAGGGCCCTTCACTGAAATAATGAGAATAACAAAGTCCTTGGTAAAATACATAGATCAATGTCAGTGTGACGGTAAAGTGTGAAGTTTGACAGTCAACAGCAGCGGCTATGTGTTTTGATACAAGGTGCCTTTAGATGTGATATAAAGTTCAACATTTCTAGTGACCAGCGATATCAAGAATGAAATTGATCAAAAGATTAAAAAACATTTCTCCTACAGTTCTTATATTTAGGAGGTCTATATATGTGTGACATAGTTTGGACCACGCACAATTGGTTTACTTATTCTGAAAGCTAAATACGTCGTATTTTCAAATTAGAATATTATGAATCTGTTCTATAAATACACGACAAAATTGGTTTTATTTGAACTTTATATCCAAATCCTTTTCTGTCTTAATAATTATTAACCCCAAAAAGAGTAATTGTGTAAAGAACTGGTGTGGGTGACCAGTTGGGTCAAAGTTATTCATACATTTGTGTTAATATATTGTTTTTTTCTGCTGCACCGCTCTGCAGTGAGGTCAGAGGTCACGGTTTGGTCTCAGTGCTGACGCCAGTCTTTGGCTTCACATCGAGGTCACCAGCTGAACTCTGCCATGTCTCACACCGGATTCTACTAAGATTCTGTACCAAGTGAAGCTCACAGCTGCAGAGACTAATCAATGTCTTTAATTCAGCCCAGTGATTGATGGGAAATAGAAAAGTCTCTTGTCAGCAGTGCTGAGCTGCCACACTTCTATTGACAACTTCTATTGACAGCTCTCTCTGTGAGTGTGTTAGTAGGTGTGTTTGTACTTGTGTGTGTGTGTGTGTGTGTTAGTGTTCTGGGTGAAAGTACACATGTTAATATTCTGTAGGTTTGTTTGAGTGGGACTACATTGGTTTTGAAGCTAGCATGAGACTAAACACAGCATTTGTGTGTACATTTGGTCACATGTAATTTGTCCTTGAGGTTTAAATTAAGTTGTACGCCAATAACGGTCATTATCAAAAGGAGGACACTAAGCCACTGAACTTGCAGATCAGGCTGCTGCGACTAAGACCCGTGCGGGCTGCAACACACACGTTGTTTACCTCAGTTATTGGATGTTTGAATCAGTGAGAGCAGGTGCCTCTGCAGGGTGATCGTGATAAGGATCGGTGTGAGGAACAAAGAAACAAAGTTCAAACTCAGAAGGGGTGAAGTTCTCTCTTCACTCATCCTCATTGTGTTTTGAAGGTCAAATCGATTTTTGGGGAAATTACCAGAAGGTGGCTAAAAGTCATTGATGCAACTCCTGGTGTCCAAACATACAGAAGAAGAGCTAAAAAAAACACACCTTGATACCAAACACGAAACAAACTTTTTTCGTGGTGCGTTTACTGTACAAAGTCAATGCAAAGACGTGATAAAATGCAAATTTTAGCCGGGCAAAGCAAATCACGCAATTACTAAATATTGACTATTGTCCAACAGGACCATTTGTGTGACGCTGTAAGGCCTCCTGATGTAGTTATTTCGGCATTCCTTCTTAAATATTTTCTGTAATCACAGCAGATGTGTTTATATTGTAATCATAACACTGTCATACCAGATTAATTAAGTCGATGTGTTACAGTGAATACCCGAGCCATTGTGCCTCCGGATGATGTTATGAATCCAGACATTATTTGACATATCTGGGACTATTTTAGCTGTGGTTGATGAAATGTTGTCTGTTTCTACCAAGGATCTTGTTAGAGTGACACATAATAACACAAATGATCAAGGCGAAAATTGGCTTTGATTTCAGAGGTGAACTGATCCAACTTCTTTTCTTCAGATACAATATTATACACCTCACTTTGGGCATCTGTAGATTCTGAATCCCAGTCTGATTTAGTGCTCCCTTAGTCCCACATTTGAAAGCTGTAAACCTTGAAACTTACTGTTTGTTTTATTTATGTGAGGGAACATGAGGCCATGAATGCTGCAGCAGCCGCTGTGATAGAATGTCTCTTCTTTGGGTTTTTTTCTGATATGCCATGGGGAATTTGGCTTGGGAAACCAACCCATCCTGGGTTCTTTATTATTCCTAATTGATTTGTTAAATTTAGGGACAGAAGCATTGATTTCAAACCAGTGGCTCTGTTTTCTGTTCTGCTGCTTTGTGTTGTTTTGCGTTTTGGGTGAATTTGTCCAAGACAATGGGGCTATTTTCAATGCATTTCCCCATGTGGTTAACAAATATCTAGCTGTGCTGCTTCACAATTTACACAGAAAACAGCAACTACGCACAGGGGAACACACACCACACAGAAAAAAACAAACAGACAAAGGCAGATTATTCTCTACTGCCTCTAAAACAGGGATTAGTCAGCTGCTCCTCAAATAGAAAAACTGGCCTAAATAATTTCTGCAGCACACACACAGTGACACAGTCACTGTGTGTGTGTATGTGACTTGTGTTTGTGTGCATGTGGAGAGAGAGTTTTGTTGAGCTTAAGGATGCAGCATTACAGAATGTCCCTGCTCATGTGATTTTTCTGCAAATAAAACTAAAACATTCTGCATGTCTGAGAGTAGATACTTTATTTTATTTAACTGTTGCTGTTTTTTTTCTTTTTTTGTCATTTGGATTCACCCAAACTTTAACATGTTGACTTTGGTATCTAAGTGTAATTTTTAAACTTTTTTGCATTTTTTGGATTTAAACATAATTGTACTGCAATAGAACCGAGATACACAAGCAAAGTATTTAGGAAAAGTACTTTCAAGTTGGTCTCAAGTACTGTAAACCATATAGTGTGTGTACTTTATTTTAGAGCGTATGGCATGTGTATGGTCTTTGCTTTGTATGTGTGTGTTTGTGTGTGTGTGTGTGTGTGTGTGTGTGTGTGTGTGTGTGTGTGTGTGTGTGTGTGTGTGTGTGTGTGTGTGTGTCCTGTCCCTTAAGTGTAATCAAGCACAGATTTGTGTATATGTGTGTGGGGTTCTTCGATGAGAATAAAAGGAGAGTGCTTGCTAATTACGGTGGACACATTTCATTCTCTGGCCTATTAAAGTCCTGGGCTGTAATTAGCCTAAAGAGACTGAAGCCATTTGAAGTGTGTGTGTGTGTGTGTGTGTGTGTGTGTGTGTGTGTGTGTGTGTGTGTGTGTATGTGTGTGTGTGTGTGTACGTGTTTGTGTGTGAGGATGAAATGTGATCATCTCATTCCCCCTGTCAGTGGACATTTTAAATGGAGATGAGGATTCTTCCTGCCAAGAACAGAGATGTTATATAACAGTAATGATAATAATTAGAGAGAGAATCTGATTGGAAAGAAGAAGGGAAGCTTTGGAGAGGGAGAGAGAGAGAGAGAGAGAGAGAGAGAGAGAGAGAGAGAGAGAGCACTCGTGATTAGGTGAGTGGGAAAAGACTGACCAATCACTGTGCTGACTTAGACTACAGAAAGAGGCAAAGGGACTAAATTAAGAGGTTCTGCTTGACTTTGTGAGGAATTCTCTTTCTGCATATCTGACTGACCTCTCTCCCTCTACCTCTCTTTCTCTTCTGTGTGTGTGTGTGTCTGTGTGTGTTTGTAAGAGAGATAGATACAGTTGGCCTATAATGAGCCGACATGTACCTTTTGATGACACAGTTTCTGTAACATATGTAGTGCACCAACAGCACCTCCCTACCCCCCAGTCGAAGCTTCAAATATAGTCGATTATACCTTCTCTGTAGCTTCAAAGCCCCCTAAAACCGAACTTTTTTTTTCACCTGTAACCGGCTCCGATCACTCCTTTTAAACGTCAGCATAGCCAATCGCAAAGTCCAACTTGCGTTGATGACCCGTATTTATGTTGATTTCCTCAGATGACCTTGTGATCATAAAAATGTAATTTGGTTGAAGTCCCAGAACAGCAGAACGGTAGTTTACGTGTGTCTGGTTAACAGAACAAACTGTTTGCCCCTCAGCAAGTGTAATGTTGGATTGGTGCATCTCTATCAAATCCAATGTGCTGGTTTGCTGATCTTTTACCTTTGTCTTTGTCATTTTCGGGTGCTAACTAAGATTTGTTTTCTCTGACCTTTTAGCCATCCAGACCGGACGATGCCTTTCGTACGGGGAGCCGTGGTTGACATGTCTAACAAGCCGCCGAGCTTCAACGATAACCGATACACAGACCGCGCGGTGTTTACGCAAATCAGGCTGCTAAGTCTGTGTAATTATGTCCTGATCCAGACATAATTACACATTACTGACTCTCCATGTTTGTTTTGTTTAGTAATTGGTATTCTTTAACTAAATATGTTTATCTATTATTTTTAATCTGTGCAACGATGATTATGATGTTGCCATTTAACTTATAGCTACGAAACGCAGCCGTTAGCCATGTAAGCCACAAACTCCGGCTCAGGTTCACTTAAGGTGGGCTGACCTTTAAGGTGGACCAGCTATTCTCATTTTGGTGACAATCAGCTCCTCTGAGCTTTGATCACCTATACTGTGTTTTTAAAATGCTAGGACACAACATAGGTGATCACAGAGACTAGGAGGGGAGCTTAAAGGAGGTGTATTAGCTATGAATAAGAAGGAGAACCAGACTATCTGTTCCTCTGAGGACCAGATGTTGGCCCTGATCAACTCTTATTGTCTGCAGACATAAAAAGAAAGAGGAGCAGCTATTGATTAAGGATTTAGAAGCCAGACGATGACCACTAAAAGTGCTGAAGCAGAGGCGAGGAGAGGAGGGAAGAGATGAAAATTATCTGTCAACTAGGTGTTTCGGTGTGTGTATAGAGCTCTTTGTCCTGCTTAGTGGGAGCCTACTGTAAAGTCTGGAGAAGCAGCGATCCTGACAATAATGGAGAGAAAAAGGGAAAGAAAGAGATTTTGCGTGAAGAGACGGAGAAAGAAAGGTGTCAGACGTGATTAAGGATTTAGAAGCCAGACGATGACCACTAAAAGTGCTGAAGCAGAGGAGAGGAGAGGAGGGAAGAGATGAAAATTAAAGGCTTTGTTAGGTGGAAAGGAAGAAAGAATGAAGAGACTGAGTGAGGGAGGGGGGAGAGGAAAAGGAAAGTTGTTCTCTCTCACTGTCCTGCAGATGAGGTAGGAACACTGCATTCTCCAAATTTCCCATTAGCCTCTTACTTCATACACGCGTGCACATTCTGATGCAAGCTGACAACACATAAGACATTCACTAGCAAAACACCTAACTCTCTCCCACACACACACCCGGTGCGTAATAATCCAGCCGACTCAGCTGCGGTTCCACTACAGTGGTATAATTGGAGAAATGGAAAAAACGTTGAAACCAAATGTGATTAGTGATGTGTAGAGGGAAGGCAGGTCAGAGCCATAAATTCCACTGAGCTGATAAAACGACCCCACTGTGTCACTTCCATGTAAAAAACGAATGGACGTGTTTGGGGACAGAACCGCCGGGGAATAACAAGGCCGATCGATCGGGGAGGTTAGCTCCCTCTGATAATCGTGTGATATTGATTCTTAAATCTTCAAGTCAATATTTACTTGTCACATTGACATAGTGTTATTCATCGAATGCTCATTCTTTTATTCTGTTTGATTTTACAAAGGTGCATATTTATATTTTCCAGGCATATGTTCATATTGTTGGAGGAATACTCCACCACAGGACAATGGTTTGTTTATCGCTAGGAAAACAAGAAACCTGCTTTCAAACAAAGTGCTTGACATTTGTATAGAAAGGACACTGTGAAAAAATGTGTTATTGTTAGTGGTCGGTCTTAGTTGCTGTTGATCCCGGTGTTAGCGCCTCCACTGAGCAACACAGAGAGTCAACCACACATCAGACCACACCTTGAGGTGAGCAGCGTTGGGGTGGTGGCTGCTGGTCATTTTCCGAAAGTTGCCATTGTGAACTGTTGATCTTGGACCTTCTCAATCCCTGGACAGGAAATTACCTACACGAGCTGACACGCAAACAGTAAAACAGCACAGCCACACGGGCGGACCACAGATTCCAATCTCACGTTCTTGCCCCATCCCTCCCTTTTTCATTGACCATCCAAGCATCTTCCTCTCTTTTCCCCTCCATCTATTTCGTCCTTTTTTTCCTTTTACACATTCTTAATCCCATGTTCCTTTGCGCTCTCCAGTCATCAACTACAAACCCAGATCCAATTTCCTCCTCCTTGTTCCTCTATGCCCTGCCCATATGACTTCAGGGAGGAAATCACCCAAAAATTGTCTGCCCTATAACCACACTGCTGACACTGTATCCTGTGTGAATGAGAGGTTTCCTTGGCTATTCCAATGACTAAAGCATTGATTAATAATTTGTACCGAGTGATTGTGGCTACAAAATAAATATTGTCCTTAATGACTTCATAAATATCATGCAGGTCAGCCATGGATACCATCACCCATAAGCCCAGTGCGTTTCCTTGGAGCCTTAATTAAACAGTATGACCAGCTGGTGAAAAGTAGTTACAGCTCTGACCGGCTAACAAAGGTTAGTGTCCTGGCAATTAGCTATATATTTTGAAAAGGGTGTCAGTTTTTATAGAACAGATTTAATTGTTGGTTTTAGTTACTCAATGTACAAGACCAAAATATGCCTGCAGCCAGTCAAAGTGCTTCCAAAGACAGTGACGAGTAGAGCAAGCCCAAATGGAGCTGTTTACGAGTTTTATGGGTAATATTTTTGAGTACCGTGTGCTAATGGTGGATGTCTTGAGTCAAAACACAGCAAACGCTGACTAATGAGCTAACTGGTTGAGGGGGCGTGATACCTGTGCAGAGTCACATTATGTGATCTGGGACCGCGGATAATTAGAGTCATGGGCCTGCGAGTGGGTGTCTGTGCACTCCCACCCACTTCTTTGACTCACATCTGTCAATTTTAACGGTGTCTGGTTCAGCAGAGTGCAACGGCTTTACTGGGAGGCAATGGCTGTATAGGTTTTTGTTTGGCCGTGGATTCGCTGGAAAGCGATGCATGTATCGACCAAAAATAATCTGCACGTTAATTACAGAGATTGAGTTTTTGACACCGTTTTAGTCTGACAGGCTGGAGCACTGATGATTGGTCACTACTGTAAACCAGAAGGCAAGTTCAAAGACAGGAGTTGGCTGCATCTGCATCATGATTATTATGGTAACAGTGTAACAGGGGTATATTACACAAGAATCTGACATTGTGGCAATTTTCATTACTTTTCCTAACAAATTGTCAAGTTATCAATGTGTAAACTTATCAATAATTTGGACAGTGAGGCGTCAAGATTTTTTGTGAAGCAGCAATATTTTTGTTTGCGTTTGGATCTCTACCTATCCTCTTTGAAAACTTCAGCAGAGACAGACGAAGGAGCTCCAGGGGGAATTTCTACCCAGATCTGACCTACCGATAACCTGTGATTACTTCTGTAGAAACACACGGAAAGTGAAGAAAGAGACATGAATAAAAAGACAAGCTGAAGCAAAAGCACAGGAAGAGAACTGGTGGAAAGATCAACACAGAAATCAAAGGGAGAGAAAACAGAGCAGAGAAATGTATTCACTCTTTCCTAACCCCGCATTCACTCCATTACTTACTATGTTATTATTTCCTGCAGCCTCTCTACTCTGTCTTTACAAGTGGAACAAAAACAATTTGTCCTATAATATGATTTGCCAATCATGATTGTAAAATATTTCCATTGACATTTTACTGTTGATTGTATCAACTAAATAAACATCACATGTTATTGCTCTATTATATTAATCAATCGCACACTAATGTTACTAGCTGGTCAGAGTTTGTCACTGCTTTTCCTGTGTACTTGCTATTATTCTTTCTTGGGCACTATATCCATCCAACCATCCATCCATCCATCCATCAATTAATCGTTTAACGTGTCCATTGATTAGTCAAGCCTTCACTAACTGATCCATCTCTCTGATGCGCTGATTGATAGACCACACCCAAATCCATTAGCTCGTCTGAAGCACCAATTACACCCAGGAGAGAAGGACAGAGAGAAATCAAATGCAGCCTTCTATCAGCTTCTCAGGCCAGTAAAAAAACAAACAAAAAAAATAGTGAGGTCCAACACTGGTGTGGGGTGTTCAGGTCTGTCTCACAGTCGATGCTCCAGTTCTTCCTTAAAGTGTTGGATGGGGTTGAGGCCAGGGTTCTGTGCAGACCAGTCAAGTTTATCCACACTAAACTGGAAAAAAAACACTTTTAAGGAGTGTTTTTGAAAAAAATACTGTTGCCGCAAAGTTAAAAGATAGTCAAAAATATGAATTCCAAAGTTAAGATAGACCTAAGATAGTGAAAGCCAAAAGTACACAAAAATATGTGTTACGGAATGTCCATGTACTTGTGGCCATGTAGTAAAAAATGGTATTTTTTTTATTTACAACTTTTCATAGAGAAATTGTGATTATCAGTGTGTTTTACTGGCCTTCATAGTTTTAACTGTTCCCTACCAGCTCCATCAAATTCTGCTTGTGCTACCATTTTTTTCCCCAAAAGTAATTTTGATCTCCAGAGACCACCCTGCTCATTTAAAAGGTCAAATAAAAACACTTAATATTCCACCACTGTGCATGTTTACGCCCGCTTCTTAGAGGCTGCCATGAAGAATCACTTTGTTGTTATTGTTTTCAAGGGCACATTTAACTGAATATTGGGAGCCACATGTGTTAAATGACCACTGGACAACCGCCAACTACAGCATGCTCAAAGACTCCAGAGACGGAGTGGGTGGGAGCTCTTTGCTTATCCGTTAAAGACTGATCTGTTAATGTGTTTGAGATGGAGGCGCGGGGGCTAATAAAGCCTTCTCATGTTCAATCAGAGTATAGACTCGGGCTGATGTGGAAACACATTAAGGTGTAGTTTAACCATGATAGCTGTTGTGAAATAGATGAATATGACCGCTAGCCAAGACAGAAGAGCATGTGCTTGTTACTGATCTATAACCCAACAAACAACCAACTCCCTGCTGAATGACAGTCCTGATTCCTGAGTGAAACAGCAAAGAAGTAAAGCCCATGTTATTAATAAGACGAACAAAGAGCACTAATAACACGTAAAGTTAATGAAAGCAATAGAGGTATCAACATGGAGCATGAATTTAGTGTCCATTAAAAAGTATGTACAATTATGGTATTTTTTTTTACTTTCCTCAATTCAATAAATGTAACCTCTTTCATATGTTGGGATGCAGACAATGTATGACAAGTCACATGGTCTGCTCCACTGGCTTGCTTATCTCAGCTGCTCTTCTCTGCGCTCATACAGCAGTTAACACCATAAAAGCCGTCTCGACCCACGGACTTGTTGCGGAAAAGTGATGCCCATCCTAGGGTTTCTCCCCAAGGGTTATCACTGTTAGCTCTAGAAATGTCACAATACCATAAATTAAGGAGTAATTTCCAATACCAATGAAGTTCCACAATTATCAATACCATATTTGATGCCACGCTAAAAAACTAAAACAAAACAATGAAACCAATGTACATTAGCATAAATTGCTTTTTTACAGTTAATATACATTTTTTTGCGAATTCAGTGATCCATGACGGTCCGCCCCAATCAAGCGTCTCGAAAAACAGTAACTGTAAGCTTAGCTGATAGCTCCATTGCTTAATCATGCAGGCCCACCGACTGCTAACAGCTAACAATACTAGCTCTCCCTCTTACTAGATCTCCTCCTGCCAATGTTAACACAGATTTGTAGCATTATCATGGAAAAATGTCTAATGTCCCCGGCGAAGTGGGACGCCATTAGTACCTTCAGGTACCTGAAATACTGTAGAAAAACAAGTGCGTCACATTTTCTGAATTTTAGCATCGACATCCCTAGTAAGCACTATCAGTGCAGTTATATTCTTCTGTGCTGCTCGCGCTGTCAGAACCGTTAGCTGTTAGCCGCCAGCTCAGTCGTAGCCATGTTGCAAAACCGCTTGGAGGTAATATGCTCTGAATTTTGCATTTAGCTCTTTTAGAAATAGTTTTAAAAGGCTAAGGAAACTAGTTTCTTTATCAAGTTGCCGTTTTTTCAGTCTGCAGGATAGCCGTGATACTCACCTCTTAACTTCAGATTTTACCAGACAAGAAGTTAAAAGCAATGTTTGAAGTTCAAACCAGGGTTTGTCTGACAGTCAGTAGGGTTTCCTGCCTTGACACCTGCTGCTTCTCAAAGTACAGAGGACAGATTATCAGACAAAAAGACTAGGTGTGAATTCTGTGAACAATTTAAAACTAAACTGTCAAGCTGTCTTTAAACTCCTAAAAAGTTGTATATCTTCATGTACTTTTGTACACTGTATCTCAATGCAAACATTTTATGACAGAGATTATATCTGATTCCTAGCACTAGGAGCTTGCATGTATTCAAAACCCTCATCCTGCAGGAAACACTTTTAACAACCACATGATATTAATGTTATGTATCGTTAATGCTGAGCTGACTAATGGTTGTAGTGCGTCTTGTTGATAGGATGGTATTGATGTTCTCTGCACTTAACTCATCATTTGTGTATGGAGACACTTGCAATGCTTGTAATGGATATGAGTCAGTTCACAAAACACAATCAAACCCATCTAAGCTAAACTGAAGGGTAATTATTAAAACAATTAAAGAATAAAATAGAATAACAATCTACCCCAACTGTACATTCTGACCGATCAGTGTTAATGTGCTTATCTCTGTTGAGATTTGCAAATGTTCAATAAATATCGGACAGGTGCTAGCAGAGAGCCAAATGCTATTATATAAATATATTGATAACCTACACATTTTTGCATAAATGTTCTTTTTACTGGGAACAAATCGGTACTGGTTATCGGCTGATTTGTAAGTTCAGTTACCGGAATCTGTATCAAGAAGGAGAATAGGGTATTGGGACTCTACACTTGACAAAACATTGACAAGGAACATAATGCAGACGGCAACCATATCTCCCATCACAGTGTAATCAGGAAAACAAATTAGTGTTATTAGAATGTAATTTTCAGGGGACAGGTTTAGAAAAGCCCCACATCACATTGTGTCTCTTTAATCAGCTAAAGTGAGAGCATCTTAATTAAGCTCCAGAGAACTGACATGAGCCGCTGAACTTGACATGAAAGCCCCAAAAAAGCTACACTGTTTTGGTGTTTTCTAATTCCGCCCCTTCTCTAAGTAAATGAGTGGAGCACTTTGCCCCTGGCTTTGAGGCATAATTACTCTGTAATGAGGGGACTCTGGGGACCCGGACATCATGAGACATATCACGCACTGTTTAGAATTTTTTAAGTCTGTGAAATGTGTCCCAGGGGTCTCCTCGAGCTTAGAGACCATCACACTGCAAACAAATTAGATAACTAAGTAATGTTTATGAAAAAAAAAAGTTTGACTCAGATGTGTGAGGTCAATTAAAAGGAACACATTTTTCTTCCCTGAAACCTCAGCTAAAAATATCCAAGAACACTAATAGTTGCATTGCATTAAAGCTGTTTTAATGTATAAGCAATGCTTGAGGGTATGTGGTTTTGTTTAAATTATTTATGTTGACAGTTGCATCACACAAAAATGCAATTTAAAGCTGATAAGGCAGTCTGTCAGTATTCATTTGTATCTACAGTGAGATATTATTTCAAAGAAATAGAAATTAAATCTTGAATAAAGTGATTCAGACTCTGGTGGTGCGGGTGGTGCCAGTGGGTTTTTTTTTTGGAGAGGAGATTTAAGGCTCCTGTGGAGCAGACAGCATTTAAAAGCAAATACTGTTCTGCTGGGAAGCATTCAGAAGCCCTGAACATGCAGAGAAAGGCCACCGCTGAAATCCAACGAAAAGATTTATTCATACAGCACATTTCATTTTGTTTAGATTTAAGTACAGTCAATACATCACAATTAATTCCTTTCACAGATCTCCCAATTATGGACTCATTACTTGAACACACTTCATAGCTCTCTTTTTGAGAGCCGCTCCGACAGCCCTGTCCCCTAAAATGTGCGAAAAGTACAAAACTGCATTTTGAGTTTTATTTTGAGGGAAAAAATGTTGTACTGGATTACATTCTCTTGTGACTCAGAACAAATAAAGTGTTTGTTCACGAGTGAACCAGGTACTTTTGATGCATTTTTTTACATAACGAAGTAGTTCAGTAGCGTGTTTTGTTTTGTTAAATTCATCACGTTATCATACTGTTTAAAACCGCATCTGCAACTGTAATCCAGGAGAAAATACATTTTGCAGTTGGGCTGTATGGGAAAGTAATTTAAGAGGAGACAGGATTGACTCCAAAACACATTAGGAAGTCCAAAATAAACACTTTTTTATATTGTTTGTTTGGTTTCTGATTTATACTTTTTTTCTTTTTTAAATCATTAAGAACGTTCTTCAAAGGTGCTCATTCAAACAAAGGCATAAATTTAGATTTATTCCAAAACACAATGTTTAATTTAAAGGGTGAGCCTTTCTATATCTCATTCTTCTCTTTGCAATTATTGCTAACGCACAACAAGCAACGGAGGGAGTTGATGGATGGACCGCTCTCCATTAAAAGAGTAAGATGAGTACTGTTGATTGTGAAAATGGGGTGAAGGAGAGCAGGCATTAGCACCTGATTAAAATGCCATTAGATAAACACATAAAGCCTTATCAATCACCTGCAGTGGATAACAAGGTCGGTATGCTGCTATCGAACACACACATGCGATCTTCACATCTTCTCTCAACATCATACTGTAGATAAATCCATAAATGGCCTCCGGGAGATCTGAAGCAGACACGGCGCTTGACACACATACATGAAGTGGAAGATGGAGGAAGGAAGAAGGAAAGATAAGGATTGTCTGGAAGCATGGGAGGCGGTTGTCACCTCTCATCTCCCATTTGTGTACGTTGATGGGAAAGGGTCTTATTACCGCCTTCTCTTCCTCTCACTTCACTAACCAATCTTCACTGTCGGGCCAAGAGAGGAGAGGGAAAGAATAGACAGAGGGGAGAGAAAGACGTAACCAGAGTGTGAGAGGAGGGGTTGAAGAGGAGATCAAGACAGCATGTGGGTGCGTGGCGAGCATCTTCGTGGACAGCATGTTTACTCTGTAGAGTGAGACATATGTAATTTAAGTCTCTGACGGTGTGTAGGAGGTGTTTTGTGTTTGTACTGCAAGAGGTCAAGAGGTTACAAGTGAGTGTGTGCCAAAAGTCGGAGTGTGTTTGCACTTGGTGTCAGGGGGGTCAGCTTTAATCTTAATCTTTAATCGTTCACCTTGACATTTTATGACACGGCTGTGAAAACGCAGAGATTGTTGTAAAACAGCTATCGTTTAATGATGTTGAAGTACACCATGGCAACACAGCAACCTTCGTAATAGGTAGAAGATGACGGGGGGGGGGGGTGAGTGGTTCCCGTTGCTCATCCGTTACTCAACTGTTCATCTGTCACTATGCAGATCTGATGGACAGGAATAAACAAGGACCTCTTTTTAGAAAAATAAAGTTTAAATACACAACAACTAAGCCGATGTAGAGGTAGACATAAAGCTCTTTCATCCAGTTATTGTCAAGAAAAACGTATTATTCACATCAAAAAGGAAAAAGAACTACAATTGTGCAGCTGTGGTCATTTTCAGGTATTTCCTTCATCATTTTCTTCATAATTAAGTCTATGAAATGCAAATGGTGAACAAATGCCACGTTAAGTTCCACATCCCGGCGAAGACCGACAGTCCAAAACCCCAACTCCTAAATTTACAATAATACTGTACTTCAACACTTTTTTAACCATATTTTTGAATAAATAGATTCCTTTCTCATGGTGATTTGTCTTGTCTTGTTTTGATATTATTATCATCATCATCATCTTATACTGTGATATAAAACCGAAAAGCTTCAAATCTTTAAAATTGAGAAGCTGGACGTAAGGGAATGTGTGTGAGTTTTAATTGGCGATGAATCAATCACAAAAAAATTAGATTTTCTGTAAAAGACCAAAATGTTTCAGGACTTATTTCTACAAATTAGTTCTCTGCTGTCTGTTCCCCAATCTTTCATCATCATTTATTCATTAGAGAGCATCATTTTCCTGAAAAAGCACTTTCTAGTTTGGCATTAAAGGAAATCCTTATCCACTTATTGGCTGGGACGAATAGAAAGTGAATTAAACCCTGGTGGACTCTTTAATCTAATACGATTAACAAGGAATTTCTAATCCACAAACAACCAGGATTTTACAGCGTTATAAAACCTTTTTCAGCCCTGCAGCCTTTAAGACATGCTGTAACTGCAAGAAAAGCTGAAAAACACATCATGAGCTAAAAGCGGCCATCAAAGTCAGTCTCTAAATGTTGCGTGTTGTACTCTAAAAATTGACTGCGAATGGTAATGTCTGCGATGGTGACTGTAAAAGTCTTAGTTGTCCCATCACCTTTGGCCAGGAGTCGTTGTAATCCTGTCACATCTACACAAAAACCCGGGTACGGGTAATTTTTTATGAGCAGAGGCTGCGTGCCGAGAAAAGTCTGTGTAGCACCGCAGCTACCAAGCAATGAGTGTGATGACGGTGTTTTTATCTAATAAGATCAGCAGCACTCTGTCTAATCCTCCAGCCACCTCCTCCACTGGCAGAGAAACAACATTAGCATTTTTATGGCCCAGCTATGGCACACAAATGTCATCGTGATTTCTGATACAGCATCAGCTTATATTGCCCTCGTTAAGGCGTCCGGCTACAACATAACTCTTCTCTGGTGGAGATATAAGCAATTGATGTGTGCTATGTATTCCAACATGGATAAATACATTTACAGTATCTCTGTAAAGCCCTGTGATAGAGTCAGCAAGCAGCTCTCACAGGGTACAAAGTGAAAAGAGTAGACCAGGAAACTCAACGCCCCCCACCAGCTGGATTGTGGGAGAAAGACTGAAGAACAGGTGTTTGTTAGCTTGACGATGCCAGATCCAATTGCAAATGTGAATTAGTTCTGAGTTCATCTTGCATTTTTAAAGGGGCGTTATCAACGGGTGTAGACCAAAGAGCTACTGGACACAATTGAATAGATTTACAACCAAGTAGAGCAACAAAATATTACACAGAATTTGATCTGGATGAACTGTGATAGTATAGCATTATATGTCTTTTAACAAGAGTGTTGCCATAAGAATTTGTTTTAACTTTGCAAGGTACTCAGACAAATCTGCAAGCTCATGTTGTATTTGTTCAGCGATATTGGTCTGGTGATGTTAGGCTCCACGTAGCGGCTCTAACTGGAAGTTCCACAACAGCTGCAGCCATCTTGGTTGTATTCGAAAATGCCTCAATGGCGCTCGTCTTTGCGATCTTCATGTCAAACACACACCATATTAAATAAACAACATAAGAGTTTGCTCTCAACCTTGAGAACTTTAGTTTGATAAAATATGCAATGCTGGAACTTGAGTTATGATTATTTTCTCGTAATATGAAGTTCAAAAGCCATTTGTATCAGGTAATCTTGCAACAAAGATGGCAACTTTGGTTTCTCCATAAATGGGTTTTAAATTGAAATATGTCCATCACTGAGTCTCATTCTCAGGGTCTGAATAACTGATGTTTTATCACAGCCCTTTTGTATGATTCCAATGAACAAGGCCCCCTTTATCATCCGTATGAGGCGCATTTCGAGTAATTCCAAATGTAAACCAACCTGCGGAAATATTAGACGCTGAGAGCAGCTGCTGCAGTTGTCAGGTGACCAAGTACAAAGAGAGAAAATAGTTGACATAGGTAGGAGGACTTTCACCCAGGAGACCGCTGTTTGTGTCTTGTGTTGAACCAATAGTCAACGTTGACAATTTCATGTTAAGCAAGTATGTATAGAACTCATGTTGCATGCGTATCGAAGGCTACGTAGGGCCAAACTGAAGTCAAGACACAAACCGTGATCCTAAACCTAAGGTGACTCCAAGGTATGTTTTGGGTTGGTAATGAGAATGGGTTGAGATAAAGCAAAATGAACAATGTCATGAAACACGTTCAACTCAGCTTACAGTAAAACTGAACTAATTATTTGACTCCATGTGCTTCACTAGGATGACTCAACCTTCTTGTTTGTCATTGTAGGCCATTATTCAACCATTACATTTAGCTTAGTTTATAAAATGAAAAACAAATCTTCAACTTAAACTGTGAGGATGCTTAATGAAAGGCCACTTTATACATTTCATAAAATATAACTTGACAAATACATGACCATAACAATTCTAAACTAAATCATTTCACAAAATGAGTACATTTACCAACCAATTAAATGACTATAATATGGTTTAAACTCTTACACATTACATTTTTCAACATTTTTGTGTACTCTAAGTAAATCGGGCTGATAACATAGTGAGTTTAATGCGTTCAGGCAAACAAACCAATTGTTACTGACCGCTGACTGGCCTAGACATTAGTGTTGGAAGGTGAGCACTGAAACCTTAGAGGAGACTAATTATTGATGCAATTTTAAGACTATAATGAATCAAATGAACCCAAATCTTTAAAAAGGAGTGTTTGATTTGACCCTTTAACCTTAAACCGATTGGAGCTGCTACAGATTACCAGCCTGGTTAGCTACAGACTTCCGTCCTATCTGAGTAATTCATCTTACTGGGATCAGCTCCAGGCCAGTGACCTCATGAATTATATAGGAAATACTCTGTACAATGTATGGAATATGGAGATGAGAGCAGGGATAAAAGGATGCATATGGAAATACAGATTTGCTGAAGTAGCAACATGGATGAGACTAAGACAACTTAATAAAAGCACGGGACAGCAGATCAAATCACAAGGTGGCAACTCAGAGGCCTGAACTGCGCGCATAATATATACACTAAATAGGTTATTCAAGGTACTTTCCTTTAGTTTAATCTCAAAGAAAACCCATGTGAAGAATTCTTGATTTTACCACGTTTACCACATAAGTATGTGATCACTTCAAAGAAGAATGACTTTATGCACTCTGCTGGTGTTAATGCGTGGACCTGTGTGAATGCAAAGCAAGACATTACTCTGAAATGGCATTTATGCTCAATCAAGCTCTGGATAAACATGTTATGATTTGATTTAGCAGAATGACTCAAGCCTCGATATGTTTTCAGAAAAAGGGAAATCTCTTGACGCAAGCAGTTTCCTGGAAAGCCTTTACGAATTGTTTATGTAGCGCGTAGAGATGGCAGTTGCTGGATGGATGCATTTTCTCATTACAGGTTCTTGTAGGAATGGTTGTTTAATCTAAAATTTTACTTTAACATTCTGACAGACACTTTCCAGCAAAGTCTCACTTTCAAGACAGGATTTTGCTAAATAAATTAAGAATTATTGATTGATCTATGAATAAAGCTTGATCGCATTGTATGTTTCCTTTCTCAATTAAGATGCTGTCAATGTCTGCGCTACTCTGGGAGTCATTAGTTAGAAAGTGAGCTGCTGAGAATCTATAGACCCCAGACAAGTCTATAAACAGATTGTGAAATTAAGACTGCCCTTTATGTATGAAATTCTGGTTTTGACTGAATTTCATTAGTCAACTCTACCAACCCCTAAACCAAAAGTCCTCAGAGCTGGAGACAAAAAATAGGCTGTTGGTAAGTGTTTTCAAGAACAACTTGTCTGGGCATTTACTCATCTGGCACATCTATGATTATGGTTTCATTTGGTTAAGGCTCTGGAAACGTATGGTTTAGAAGAAACCAGAGGACTGTTGGGAGACGGGATGCAAACTGCAGCATCCAGTTTCAAAACCACATACTTTACCTGACCATTGCCTGCAAAACAATTGACTTTAACTATTTCTAAGTCTAAACCTTCCACCTGTCTCTTAGACCCGATTCCGACTAGGCTGCTTAAGGAAGTTTTACCTTTAATTAGCAATTCTTTATTAGAAATGATCAATCTGTCTTTACTAACGGGCCATGTACCACAGGCCTTCAAACTAGCTGTAATTAAACCTCTTCTTAAGAAACCTACTCTTGATCCAGAGGTGTTGACTAACTATAGACCTATATCTAACCTTCCGTTCCTCTCCAAGATCCTTGAGAAAGCAGTAGCAAATCAGCTCTGTGACTTTATGCATAACAATAGTTTATTTGAGGATTTTCAGTCAGGATTTAGAGTGAATCATAGCACAGAGACAGCACTGGTGAAAATTACCAATGACCTTCTAATAGCTTCAGACAAAGGAAAACCAGGGTTAGTCACGGAGTTCCACAGGGGTCTGTTCTTGGACCTATTTTATTTACCTTATATATGCTTCCCTTGGGGAATATTATCAGAAAACACTCAGTAAACTTTCATTGTTATGCAGATGATACCCAGTTATATCTATCAATTAAGCCAGACGAAACTAACCAGTTCGCTAAACTTCAAGCATGTCTTACGGACATAAAAACCTGGATGACCTGTAACTTTATAATGTTAAACTCTGAAAAAACAGAAGTTATCCTACTAGGCCCAGATCACCTTCGAATTCAATTATCTAACGATATAGTTTCTCTAGATGGCATTGCTCTAGCATCCAGCACTACCGTTGAGAACCTTGGAGCTATCTTTGACCAGGATCTGTCTTTTAACTCTTATATAAAACAGATCTCAAGGACAGCCTTTTTTCATTTACGTAACATTGCGAAAATCAGGCAAATCCTGTCTCAAAGCGATGCAGAAAAACTAGTTCATGCATTTGTTACCTCTAGACTAGATTACTGTAACTCCTTATTATCAGGCTGCTCTAATAAGTCTCTTAAATATTTACAGTTGATCCAGAATGCTGCAGCACGTGTTCTAACAAAAACTAAGAAAAGAGATCATATTACTCCAATATTAGCTTCTCTGCACTGGCTCCCTGTTAAATCAAGAATAGAATTTAAAATTCTTTTACTTACCTACAAAGCTCTAACTGGCCAGGCACCGTCTTATCTTAAGGAACTTATAGTTCCATATTACCCAACTAGAGAGCTGCGCTCAATCAATGCAGGGTTACTTGTGGTTCCTAGAGTATATAAAAGTAGGATGGGAGCCAGAGCCTTCAGTTATCAGGCTCCTCTTCTGTGGAACCAGGTTCCAGTTTCAGTCCGGGGGGCAGACACACTCACCACTTTTAAGAGCAGGCTTAAGACCTTCCTTTTTGATAGCGCTTATAGTTAGGGCTGGTTCAGGTTCGCCTTGGTCCAGCCCCTAGATATGCTGCTATATGCCTAGACAGCCGGGGGACTACCTAGGATACGCTGAGCTCCTCTCTCCTCTTCTCTCCCTCCATCTTTATGTATTAATCTTCTATTTATGCACATTACTGATTTTGCTTCTTCCCCGGAGTTCTTGTGCTTTCTCGCCTCGCAGGTTCCCAGGAATCGGGGTTATATTTGGACTGTCATCGTGCCACCTACTGAGGCCCTGCTGACACCCACTACTACTACCACTATCATTATTAGTCACATTACTATTATTATTGCCTGTACTATTACGCTTATTGACTTGCTTGTACCCTGGAGTCTTTGTGCTTTCTCGCTTCGCAGGCTTCTATAAATCGTGGCTGTACCTGGACCGTGGTCGTGCATCCTGCTACGGCCCTGCTGACACCGACTGCTACCACCATTATTATTACTAGTCACATTACTATTACTATTACCTGTACCATTAAGCATTTTAGCTTTACTTCCACCCTGAAGCCCTTTTACTTTCTCGTTCTGCAGGTTTCCATGAATCGTTGTGGTACCTGGACCGTAGTCGTGCCTCCTGCTGTGAGCCGACTGACACCCACTGCTATTTCGATTATTATTATTAATCACATTACTGTCCCTATTTTCATAACTATAATTCTACTGTAATAATTGCTGCTGTTATTATAAGTAGTCTTATTATATGAATCATTTATGCCATATACATTGAATGTGTTGTATCTCTGTTATGCTGTTCATTCTGTACACATGACATCTATTGCATTCTGTCCATCCTGGGAGAAGGATCCCTCCTCTGTCGTTCTCCCATAGGTTTCTTCCTTTTTTCTCCCTGTTAAAGGGTTTTTTTAGGGGAATTTTTCCTGTGGCGATGTGAGGGAAGGACAGAGGATGTCGCATGTGCACAGATTGTAAAGCCCTCTGAGGCAAATTTGTAATTTGTGATTCTGGGCTATACAAAATAAACTGAATTGAATTGAATTGAAAAACATCATCGTAATTCAACCGCATTCACTGACCACAAAAAAATATAATTGTAAATGGATGGTCTTGCCTTTGTATGCCGCCTTTCTAGTCTTCCAACAACTCAAAGCAATGAACACTGCAACATTCAGATTGATTGATTTATCAAAAGTATACATCTCTCTCAAAGGGCCTGGTTTTCCTATTCAAGATATTCTAATTTGATGCTGAAATGGCTGTCACAATGTTAAAGAATGGTACAAACAAGAGCATAAATTGCTCTTCTGATAATTTATAGGTGAGGTATTGTGAATTGGGTGGCGATGGTTTGCTCTATTTCAAAAAGCTGATCCCAGAAAAAAAGTTTGGGGAAACGCTGGTATAAAACAAATGCTGTTGTCATCATCACTAGATAGTGGTGAACACAACCAGTTTCATCGGAGCTTGGACAACGACATCTCTTCCACTCCTCAGGGCTCTAACCTTTAGTATGTAAGCTACTGATGCTAGACAAATTGAAGGGAACATTGTCTGTAGGATTTGCAGCCAGAATTGTAACGAAGTTTGATGCATTTTAGGTCAAATATTTGTCATAAGTCTCTGTAAATGTGTTATAAGAGATAAGTAATTTGTGTACTAACATTTATAATGTATGCATTCAAATTAACACAACAGAAAAAATTAAGTTGTTGAAAGGATGTCAAATATTACCAAATGGTGGTTGTAAGTATATTTTTAAGTATATCCTAGGAGTTCATTGAGCATATTTAGTTCAGTGTGGAGGAGAAGGGAATGTATTGTTTGCTCTAACCTTGGGAACATAGACTGTAAACAACATCTGGAGTAGTCACCCTGAAGTTGTTTATATTTTATGGAGTTTTGGAGCCTCGAGTTTGACATTTTGGTCGCAATATTGGTTTTTGGCTGTCGCCATCTTAATTTTCTTGAAACCAGAGGTGACACGATATTGTGGAGCTAAGTACAACCGAACTCTGAATGAGACATTTGTAGGCAACCAAAATGTTAACTATTGGCTTTTATGAAGTGAAAACACACTGTGAAAGAGTTAAAGTTCTGAGACGAAAATGTGTTCAGCTGCAAGACCGGACAACGCCGTGGTAGCAACCTGTCAATCACAGTAAGACCGCCTTAAATCATACCCTGCTTTATGGTCTATTTGACTCTACATGGTTCCATCATTTACTAAATGAACATCATGCTGTATTGAAGAAGACTTGAAACTAGAGATTGAGACCATAAACTCATGTTTGCAATGTTTACTGAGGTAATAAATCAAGTGAGAAGTAGAGTCATTTTCTCATAGACTTATATACAAACAGACTGTTCTGGAACCAGAGGAGTCGCCCCCTGATGGACATTACAAAGAATGCAAGTTTTAAGGCACTTCCACATTGGCTTCACTTGTCAGAACAGGAGGTTTCTCCCCAATCTGTATAGAAACCAAAATGGAAATCCCTTTCATAGTAAACACTCCACCTTGATAGACAAACAGAGGCTGCCATTTCCATAATAACATAGAATGGATTATTTGTGTAGATAATGCCACATTACTGTACCTCAGTGAAGCCACATCTCTTGACTTTAGGGCCATCTGGCCCCAGACCACAGACCGGCTGCCAGTCAATCCGGAGCCATTAGTCAGACAGAGGTGAGCTTGCCTGGTCGATCAGCGGCGAGCCTCTTTCACAATGAGTTGTAAGGCTGCTCTAATGGGGTCAGCCAGCTTCTGGCCTCATTCCACAGTTGGAGAATTATTTCTAGACAGCGCCACGGACGATATCAGTCCAAACAGTCAGGCTATTTCTACCCACACTGTACATGCACGGTGCATGAGGGATTACTACTGAGACTACATCAGGATCAACAAACACATCATGGACTTATACAAACAACAAGCACACAGAGTCATTAAGCTCACGCAGCTCTGGGTAATTCTGCCAGAAACGAGCACGAGGCCAGAACTTCAACGATGCGAGGCGAGCACATTTATGGGCCGATATGTTTCCTTGTGTGTGTGCGCGCTGATGACATCTAGAGCAATGATAGGATATTTAACCTCTCTTGTAATGACAACCATGATGGCACTGAAGTAGAGATTAGAGGTGGAGAGGAAAGAGGGATGGCAATGATACTTATGGATTGGTCAAGATGAGGGCGGTTGGAGAGGAAAAGATGAGGAGACGGGGGACCGGGAGGAGGTAACCGAGGGGTCAGGGTGAGACGGGGCGGAGAGGGGTGGAGATGTTACAGGGGGTAAATGGGAGGTGGAGGACAATGAGAGGGAGCATGAAGGATAGAGGTAGGGATGAAGGCTTATGTCAGCGAGGGAAGGGGTGGAGTTGGACCGATGAGGAGGAAAAAACAAGGCGAGGAAAGCAAGTGGTCAGACGTACAGAGGTCAGCAGAGATGAAAGACAGATGAATAGCAGTGGTATGGATGGAGGTGTTGGGGAAGAGCTGAAGGACAGTTGGGCAAGTGGCAGGGAAAGATGGAGTTGAAAGAGGTGAAGTGAAGAGGCCAATGGGAACATGGGGGATGTTGTGAGAGGAGAAATCAAGAGAGGAACAACGGATAAAGAAACAGTAACAGGAACTCAAAGGATGGAAAGGGAATGTCAGTAACGTCCAAGGAACGTCACAAAGGAAGGATGTGGAGGACAAATATATGGAGGGACAGAGAGAGATGGATGCAAGGATGAGAGGGAGATGTTGAGAGGTGGAGCACAACTTGTAGCACACGATGGTGGGATGGATGGGAGGTATACAGGCCAGTATGCCTCATTAAAGTTAGATCAGTGGCTGAGCTGGAAAGGTAATTGTCTACTTTGGTATGGTGTGGACTGGTCCGGCTTCCTCATCAGATGCTGGAGGATTAGCTGCTGTTTTTCTCTGTCTCTGAAAATTAGGAAGAAGGCTTTCAGACACTTCCTGTCGGCTCACTGGTTCACGTCTTAAAACTCACTGTCTGATTTTTGCGTTCCAAACTGTCGCAACACGTCACATCACAACAAGACCCTGCTACAAAGATTACCTTGAAACGCTTTAAACAAAAGTTTCGGGTCAAACTACAACATTATAAAAAGTCCCAGTAATCACTATTCTTTTTTTTTATCAGTTCTATTAACATTTCACTCATCCATTCTTTGCTGAAATCTGAGGATGCTGCAACACCCCACACGTCCAACATTTAAAGCTCTGTTCAGGTTGAATGTGGGCACAACCTTCTGAGAAATAAATGGACAGTACAGGAATTCTGACACTGTGTCAACTTCACTCATTAACTTTCCAAACAGGAGGTTCTGTTGGAGTGGATGGGAGGCATAAAGTACTGCTTGCATCAGCACAGGGGAAATGCTAGGTGATGGATAAGTTCTTCCTGGCATCAATAAAGTAACATGATTATTGGGAGTATGACTATTAAAAGAGAAATGATATTCTGAAAGGAATCAATTTTCACCTATGAGGCTGGCAGTGTGTACTGAAGTTGTTTTTCATCAGGGGATGTTTTAAATGGAGGAATGTGTCTGAACCAACAAGTTTAATTTCAAGTTCATACAATTTTTTTGTTAACTTTTCACTTCACCAGTATGGCTTATACAAGGCACTCTGAGACTGAATGTCTGGTCAAAAGATCATGGGCATGTATAGTCAGATTACATTTTTTTTATTTTTTATTGTCCTCCTTCAAAATCCCTTCAACAATTGCAATATCATTTTCTCTATAACTTCATGCAGGAATCCAAATAAAAATCTAAATCTTGAATCTTGTATGAACAGATGCCCAGAGAGAGTAATGTGTCATCATACCAACACGTTCTCATCAATCTTTCTTGTCTGCAATTCTAACGAAGCACAAAATGCCAATCTGAAAGCCATTTACTCTCGCAATGTAAATGTGAAATAATCTCCAGGTAAATTTTGCAGGTGGTACAAGGAAATCGAAGTAAGAAATGTATTAATCCCAGAGGGTGGAGAGAGCAATTATGTCACATAAAGAAACACAGAGTGATTAGTTGATAATAGAACAAAAATAGTTATAAACGATATGACTTAATGTTATTAACTGAAATAATATCTCCATGAGAGCCGCAATTAAAAAAAAGTGTTAGTTGTTAAAACATGTCCCTTAAGATTAGACCAACTCTGAGGCTGATATGGATAAGAAGAAAAAAAAAAAGAAGCCGGACAACACTAGAGTTTGGCATGAGAGTTTTCACTCTCATGCCAAATCCAACTCATTGCTGGCAGCTCTGCCTGAATCTTTCCATGCCGCCTGGGGAATCCCTCTGACCTTCAGTTGAAAGACAGAGGAAGGGGGCTGAGGAAGATGGGAAAGTGATTCCGTGATCAATATGTAACACGGCTCTTGTTTCTAATGGACAGGCAGGGTTGCAGCGGACAGCAAAATACCTCACTCATCCAGAACCGTGTATGGAAAGACTAATGAGCAAATGCAAACAGGGAATGTGGCGTAAGCCAAGAGCTATACTCGTGAAAACTGTAAACAAGCAACATCAGAGAGGCCCGATATGACTCATTGATCCCCGGTCAATGAGTCATATTGGCCGATACCGACGGTTTTGTTGTTGTTTTGTTGTATCATAGCAGCTGGTAGACAAAGCTCGGGGTTCATTTTTTTTTCCACCATCCAAATTTAAACCGTCCAAAGTCAGTGTAAACTGTCAGAAATTGTAAATTATTTAGTTTTTATTGTTATCTATAGCGGTTAATTGCATGAAAACCACAATACAAATGGTTCACAAATAAATGTTTGAATTTTGATTTAAATATTTTCTTTGACTTAACAAGCTTGTCATCATTAATATCAATGATTAGGGATGCCCCCCGAATCCTGGTTCTAAACGGGAACTGGTTCTAAGTTAGCAAAAGCCCAGAGCATTGATAAGGTCCGGAGTTTACGGTTCCGCTATCTGTGCTTTAGAAGTTACGCAGTGAGATATCTGCGGGAAAAAAGCAGCGTCTTAAACCTCCTCTCTGTCTCTGTGTTTGTCTTTCATGGCAGAGAGATCAAAAAGATCCAACGTGAGGCTAAATTTGAGGGAGGTAATAGAAGCAATTCATCACAACCTTTGGCGACATAAATCTGCAGAAATGCACAGTTTTCTACTGTTTGTCTAGCCATTACAGGTAATGTAGTGATGCCGTACGGAGTTTGATCATAAGAATTGGTTAATAAATGAAAGCTTATCACTTAGATAATTGATTTCGACTTTTTTTCTCATTAACTCTTTTTTTTTAAGTTTCGACAAGGAACGGAAAACGATATACTGTAATATACTACCATGTAATATAAGAACTGATATTGATAAATCCTAACGATACATCCCTCTTAATTATGTATTATGAGCTGCTAAGCGCTAGTGTAAGGAAGTAACCCAGGTGATAGCTGTCTCTCTAATATCTCTGTCATATTGCTGTAAAAACCACTCCTTCAAACAACTCTATTCATTCAAGTTTCAAGGCAAAAAAGACATTTTCCAAGATCAAATTTGAACACGTCATGATAAAGTAAAAAGTTACCTTCGACCAATGCAAATTTAATGGAGGATGAACGATTGATATTGTAACTCAATGCAACCTCTGTTAACGTTAGCAGTTAGCTCTGTTTCTTAGCAGAGCAGGACTACATATTGCAGCTCCTGGCCAGTGAACGAGGTGAGAGGTGTGACTCAGCTCTCAGTGTGTTCATCCCAACAACAGGTGTACTATTACAACATTACAACAATAATGCATTTTATGGAAGTTTAGCTCATTTTTTTATGGGGTAACAAAGATAGATATTGTAAAAGTAAGATACTGAAAAAGCATTGTCTGTTATCGGTACAAAAACCTCAGCTATCAATGTTGCATCATTTTAAATGATGTCAATCCCTACAACACACAAGTTCGTGTCGCTGAATGCACAGATCCTATCACCAGGAGGAAACTTTGCATTCTGTTGATGACACATGGCGTGACTGGAAGCCACCAACAGGATTCAGTGCTGTGTAAACTAAATTCCCCATGCATTTAAACACAACAGCTTGGCTCCAACAGCCACGCACGCACACACACACACACACACACACACACACACACACACACACACACACACACACACACACACACACACACACACACACACACACACACACACACACACACATACAACTAAAAGCTTCTATCTGCAGCCGGGCCTCTTGACAAATGATTTAAACTATAAAAGTGGGTTTTAAAATATTCAGTAGTGTGTATGGAAAGGTGAATCATGAATGATTAAAGACAGCATTATGATGAGTGCCGTTAAAACCTCTCTACCTTCGTCCTCAGCGGAGCTATAAAGACACATTCTCATGCAAATGTAGCCTTTCATTTTCCCACAGCAGTGAAAATATAGACATTCACCGTTTAGCCACAGATGATGTGATATATGACGTTTGGTCAGTTGTGAGTGACTAAATAAGCCCAAAACACCGGTTAAACACCTCAAACTCTCTCCTTTGAAGCAGCTAAATGACACAATATAGGAGCGGATTCACAGCGAATTTAATGGACGCTTTCATCTGGAACACTTGAGTGCATAGGGTTCATGACGCCCTCCAGGGGGAATTGAACCAGTGGCGGTGTAATCGGCTCCGTACTGAGCTCCAGCACATGGTTTCATTTTCATCTGCAACATAAATATTCTCCGCTGTCCAAAGAAAACCACATATCAGCAAAATGTCAGTTTTTCATGAAATGAGAGAACAGCCTTGCTTTAGCATCGATGTGTTAGGGAGTTGATCTTTTAGGGGAATGTTCTCAGCATGTAAAGGAATTTAACGCTTCAATTCTTTTATTTAATTTACAAAACATGGAAATACATGTGAAAAATTGTTCTGGAGCATTTCTCAGCAGAATAATGCAACAGACACAAGGGTGAGAATATAGTGATTGTGGAATTCCAATGATGATAATCAGGATAATCCCAAAAATCATCACAAGTGACTTTAAAAAGCTGAAAAAAAGGGCCTAAAAATAAAGAACAAAACTCACACAATGTTGCTATTTTCCTAAATGTGTTTTCATTTAAGCATGCAGGGGGAGCTTATGTTTTTTTATTACCTTATGTAAGATTGTATGATTGTTTTTTTTCACTAAAAAGAGTTTAAGCATATTTTGGTGATTATCTGAACAATATCGTGAATCAGAATAATTTTTCTCCCCGGGATCATTGTGGTTTATTTGCATATAGTACCACGCCTAATATAGACGTAATTTGAGTAAGAAACAGAAAGATTTTACTAGCACTATTGAAAATGAGTCAATTAATAATATATATATTTTTAAATGGCGGTTTCTAACTTCTCAAATTCTCTAATTTGCTCCTTTTCCCATGAATTTATCATGAATTGAATACGTTTTGGTGCTTACTGTTAAACAGCACGTTGGGATCGGTGATCTGCTGACATTTTTATAGATTTAATTATTAACCAATTTATCAAAACTGTAACCAAACAATAATTTGTAAAATAATGCAAAATGTGACAGCACCAACATCATTGTAAAACTAAAATATTTGCTTTCAGACTAAACAAAGGCATTTGAGGGCTGCACCTTTCTACATTTTCTACAAACAAACCTTCCATGAATGAGCGCAATCAATGAACGGATTATTGAGAAGAATCCTTCAAGGAAGCCCTACTTAACTCACTTAATAAACCAACCAACAAATTTCTCGTCAGGCAATGGGGGCGGCTGTGGCGTAGTGGAGAGCAAGGTAGTTCTCCAATCAGAGGGTCGGTGGTTCGATACCCGGCTTCGGCAGTCGATGTGTCCTTGGGCAAGACACTTAACCCCAAGTTGCTCCCGAAGGCTTGCCATCGGTGTGGACTGGATGATGAATGTTAGTTAGAGTCTGATGGTGGCACCTTGCATGGTAGCCTGTCATCAGTGTGTGAATGGGTGAATGATATGTAATATACTACTGATTGTAAGTCGCTTTGGATAAAAGCGTCTGCTAAATGACTGTAATGTAATGCAATGAACATACACGAGCAGAGGGACAGAAATGTCAATGCAGGCCTGTTCCTGAAACAGATTAAAGTGACTGTATGTGGATGGCAGCTCCAGAGCAGAGGAGGTCAAGTCAGTCACCAGGGAGACGACAGTGACGCTGCACTGAGTAGAATCCCAATACCATCTGCCATCAGGACTTCAGAGCACGCTGGGTGAATAAGCTTTCATCAGAGCCCTGAAGTAAAGAGATCCGTCCTGATAAAACTTCTCCAACCGCTCTAGAAAAGCATTTATGATTCATTAAGGAGAAGTCTTTCAAAGTACTGTCGTTTTCTTTGAGGAGTTCATTTAGTAGCCATATTTTTTCTATCAAAGTTTTCATAGGTACAGAAAATATTGAGTATTGCAAATATGTTTCTCACATAAAATGTACATTCAAACCAAAAATTAAACATGAAGGGTTTAAAAAATACTAGGATACACTTAAGCTTGCGGGGACCGAGCAAATATAATGCAAATAGAGATGATAATCATGTGCTGTGTGTTTCTAGATTAGATTAGCAAACACCTAACATGTTTACTTGTTTCTCTGTAAATCAGTAGTCTGCATCCTTCAGATTATCCCGCAGACACAAAGAACAAAACTCTGTTGTACGATTAAAAAACTTTCTTTTTTTTTTTTAATCAACATATCTACCTTCCATCTACTCCTTTCTGTCTGTCAGAAATCATGCCGATTGACCCTTTTCTATAATTAAGGAAAAACACAGTTCCTGTAAATCATTAAAAACAAAAAGCAGCACCTTTACACATTCAGTTTACCTTCAGTCGTTAGCGTAGCTTAGTGCTAACGCTAGTTAGTTACGTGCTAAAGTACTCTGCTGATGTTAGCTCCTCAGCTTTTACGTAGAAACTAACGTTTTAACGTACATCTCGTTCCAACCTCTCTAGCTAACGAGTATCACTGTTACACAACGGTGAACCATGACGAGCTCCAAATCCACTAAAAAAAGCCTGAACATGAAGAACATCTTAAACCATTGCATGAGAGTCTATGGAGCTGAGCCGGACAGCAATCGAACCCTGGTCAGAGCTTTCTAAAGTAACGATTGGCCAGTCTACGTTTGAGGGCGGGGCTAAGGAAAGGGTCAATTACATGAAACAAATAAGATAAGATAACATAAGATAAGATAATCCTTTATTAGTCCCGCAGCAGGGAAATTTGCCGGCTTACAGCAGCATAGAGTAACGTGCACACAAGAGACATAGTAGAAGAAAGACAAGATAAAAGTAAAAAAGTAAAATAAAAAAAAACCAAGTATTATAAATAAGCAATACAAAACAGTAGAAAATCAACAATAACTGAAATATTATATTTACAGACAGAAAAAACTATTTTAACTATTATTTAAATGTGAGTAAATCAGCAGCAGAAATAAATCGGCAGCTTAGCGCAGCAAAATGACGATACCGTTAAAACATAAAAGTCACTACCACCTCCCAACACCAGACTGCCACCAAAACATACATTTATTTTATACATTTCTCAAACTACACATGGAAAGTATTGGGTGGTTACTACTAATTAGAAAACCAGAATCCCTAACCCCCGGCCAAAGATGGTTTGTTGAGGAGAGAATTACCACTCTGTATTGTTTTGATGTTCAAAGAGATAGCGAGGGTCATATCTTATTTTGCAGGCTGTGCATGAATGAATGGTTCAAACACTGCTTATGCATGTGTACATTAGAATTTACATATCAACACATTACATACATATGGTGAGAACAGTCACATGCACATATATACGAGGTTTCCTTCTTAGCTGATGGCAGGTAGGGACGCTAACCTGCAAATAATTTCCCTTTTCCTAATTTCCATACAACAGGAATTTGCTTTTTACAACTTCATCCACAATCTTTTTCATATTCTGTTCATTTTTTTATATTTTGTCAGACAATTCTGGAAACTATACTTCCTCGATGTGTTTGAGGAGGACAAACCCAATCTCTCTGTATTTCTACCTCGTCTTTTTTGACTCTGCCTCTCACAACCCATAATCTCCGTTTCTCCCCACACCCCCTTTGCCTCTACTCTCTTTCATCTCACCCGCCTCCTCTCTCCTCTCACTCACCCTCCCTTTTCTCTTCTTTAATTCCTCCCTTCCCCTCTTTCTCTCCTCCTCCCCTTCTATCTATCACTGCTGTCGGCTTGTGACAGATTAGCTCTCATCTCACCATTACCATTTAATGACCCGCCCTTACATGGAGACACTCACCCATGAAACTCATTACATCAAACATGACATTCAGCTCCCAGTTTGTGTGTGTGTGTGTGTGTGTGTGTGTGTGTGTGTGTGTGTGTGTGTGTGTGTGTGTGTGTGTGTGTGTGTGTGTGTGTGTGTGTGTGTGAGTGTTTGTGCAAAATGGCCTTCTTCTTGTTTGTTTGTAAACCACGTGCACACACATACACATATTGAACTACATAGTAAGTTTGCCATTTCGTCGAGCTGTCCATATGTATAGTGAGAATTTATACAAAGCATCTTGAAAAATAGAGTACAAAAATGGTCACCAACCAAAATGGTCACCAATACCATCATGCATTGTGCTGAAAGAAAAATGGCAGATGGACGAGAGAGCACCACAACACAAACGGGCACAAAGGACTATTCATTTGAGAAAATATGCTTATTAACCCCACATTGGTAGCGGCAGCGAAAAAGCGCTTTACTCTTTTTTATTTTTTTAACCTTTCAAAATAAAAGTCCTAAACATAATATTGCATCACTGCGCAACTTCACAATAAAAGTGTATAATTTGAATTAATAAAATATAAAATTATGTTTGGATTAAATATAAATGAACAGCCGACATTGATCTGGCACGTTTTAATTGCACGACAGCAATTAAGAGAGTTGACAAAATGACGCGAGTAGTGCCCGAAAGTGTGTTTTCACTTAGCGGCTGAGTTCACTATATAGTCCTCTATATAGTCATCTATATAGGCCTCTATATAGCCCTCTATATAGTCATCTATATAGGCCTCTATATAGTCCTCTATATAGTCATCTATATAGCCCTCTATATAGTCATCTATATAGTCATCTATATAGCCCTCTATATAGTCATCTATATAGGCCTCTATATAGTCCTCTATATAGTCATCTATATAGCCCTCTATATAGTCCTCTATATAGTCATCTATATAGTCCTCTATATAGTCCTCTATATAGTCCTCTATATAGTCCTCTATATAGTCCTCTATATAGCCCTCTATATAGTCATCTATATAGTCATCTATATAGGCCTCTATATAGTCCTCTATATAGTCCTCTATATAGTCCTCTATATAGTCATCTATATAGTCCTCTATATAGCCCTCTATATAGTCATCTATATAGTCCTCTATATAGTCCTCTATATAGTCCTCTATATAGTCCTCTATATAGTCATCTATATAGTCTATATAGTCAGTCCTCTATATAGTCCTCTATATAGTCCTCTATATAGTCATCTATATAGGCCTCTATATAGCCCTCTATATAGTCCTCTATATAGTCATCTATATAGCCCTCTATATAGTCCTCTATATAGTCATCTATATAGCCCTCTATATAGTCCTCTATATAGTCCTCTATATAGTCCTCTATATAGTCCTCTATATAGTCCTCTATATAGTCCTCTATATAGTCATCTATATAGTCCTATAGTCCTCTATATAGTCCTCTATATAGTCATCTATATAGTCCTCTATATAGTCCTCTATATAGTCATCCTATATAGTCATATATAGTCATCTATATAGTCCTCTATATAGTCATCTATATAGTCATCTATATAATCCTCTATATAGTCCTCTATATAGTCCTCTATATAGTCCTATATATAGAACTCTATATAGAACTCCCTAGGTAGTGAGTCGGGAGTAGTGAATGAGTGATGATTCTGGACATGTTTGTGTGTGTGTGAGGTTTTTCTACCCATCCTAACGAGGAAGTGAAAACTCAATCAATCAAAAGTGAGTGATGTTTACTCCCCACCACCTCTCTGCACTGCGCTGCAAGGACACACACACACACACACACACACACACACACACACACACACACACACACACACACACACACACACACACACACACACACACACACATGCCCACAGAGAAACAGAGATATACCGACAAAAATCCAATGCAGAATTAATTAAGAGCAAACAATGCAAATAGATGAAATGTGCCGCGCACATTCGGATGCTCGTGCAAAACCCACAAACACGGATACACGAGAGCAAACAGAGGAACCACACACTTCTCTTTCTTTCTCCACAGACCAACATAAAATGTCTATTTTTATCTCTCCGCTGACAGCACCCTGTCCCACTGTTCACACTAAGCTGAGCCACGTAATTGGCTGCCATCTATACTCTCTTGCTGCCTCTTGCTGTCTCTCTCTTTCTGTCTTTAATTCTGCTTCTCTCTCCTCCTCTGCCTCTTCCTCTGATATCCCTCCATCCTATACTTTGAGGTAAGCCCAGCAAGTTGTGCATCCAGAGTAAAAAAACAACAAGCCCCCATTTTCTGTCTCAGCGGAAAGGCTGAACTGCAGCAGAGCTGAATCGGAGGCCGTGTTTACGCCGGGGCTAAAGAGAGAGGGGGGGAATTCAAGAGGAAGAGTGGAGAATAAGTGGGAGAAAGATGGAGGAAAAGAGAAGGAGACAGACAGAGACAGAGAGGAAAATGTCTCTGGGGGTATTTTTAGGTTGTTATCTTGGCGTGTTATTTAACACCTGCTGGTTTCTGTTAGGGAGAGAGAGAGAGAGAGAGAGAGGGAGGGAGAGGAGAGGAAGGGAGAAGAGAAGAGAGGAGGGGATGGGAGAGGAGACGAAAGGAGAGGTTTGAGGTTCAACAGCATTTCATCAAATCAAAACCAGTATGAAACCTACTTAGTGAAACCAAATCCTTTTGAAATCCCTGACTGAATCTACTTAGGTTAAGCTTTAAACATTGTAGGCAACAAATGTTATAAATTCATATTTAAAAACCAAAATTCAAAGACAGATCATTATGAGATTTGAAATCAAGATATTTAGCATGTTTGGAAGCCTATTTCTTTTTACCGATTTCTGCCATCAGTTGTTCCAATTTTTAAAATAAAAAGCTGAGCAAAACTCACCTCAAGTGAGTCTGAGCCAGATAACTTCAGGGGCTAAACCCCTTTACTTTAATCAGCAGGTGGCAAACAAGACAGGAATTTGGCTCCGATCTTTAGGAAGTGGAGAACTTACCCAGCGACGAGTAATGCCTCTAATGCCATGCAGAGTTTCAGGTTTATTTTTTATAGCAGAGGTGGGCCACCTCACTCTGAACCCAAACCACCTCACTGACATCATAGAAAATCAGCAATTAAGAACACATCAACAACCTTCAAGTAAAAAGAGCAGAGTTTAACAAATAATGTACTGACTAAATGCATCACTAGATGACATGTTTACCACATTTGTTTCTGTGGGAAACCGTAGGATTGTTGGTTTCATAAAACAATCTTAAGGAGCCTTTTCAAATTCTTGTTCTGTTAACAGAAACCTCTTAAGATATAGACATGTTAGGCTGTTACAGAGACATGACACTTGATTTGGACTTTTGTGACTCATGAACAGTCTCTGATATGAACCCAGACTTTGAGTGCAGGCAAAAAGCAAAAGAGAGCAATGCCTTCAGAGGAGATGAGGAGCACCAGAAGGTTTCACTGGAACAAAGTGCGCTGGTTTACCACTCCGCTTTATGTTTCTGTGTGCGACTGCGAGCAAGCACTCACACTGTGCCTGATGGACAGTGAAATGGAGGGTAAATCTACAGAGGCTTCACCTCAAAGCAACCTCCATCTGCCTCACAAACACACATGCGGCTCTGTAGCGCTCATGTCATTTTGCCTATAAAATCCCAAGTCTTTTAATGAAAAAGGGGACTGACCCACAATCAAACACACAAACACCACTTGGTCTTTGGGTGGCTCCACGTGACTCGGGCAGAGAAGCGGGCCAGCAGTAGAGCCATACAACAGTCAAACTGGGCTGCACCAGGAGGTAAATTAAATGCACACAGTCAGCGAATAGATACATTCCTTTCTTTGTCTTTTGGCTGCCAGCTTACAGATGACCCCCGAAACCCGGTTCTAAAATGGGGACCGGTTCTAAATTAGTAAAAACCCAGAGTATTGATAAGGTCCAGATTTGATGGATTTTAAGGAGTAAAATCTCAGCGTCTCAACCTCCTCTCTCAGTCTTTGTGTCTGCCCTTGAACGAGGGGCGGAGTCTTGCTTTACTCTGACAAGCACACCTACTCCAGCTACCAATTAGAACCGATACGAGTTTCAATAAGCAACCAAACAGATAAGCAATATCTATAAGAGTACTACTATCACTCAAATCTTAACCATACCCATCCGTCCTAACAGATATTGTCATTGTCAATTATGACAAAAAAATTCAAATCAATCAATCAATGATAATACAAAAATCTATTATTAATCATAAACCCATAAATTAATATTAAAAAGAGATTGATAGTACTCAGCCTCCGCCATAAGACATCATTAATTGAAATGACATAATTTACCTTTAAATTCAATTAGGAAGCAAACTTTGGAAAAAGGTAAAAAATATATCTTTTACATTCATTTATTCTTAATCTCTGGGTTGCTCTGAGTTCATATACACACAAATCAAAAAAAATGTAATGAAATATGTATTGGACTAACTACAACAACCACACAAAGACACACACACAATCAGCTTCTTGCTCATCATTTTTTTAAATATATATTGTTTCCCACTCTCACCATACTCAAAACAACACACATGCACACATACACAAACACACAGAGTGTTATTGTATTTGGTTCTCTTGATTCATACTGCACCATCCATCAGCGAGCTGTCAGATATGGCCTTCAACTTGAAAAAGAGAGACAAGTACAGAGAGAGAGAGATGGACAGAGGAATAAGTCAAGTAACAAAGAGAAAAAGAGGAAGAAGGGAGGGCTGGGGAATAGATGGAGAGGGATAAAGTAGATTGATCTACAGTGGTATGGAAACAGAGAAGCAGAGCGAGACGTGATGAGCATTAGATCGCTGTCCTGCTGAGATTAGCATGCTGACACCCATATTGAATTTACACTGGAATTGTGCTTGCCATGTGTCCTCACACTGTCGGCTCTCAGGGGGTCTGCATCACTCCGGCTCACATTCAATTTAAACCTGACATGATTTTACCATTTTTCTCATTAATACCTCTGCTGTCAGATCACACCCGAAGACTCACTCCGGAGGCAGGAGGAAGAGAAGAAACGGCCCCCCTTGTTACACTTCACAGTTATCTACTCTGAGCTTTTAATTCAATTCAGGCTGGATCTTTACTGTCCTGAGAGGGAATCTGATTCCTCATTTGTCTCAAAGGAAGTCACTGAAGCACAGAGGATGGACCAGAAAGATTTATTTGTAAAACCGTAAAAGTAAAGTGTTGCTGACGTTCTGAGGGCTCACTGATGATGTCTGCGCCAGTTTGCTTTTAAACAGCAGATAACCATTTTGCCATGTGGGAATGTTGAACCTTTAGACTATTTGAGCACAAATTTGAGCATAACACCATATTGCATATAGCGTGTTATTAAACTACCATAAAATAATAATTGTAACTAATATTTTTTATGAAAGAGAGTCATTCTTATTAAAAAGATTGTTTCACTTCTTAATCTGTAGCATAAACGTCTAAATAGTGACAAATGCTCACCACACTGTCAATGTCCAAAAGCAAAGAATGATAAACCATGATATTTAACAGAGAAAATAAGGAAGTTCCCACATTTGATAATCTAAAAGACAGAATTAGAGACATATTTGCTTTAAAAGTGGCTTAAAGAGCTAACTGATGAACGAAATGTTTGTTAATTTCTGGTACTCAACTGATCAATTCATTGACATACCATTATGACCCTGACATCAATAATGACTCTATGTGTTAGAGACACATTGTTAACAAACCGGTGGTGAGTCGTCCCTCTATGCCGAAACAAACAGAGACATCAGCACCAGATGTTAAACATCTCGGCTTTAAACTTACTTCAAAAATGGTCCTGGGCCAACTAAAGAAATAAAGAAATATGGGAATCAATAACAACAGATATTGGACTCTTGGACTGGATCATGTAACACCATTGTTAATTTCTCCATTTAATCTGACAAAGCAAAGGAACTGCAATCCCTTATTTGGGCACAAATGTAGGTCACATGTCCGTGGTCTATTTAGAAAAGCCGTTATCACAAAACAATTTACCAAAATAAACTGGAGACAAAACACGAGGAGGAGTAGTGAAGATGAGGAGAGGAAGAAATAAATTAACACTTTATCACAGTATTTGTGTCATGTGTGGGAGTTTGAGAATATTACAGCACCGGATAAAAGCCACCAACTAATGACAACGATTCAGATCAGAGAGGGAATCAATAGTCAAACACTGGTTTAGAATCCAGCTAATATAACATTTATTTGAATGTAATCATAATAGAGTAAGACTCTACCTCTTAGAGTTAAAGAGATATGTTCTGAAATGGGAAGGAATTAGGATAAACATATACATCACTGTTCTCTTTGCTTTATGGGCAAATCTAACTAAATGAAAGTCATTTTAAATTCCTATTTTGTGCAGCAGTCGTGGTGTTTGTATTCTTGCAGTATCTGCACACCACTGTTACCTGACTAAGAAATAAATCGAAAAACGGCACATGCAATGTCTACAAAGTAGCAACGGTAAAAAGGAAATAAAATTTTGCCGATAAGAAGGGCCACCTGGGGACCAAAGAATGAAGCACAGATAACCATTGTAGCATTTTATTTAAATGTAATGTCTTTAGTAGAAAGCAGAAGACCTGCAGCGCACCTGTAACCCATCTCCCCTCTCCAAGCCAATCAGAGAATATCGGGAAAGAAAGTAAAGGAAAGAATGCAAGCAATGCAAGTGAGCTGGCTGGTTGGATGGACAGATGGATGAAGAAACAGATGGGTGCATGGATGGAGGGATTGGGGGTATAGCTCTAGGCCGAGGGGGGATTAAGCCACAGATTAATTATTTAACCAGACAGGATGCTGAGTTTCCTCCGGAATGTAAATCACACATTATGATCTGGATATTTTTGACGGCCTCTTACCTGCTTATCTGTCGCTGGAGTGGGGGCGTTGTTGCATAACAAATATTTATGGGTAACAAGTACCGCTTCTGGAATTCAATCTGAATGCCCACTGAATGCATTACATTTCAAATTATACAGAAAATAAAAGAAACATTTCTGCATGACAGTTTGCAAAGATTAAAACACTACCTACTTTTCAAAGAAAAGCTTGAAAGAAATTAGAAGTGCTTAGACCTGTTTGGATCTTTAACTGGCGTGCATGTTTAAAAACAGAGAATTCTAATTATAGATGGACGGTGGCCAAGGTGAATTACCAGACTTTGTAGCGGCCAATAGCATGTAACAGCTGTCATAATTTGAAAGGTGTGACATACAAAGGGACAGAACGGGCTTCACTGCATCAACCTTGAAAACCTGATCGAAACAGATGCAACCAGGTGGCTGTTTAAGTTATTCATCAGGTGATTAAAAAAATCTATCCATTAAGCAAACCATTGTTTTTCCTTTTTTTTCTTCTAGCAAAATAAATATTCTCCCTGGTTTTGGTGTCCAAAGTCTTTGTCATTAATCACATTTGCAGTGTCTTCCTGCAAAGGTATTTCCCGTGTCTGAGAAGGGAAAATGCAGAAGCCAACAAAATGTGTCATGGGTTGAAGAAGGTGGAAAACACATCAGAGCGGGCTGCTGACAGTAAGTGTGTAGGTGGGCTGTGCTCTCTCTCTCCCTCTGCTAATGGGAAGTCAAGCACATTGTAATGCTCTCCGTATGATAATAGTCGCCACAAAACAACGCAGCACTCCGGTCGCATTAACACATTATCATAATCAAGCACCGGGTGGATTCTCACCTGGCTGTCTGTTTGTTTGTTTGTTTTTTGCCTGTCTAGCTTTCTCTTCCATCGCCGTGCCAACCTGTCTGCCAGTTTGCTTGCATAAGCCAGTCTGTCTCTTGTTTACGGTGTGAGTAAGCCTTTGCCAGAGCTAGCCGGGAGGAATCAACAAACTCTGACCAAAACACCAACTTCCCTCCTTTTCCCAAATACTGCTCCCTCAAAACATCACAAAATGTGTTAGAAAGGTGCACAAATTTAGAAGGATGCTCACATTCTGCCATTGCAGATTTCAACGCTTCAAGGGTTGCAACAAGATCTTGTCCCTTTAAATGTCCAGTTTTTTAATTATTAAAAAATAGGGACAGCAAACAGAAAACATTTACCCCTTAAATAATTACATATTCAATATTTCTTGCATTATTCAAAAAAGCCTTTCTTCTTTTAAGTCACATTTTCATTATTAAGCTAATGTAACAGCGTAACCTCCTAATATCAAAATATATGGTGACTGAATTACAATCACATTGACAGTTTCAGCAACCAACATAATTTTAACTATAACATTAATAGTCATCTTATGATATTATTTTTTTAAAACAGCTATGAATTATGGCTGCAAACACACATTCATGCTTTTATGCATAATAATCCCTATATTCTAATATGTGTTATGAACCAGAAGAAGCAAAACATAAGCTGAATCATATCAATACTGGGCAGCTACACTGAACAGGACAGCTTTGTTATGGAGGTCCAAGGGCCTTTGCAAACCTTGAATATCTAATCAAAGATCTAAGAATAAATAATAGATAAGGTCGTATCCATGAACTGAAACCACAGTAACAATCGTGACATATTTCATTGATTTTTCCTCAGATATTCTCTTCTCAATTATTGCAAGGTCCTGAAAACAGTCAACTTTTGAATATTTCCATTAACTAAAAGAAGCTCTGTTGGAACTATTTATGATGCCAAAATCATATAGGTGCTCGCTGACACTGATACAACATCTGAGCTCTCCGTGGTCCTGAAACCTTCTAAAGCTCACTATAGCCCTTAACTGCTGCTATCTCCTCTGCTCTCTATCTCCTGTGGAAGATGTCTCAAACCTGATCAATGAGGCAATATCTATTACACTGTTCCTTGGAATATGAAGACTAGGAAAGCAGCTGTCCTGGGTCCAAAATCCAGTCAACTTGTTTGAATTTGCAGCCGTCAGTTACATCATGGAAGAGTTCACTGTGACAATATAGCTGTCCATATCTCTGTAGCAAATTTGGCTTTCTTCAACGTGATGAAAATATGCCAGACCTCACGACTGTGATCAGTTCCTATTATTAAAGATGCTACTGATGAGCTCTCCTTGGTGCTGAATTCCAGTCAACATGTTTAAATATATCTTTTAAATCTCAAGTAGCTACATTGAAACTATGTAAGTGCTATCCATGGTGCTGGCAGCATGTCAGGCTCAGTAAGGCACCCAACATATGTTTGCTCTCCGCAGTTCTGAAACCATCTCCAGCTCACTGTAGCATCGTGACCATGACAGAGCTCTCCGTGGTTCTGAAACCATCCATGGTTCACTGTAGCATCATGACCATGACAGAGCTCTCCACGGTTCTGAAACCATCTCCAGCTCACTGTAGCATCGTGACCATGACAGAGCTCTCCGTGGTTCTGAAACCATCCATGGTTCACTGTAGCATCGTGACCATGACAGAGCTCTCCGTGGTCCTGAAACCATCCATGGTTCACTGTAGCATCGTGACCATGACAGAGCTCTCCGTGGTCCTGAAACCATCCATGGTTCACTGTAGCATCATGACCAATGACAGAGCTCTCCGTGGTCCTGAAACCATCTACAGCTCACTGCAGCATCAGGACCATGACAGAGCTCTCCGTGGTCCTGAAACCATCCATGGTTCACTGTAGCATCATGACCATGACAGAGCTCTCCGTGGTTCTGAAACCATCCATGGTTCACTGTAGCATCATGACCATGACAGAGCTCTCCGTGGTCCTGAAACCACCCCAGCTCTCTCCATTCACTCAAACCTTGGCTGACCTTGTTACTGGGTCCATGGTCCTGAATGACAGTCAACTTGTTGGAATCTGCTCATGGTCTACAAACAGCTTATCCAGATCTCACTTTACCAAACCATCTTTTCCTTTGGATCCTCTCCTTTCTGTCTGAAAGTAGAAGTTAAAATCTGCACATAGCAGGTGTAACATATATACAGGTTGCAACGTGTATAAACAAAAGTTGCAACCCCCCCCCCCCACTATCATTTAGCCCTACTGCCACTCCACTGGCTCTCCTTTTGCTCTCCTCTCCCTCCTCAAACCTTCTCCGCCCATCCTTCCTGCTCCCCTCCTTTTGCCTCTTCCCACGTTTCTTCCTCTCTCCTCTTTGCCATCCTCACTGCCCTTCTCTTTTTATGCATCCCTTGTTGAGGATTGGGGATGGCCCCTCCATCTCCGACCCTTCTTCCTCTTGTGTTCTCATCTCATCCCGGCCTCCTGCATAATAGATGTGTCTGTAACGCCAGTCAACTGGAGCGGCATGATGAGGCAGCTTTAGAAACAGAGAGTGAGACGGATGGAGAGCAAGAAAGAGAGAGAGAGAGAGAGAGAAGAAAGTTCCCCCCAAAATGGTTTATATTACTGCGCTCCCACCCACACGTGCGCGCGAACGGATGCACCCATACACGCGCGCGCACGAGCCCGACGCACACACGCACACATTCCCATACAGGCACGGCGGGGGCTGCCACCCAGGCCAAACTACATGCATGGCAGTACAGAGAGAAGTGAGATGGCAAAAAATAAATAAAAAAAGTAATAATTAAGTAGCAGAGAGGAACACTGTCAACAGTGTGCTGGATGGTTTTGGAGAGCTTTAAATAAATCACCCGTATAGCCGGAGAGAATGGCAGAGTCCACCAACAGTGCCAGCACACAGGCGCACAAGATAAATTAAAAAAGAGAGCAGTCACACAGGCAGCGGGGTTAAAGCTGAGCCCTAATCAGATTACAGCCATGATTCATTTCCTGGGCACTAAGAATAAAACTACTGTTGGCACATCGATGATGCCTGGCATCCCCGTGGCAAGAAAAAAAAAGAAAAAATCAGCTGCATAGCAGAGCTCGGTCCCACCGAGCATCCTCCGCCATCTCACACACCCTGCATTATTAACAGCCGATCCGTCTGCCTTACCTTCATCGATGGATCTCCATCTTCTCTCGGCTCGCCTCTTTTTTCCACCAGAATCCCTTCTACTCTTCTTCTTCTTCTTCTTCTTCTTCTTCTTCTTCTTCTTCTTCTTCTTCTTTTTTCCTCTCCCGCTCCGTCCACTAAAGGATGAGTTTTAAATCACAACGAGGAGAGGCTTAAAAAAAAAAAAAAAAAAAAAAAAAAAAAAAAAAAGATCGGGATAAGGCTCGGCTTGCTTTTCCCAACTCCAGCTCTCCTCGCCAGCGCGACTCCTTCCCCATCCACACACTGAGAGAGAGGCACCCTTGGTAGTTTTCCGGGGGGGGGCTGAATAGACGGGACTTTTGTGTGTGTGTGTGTGTGTGTGTGTGTGTGTGTGTGTGTGTGTGTGTGTGTGTGTGTGTGTGTGTGTGTGTGTGTGTGTGTGTGTGTGTGTGTGTGTGTGTGTGTGTGTGTGTGTGTGTGTGTGTGTGTGTGTGCGTAGGACCGGACGGTGGTAGAAGCGGCGGCAGCAGCAGCAGGATTACCAGAACAGACTTGCGCGCATTGGGGCAGAAGAGGAGAAAGAAAGGGGGTAAACCGGGAATCCAGGTGCCAGTGGTCCTCACAGTGCAAACCCACGACCAGCGGTCACATACACATCCACAAACGAGAAGGGTGGGCGGGTGATGCTCTTCTCAATTCCCGGTAAAAAAAAAAAAAAAAAAAATGAAATATGGTTCTTTTGTGCTTCAAAACTCAAATAAGAAACTACACCCACCGATGCGGAGGGTGTCCTTGAGTGCAAATGACATTTCACTTATCCGAGGATCGGTCAGGGTTTATTTAAAGGGTTGGTCTGTTCTCCAGAACGTGCAGCTATCCGTCCAGGTCGGGCCTATTTAACAAATGAAACTAATTCAATCTCCCTTAAAATATATATATTCCAGTAATGCGCGCATTTCCCATCCGTCAGAGCGCAGGGCTGGGAGCTGTCTCTCCTGGTCCTTTCCCCCCGGACCTCGAAAGAAGATGCCTGTGCACCGCCGGTCCGGTAGACTTGCGGCTGGTTGCGGGCGGTGTCCAGCTCCGTCCTCCGCGATCAGTTATAAATCACACGACTGACAAACCGACTCAGATAATCCACCGAGGAGTCCTGGAAACATTCTGAGGGGAGTTAACGATGTTGTGGCAACGACAGAAGCTCTACATCCATCTGAACATCTGTCGGTGGAGGCGTGCAGACCCGCAGCAGGCTGTGCATACCGAAAGTCGCCTATTTTTAGAGAGGGGAGGAGGAGGAGGGGAGGTGGGAAACAATCGCCCCGCGGTTGGAGACAGAGGTAATCCTCGCCGATGCTCCGGCGCGTCACTCTGCCGGTCAACTGTCCTCCTTCGTCCGGTGATAATTCCCCTCTGCGTCTCTGCTCCGGTCTCTCAGACGGTTAAAGTTTGGATTCCTGCCGTATGGATTTCAGCGCGTGATCCCCTGCCGGTTGGAGGCGGCTGTGGTGGCACGAGGCTGAGGGAGGGATGCTGCGCGAGGGGTTCGATCAAAAAAGACACACCCATACTTGCTACCGGCTTCTATCTATCTATCTATCTATCTATCTATCTATCTATCTATCTATCTATCTATCTATCTATCTATCTATCTATCTATCCATCCATCCATCCATCCATCCATCTATCAACCCACCCACCCACCCACCCATCTATCTATCTATCTATCTATCTATCTATCTATCTATCTATCTATCTATCTATCTATCTATCTATCTATCTATCTATCAACCCACACCCATCTATCTATCTATCTATCTATCTATCTATCTATCTATCTATCTATCTATCTATCTATCTATCAACCCACCCACCCATCTATCTATCTATCTATCTATCTATCTATCTATCTATCTATCTATCTATCTATCTATCTATCTATCTATCTATCTATCTATCTATCTATCGAGATAGATAAATAAAACCTAGATGATGATCTCATGGGAATGGCATAAAAACATGATTTTGAATTAATGAGGCAGTTCAAAAGTTAGATACAATAGATGTGTTTATGCTTTATGTATGTAATTGCTGTAGACAGTGTCCCACACAATGGACACACGTCTATTTGTCTAACAGGCAGTTTGAGCTCTCAGAGGTCTCATTGACCCCAAACATAAGTAACCTCATTGTGAAGTATGTGAAAACCTTTCCGGTAAACAAAAGTTTACTCGTACAAAGCCCATATAGGCTAAAACATAAAACGTGAAATCGTCCTTATTTGGTGTAATAACAATCCTTTTAAAAAAATATTTAGCCTTGATCAGATGTGTAAGCCCCAGTTAGTGACCAGCCGGTAAGCGTAAACACACATGGGATTTAGATCAACCAAAAGGTATTTAAAGGTTGTGAAAAATCCTTCTAGCTGGTGTTTATACCCCTCCAAAAACAGAGAGCTATCTGTGGTGCTGTAATTTAGTTTTATTCATGACTTGAAATCTACAAAGCTTTGTGCAGTGAGTCATTTATTAAACGTTGGCTGAGATATTAGTTACAATGTTCAAACGGTTCATGAAGGGTGGCTCGCTAGAAAGTGGTGCCAGTGCTCGGTGTGTGTGAAGTTAGTACATTAGGTGTTTTCTTATGAGAAAAGAAAAATACTGAGAGGAAAGTATGAAAGAGTGTCACTATGTCTGAACCCAACGTGAAGAGTGATGGAGTCTCTTCTCAGTGTAGCAGGAAGTAGGTACTTTATTTGTGTATTTCAATAACAAGTGTGGGTGCATATGGCGTCAGTCAGGCTGTATAAAGTGACTGAAAGCATGACAACTGCACTTTCTATGATCATTATTACTTTACTCCACTACGGTAAAATGCTAAGCCTCATTTCAAGGCAAGCCATGAGAAACGGCGATACAAATACAAATGCAGTTGTTTTGCATAGGTGATTCACTTGCTGGGTGATTTTGCTGCTAATGCATGGTGCGACTTTCATATTATGCAGTAGGGTGGTGAAAGGGTGTGTACATGTTTGCAGATCTAAAGCAGATATTGTGGGATCATTTTTACAAAGTAAACAATCTGCCTGGAAGATCTCTTGTGTGCTTAATATCTCAATGACGCAATTGCAAGATCAAGAATAAAGGAGATGACAAATCCTATCTGTAAAAGTTAACATTTATTGGAAATTTGCAACCAAAAAAAGTCCATAATTTGCTTGGAATTTTGGAAACATATTTAACAGATTTAACAGAATAGTTGTGTATGAACCTATACAGATGAACATATGTATTGGAGATTGTTGAGTACACATAGTAAGCACTGCTGTGTCCTTCAATGATGTTAGTTTGTTAGGTTAGCATTGCATGAAAAAGCTCTTGTTTTTCAAGACAATAATATTTAAGCCTTTATTAGTCCCACAATGGGGAAACTACAATTCTCAGCAGTGGGCTGCTAAGAGGCACACGCCGGGGGGCAACTGGTGGTTGGGTGTGTCGCTCAAGGACACCTCGGCATGTTGACTGTAGAGGGGTTCGAACCGCCAACCTTGTGGTTACTGGACAAGCGCTCTACCTCGTGTGCCACAGCCGCGCAATGCCTTCATTTCCAATACTTAATTATTACAACAATGCATTCTTGCCTGGATTTCTATATTTAAGCTTTCAATACTTTAAAACAATCATCTGTTAAGTAAAGCACTCTTTGTTTTTGAAATTGCAAAAAAGGATGGCTATTACTTTAAATAACAGAGGAGAAGACAATTATGACCTTTTTTTTGTCACAACGAAGAACTGGGCCAACTTCAATGGAAATACACAAGAAAAGTGATTTTATTGAATCTGTGTCAGTTCATGTTTGTGGTGATTGACACAACAGTGGCGGTAAGTAAGGCTGAAGGACGGGCTGAGTAAGAGGAGGGCAAGCAAGGAAAGCCTTATGTAGTTGGCATGAGAGGGGGGGGCTGTTGCCAGCGCGGCCGTGAATTAGAACTAGCGGCGTCGGGGGAACGTTGTGTGTGAGCTGAATGCTGAATGTTAGGACGCTGTGTGTTAAGTGGAAACGTGCTTTGCATCCCTCGGTGAGATGCCAATATACCCACTCACCTGAGGAAGCGTGAGCAGACGTGACGACGGAGGACAAATGAGTGGCCGTGATGGATGAGTTGTGACTTGGTGATAAAAGCAAGGGTGCGGAAATATGGAGAGCCCAGTACGCACAAACACACACACAAACACATTTTACAAACACGTACACACACACACACACGCACACACACTCATACACTGTGGTATAAAACGAGGGGAAGTAATGTTCACAGAACTTGACGTGGTGATAAAGACAAGCAACGGGGTGAGGAATCAAGGGTATTGCTTCCTCCCATGCTCTCTTTCGCTCGCTCTCTCTCTCTCTCACACAAACACACACAAAAACACACACACACACACACACACCCACCCACACAAACACACACACACACACACACACACACACACACACACACACACACACACACACACACACACACACACTCTATGGATTCCACCAGCTGGTGAATACTCATTATGTTTAAGTGATGCAATATACAAAAGACATGGGGATACCAAATCTCTCTAGTATTTGCTTTCTATTTTGCTCTGTTAAATACACACCAACACAAACATGCACGCACACGCACAACGCACAACACACACACACACACACACACACACACACACACACACACACACACACACACACACACACACACACACAATAATCTCTGACCTACATGCACACATGTTACAATAAATGCATAGATTACATGAGATAGATTTATGTGCTGGATTGTAAAAAAAATGAAGGGATGATAGATGTCAAGCCCCCCCCCCCCATATAATAACACACATGGTTTGATGAGGTCTTACCTTGGAGACCTCATATGGGAAGATTTTCTTTCCCCTGATGATTTGGTATGGAACTGAATTAAACCTTCTGAAATACTGTGCCCTTAAGACCCATGACAATGCCAACCTTTCATTTCATGAAAACACTACAGCAGCTGATCAGGGAAATGTCCCACTGGGGTGTTTGGTTGAAATGAAAGCATTCATAATCTTTAGGGCCTTTCATGGGGACAATCTACATTATCAAGTTATTAGCTTTTGTGTAAAGTTTTTGTTTTTTGTATCTTACATGCTCCACACACAGTGAACAGGAAGTAGGGAGATGTGACCATAGAATGTATATAAGAATTAGACGTAGTCATCATGATGTCACTCATTGGTTGGTGGAATGCCGTTTTGAAGCCTAGAATTCATTGATTTTGCCGTCGCCATCTCGGAATACAGCAGTCGCCATGTTGCCGATGAACGGACGTTACCATATTTGGAATGCGGACGAGCGGCGTAAAGATGCTGTATACGATTCTGGTAGCAGCAGCGACCTGTCAATCACAGTAAGTCCGCCCTAAAGCATGCTCTGCTTTATGGTGTATTTGACTCTAAATGGACCATAATATTCTAAATGAACATAATGCTGTATTGAAGAAGACTTGAAACTAGAGATTGAGACCATAAACTCATGTTTACAATGTTTACTGAGGGAATAAATCAAGTGAGAAGTCATTTTCTCATAGACTTCTATACAACCAGACTTCTTTTTGCTGGTCAGTTGAGAGAATGCAAGTTTTAAAACACACTGCATTGGCTTCACTCATCAGAACCACAGGTTGCCGCCTGGCCTAAACGTAGCAGAGTAGTTTGATGTGTTTTTTTCATTTTGTTTTCAGTTTATTTCAAGCTAAACCTGGAAGTTATTTACAAAAGTAGATTTGTAGTGTTCTTTGTTAAGTTTTCCGCATCGGTTTTCACTCAAGTTTTGGCAAACATGATTGTTTTTTTTAATGCAACATACAGAATTCATCAGAATACAATGTGGCTAAAGCTACAAACAAAAAAAGAAGAGCCTTCCACAGCACCTACAATGATTCCAAATCTTCAAGGAAACTTGGCATTATAAATTAAGGCCCCTGTACTCTTACCGTATGAAGTATATACCATAATAGCATGTATATACAGTAGCAATGTAATCTATGGGTGCTTACAATGTCACGTCACCACTGTGTTCTGTGAGTTTAGACCAACATTTTTCACTTTGTCAGAATTTTCCTGCAGACCTTCCTTGTTCACCAAAGAAAAAAGAAAAATAAATCATCCTCCATGTTTCTTTCATGATGGCAGACAGAGAGTAACAGTTCAGCCATGCTGACTAGCTAACATTTTTAAGCTAACTGGTGAAGTTGGCTAACTTAGTTGCTGCTAGATCTACTCATCACCCTACGCGTTCTTTATCTTAAATGTGTCCTCATTATGTTGATGAAAACTGCATTCTGGACATCATACTTTACTTTCAAACAGTCTGAAATCAACTTTATTCACTGCCTGTCACTGTGGTTAATATTATTTGCCACTTTTGAAGGACTGACATTTTAGATCTGATGTCATTTAATATTGGATAAATTTCACACAAATTTCAACACAGCTTTTAAAATCTATTCTGAATTCCCGTCAACTTAAATATTTGTCACAATAATATGAGGAAAGAGCTGCGGCTTTGGAGAAGGATAAAGGCTAACCATAGCTGGCTTATAAATGTTAGCCAGCTCCCAAAATGGCTCTGATTGGCTCTGTCATTTTCCCCTATCAAACAACCAACAGCAGCATCGCACCTCTTTAAATTACTCTCCAGAAAAAATACAGATGTGGGCCACAGTTCAGAGGTCAGCTATGAATTCAGAAGGCCAATTTAAACAGAAGTATCTTATGATTGGGCAAAAATTATACATTTCATCACAATTTATCTCCTTTTTTCTCTTCAGGCAAATCCCACCCTACAACTCTTCTCAACTATATTAACATAAGTTATTATAAGAAAGTAGACAACAATACTTTAATCAGTTTCACCATAAAAGAATATCAACTAGATATCAAGCTGGACTCAGGACCAAAAACGGACACACACACAAGGCAACAAAAAGATAATTGATTCAGAGTAATGTAATTATTTTTTCTTTTCTTTCCCCCATTTTTCTGATGAACTAAGTTCAAGTCATTTGCCGTGAGGACAGCGCTTCATAAAAAAGTTCTGCACTTCACTAAATGTTTAATTTGGCTAACAAGCGATAAAATAACTCCCATCTCATCAGTTGTCCTCTGAGAAATCATCTCACACAGATGCCTTCTGAATCTAAACACTGTTTCCCAGCCTTCTTTATTAAAACCAGATGGATGCCTCGACACGAGAAAAAAGTTTCCTGGGTTGTAGACTTTTTTTTCATAATTAAATGAAAACACAAACGTGCAAGACTTTCAAATATTCAGCCAGAACTTGTGCAAATGAACTTGGACTTGATAGTTCTAATTCACGCCATTTTTATGGTTAAGGTATAGAAACTCAAACTTATTGGTTAAATTTGGCAGAGATTGCCTTCATGGTAAAACAATAAACCATTTGATGGTAGGAAAAGGAACCTGAGTTATGGAGATGAGGTTGAGAGTTTTGAAAAGCTTGTAAGAGGATGTCAGAGCTTAGATTATTGATGACTAAAGCTGTGATTTTACAGTGAGGATGGTCCTAAATATTCTTCTTCATCATGCTGTTTCAAAGGTTTTAAAACAAGTTGCAGCCCCAGGGAGAAAACAGCGTTTATTCTTTATGTATTAAGATTTCAAGGCGAGGCATGTTTATTTGTAAAGCACCCTTCAACAACAAGGCATTCAAAGTCCTTTAGGTAGGACGTGAAAGGCATTAAGACAATATGTAAATGGAAGACAAGGCAATATACAAGACTCATATTCAAAGGATTTAAAAAGCTAAAAGAGAATAAACAATGGCAAACACAAAAGTTTAACGGGAGTTTTAAGGCATATGACGCTCATTTTGAGGTTTATACTTGTACTTTGGGTTTCTACTAGAACATGTTAATGTGCTTTTATGTTCAGAAAATGCATTCTTTTTTCATACTGTCACTGGATATACCTGTACACACCCTGTCTCTTTAGAGCACTCCAGTCTGCTCTGATAATCTTGCAAGAAGAAAATATGGCGCACCTTTATAAAGGTAGAAGTCAAGCCGTGTTTGAAGATGCTCAGATGCGGGTCAGTATATTCTAATGAGCCTGCATGTGACCAAGGAAGGGGAGCCAAATCTGATTTCCTTGATGCATCACATGTTTTTTCTGATGTAGGCAGCCCACAAAAAAACTGACTGGGTCGTCTTATTTTACAGGTTGAGAGCTGTTAGGCCTTCCAGATACCCAAATTTGTGTAAGTATAGTATAGTTTGAGCAGATCTTAGGGTTTATGCGGTAACGGGAAACAGTATGTGCTGCATAGAAACTGAACGTTGCTCCTCCGAGTTAAGTTTTGACTCTGAGGACAGGACGCATAACTGAACCAGACCATCTGAGAGGTCTGGGGGGTCATAACGTTCAGCAGATCCGAATTGTAAACCATTAAGTGCTTCATAAACCAAGAGTAGTATCTTAAAGCTAGTACAAAGACCTGAGAACTGGATTTATGATGTCTCTTCTGGTCTTAGTGAAGACTCTCTAGAAGTAGCTGCAGCTGTCTCGTCCACTTCTTAGAGGCCAGTAAAGACAGCCTTACAGTAGTAAAGCTAATCATGGATAAAATCATGGATGAGTTTTTATAAATCCTGCTGTGACATAAATCCTTAAATTATTGAAATAGTATTACTGTGATTATAGATGGAATTTTTAGGCTCATTGACTTCACCAAGATTCCCAGCCTGACGCAAGTTTTAAACGTTGGCAACTAAAGCTGAACGCTGACTTGAAATTTCTCTACAATGTTTAAAAAAACAATTATTTTTGGCAAACTAGAGGAATTGTGGCTGATCCAATAGCTGACTTGTTCATTGCGCGTGAATCTAATATGATGATACTCAGACAATGATAAAACTGATATTTGTTGGTTTCTGTATGCACAACCCTGACACATATGACTAACACGTTGGCTAAAGTTAGCAGATTTACACGTCCAGCTGACTGACAGCAACATTAGCATTCAGTTGGAGTTGTGTTTCTGGCAGTCCAATGTAAGTCCAATATTCACCCTCTGTCACGGTGTGTGTGGTGTGGACCCAAAAGCAGGACGACCAGGAGACGGATGCAGTTCTGGCGCTTTATTTAAAGCAGAGAACTCAGCATACAGACAGGCAGGATACGACTCACAGAGGGAAACAGGCAGGGGATCAGGCAGACAGAAATCAGAGGAAGCGGCGGTTAAACTCCGGGTCGGGGACAGAAGGCTGAGTCGTTGACCGGGGTACAGGCAAGGCAGGTAAGTCCAGACAGGCAGGCAGGGTCGGCAACGGGAAATCAGTCCGGGGAATAACGCTGGAAGGTCTGGCATAATGCGGAGTACGATCTGGCACCGACAGCAGGGAATCCAAGGGCTTATGAAGGGGAGTTGATTGGAGATGAAGACCAGGTGAGCATGATTGCAGAGCAGGTCCAGGTGTGAAGTGAGACAGACAGGAGGAGTGGCAGACCCAGGAGGTGGAAAAACACAGCAAACTGCTGTGACCACAACACCCTCCTTTCAGCTCTGTTTTTTTAACCTTTCTTCACCAGATAGTTTCTAACTTTGTCCCTTAGGGGTTGATGAGGATGAACCAAATACCTTCAGCCACTAGGGGCCACTAGACTTGTAGAAGTTTAGACTTTGAGTGTTATTATCCATCCTCAACTCTTTGAAGTTGTGGTGTACTGAGTGATAACCATGGACTTGTGCTAAAAAATGTGGCATTACAACCGTCAGCAGAATAATCTGGTTAGTCATATGTTTAACTTGAAGAACATTCATTCCAACGCAGTGTCTCCCAAACAATGGGCCAGGCGAGCTCCTACATGACAACGGAACAATGTTCTATTGAATCCGACTGACAGAGCGAGAATGATTTAATTCAGTTTGAGCCCTGGGCTTAAAGATTCAACATCTGTTTCATTCAAGAATCTGAGTTCATGAAAACCTCAATATAATTCAACAACCCATGAATAACGGTATAAAAAAACACAAATATGTGTTTACTGAGAGAACACAGACAAGCTTTGTGGTTAGGGAGGATGGAGTACAAACTGAATGTTAAATGTAATCAACATAAATTCAGGCTGCGTGACACAAGCAGACTTGAAGGAGAAATGGGATATAAAAGTTTCCATTTGGGAAAAACAATCCAATTGTATAGTTTAAAACAACAATATCTTTGAATCAAGCTTTCGGGTTGGTAAGCACAGTACATGTGTTGTCTCATTGGTCTCGTGACCTTTGTAGCCTGTCATCTCCTTTCCGTTTCTCGTCTTTCTTCAGTAAACTATTTAACGAAGCAGAAATGCCTGAGAGACAGCCAGAAAATAAAAATGTAAATAGCCTCCTCAATTAGTCTGGAACAACATCTGATGTTTTCTGACAGGATAATTCTAATTTAGTATGAAGCCACCAGCCACCAGTGCCATCATATCCCTGAGTCCCTGCAGGCTTTTAAAGTGGGCAGACAACAGAAGTGAATCCGTGTGTGGCCTAGATAACCTGAGTGGTAAGAGTTAATGAATAATAGTTTCTCCGCTTATTCATAAAATAACCACGGTGTCCTTGGTCTAAATCTGGCCGTGACCCTTTGTCCCATATTGTCCCTGTTTTTCCCTCATATGTCCTGTTTCTCCACTCTGCTAACACTAAGAGAACTAACACCATTTTTTACAAATCAAAGTCTGTTCACAGCTGTTGGAGAGTAAAACAGGATATTGGAAAGAGAAAAGAAAGAAGTAGTATAAAGCCTTTTGTGTCTCCATAGGGAGCTGTGCAAAGTTATTGCCTTAAGTGACGTCACCTGAGGCAGAATAGGTTGGGGCGAAAGGTTTGAAAATGAAAAATAAATATAAAAATACAGATCTGGGGAGCATACCAGAAGATTGTAGGCTGCTGCTCATCTCTGCTGCAGACTACAGACTCCACACTACTTTAGCTGCTACTAACATAACACGCCTGAATGTCTCACTGAATTGCTGGTGGTCAAATTTCATTGTTTGTAATGTAGGCGCAATAATTTGACATGAATATAAAAGACGCCATCTCTGGTTCTGCGGCATCCATTAGTATTTTTTTTTTTTTTTAAACTGTCCATTGTGAGTCGAACTGTGTTAGAAGTGTGCAATTCTGAATAAATGGAGCATAATTGTAGAGCAGCATATTAATACTCTTATTGAATGAATTGCACATGTAATCGTTGTGTCTGAAAATGCAAATCACTTGCTGGTGCATTAAACAAAAATGAATAAAAAAATCATGTGTTGAAAGTGCACTATAAATTTAATCTAAGATATTCATAAGAAAGTTTTGAATCTCAATAATTAAGTATTATTGAGATTCAAAGTATATATATAGTATATATATATATACAGTTTTTAAAAATGAAACAAAATCTATAACTTATCTTGATTAGACCTTGAAACATGGTTTATTTTGCACACATCTCAAACATGTAATTTAACATAAAGCAGTGACATAACACATGATTTATTAATGATCCATGATAATACATTTCACTTTAGTTAGCACTGACTCTAATATATAATCTCTTACAGATAACAAGTAATTTACATTCATTAGATGCTTATACTTTTAATTCAGTTTAAGTTTAATGTTTTATGAGTGCTGATGCCTCAGTGAGCTTCATACGTTCTTGTAAGCAAGTTCGGACACACTGTGATTGCACCATAATTGCCTATCAGTATTTATGAGCTTCATCAAGCTATATTGTTCATATTAACACTGTATGAACTGACTTTCTGTAGTGGGAGACAGGCGCTCGTACTGCAGAACCCAGAGAAAGTCAGCAGCAACTCTGCAGGTTTTAGTCCAATGATTTGTTTTTTCAGTCAGTAGAAATACTGATGATTTCCCCTAGTGGCTCTCTCTCACTGAGCTTTGGGCAGCCACTTACAATGAACTAGCACAAATCAAAAATGTTGGTCATTGTGTGCAGTGTTGTGTGATTCCACATGCGTAGTTTGATGCCAGTGTGCAGCAGATGCAACATACAGACAGATAAGTCATTGGCTGGCGCTACGGGAAAGGTCATGGGGTCGTCCAAATGTAAAAAGGTTCATCCCCTAGGCGGCAGGAATGCAATCACTCAAGTGCATGACAATCTGAAAAAACAAAGCTGTCTCAATCATAGACTTTACATAATAAGTGGACTAAGTGGTCGTGATGTCATGCTTTCGTGGACTGCGGTTTTGAGGGCTGGAGTTCGGCCTTTCGGCTGTCACCATCTTGGATTTTGATTGTTGCCATCTTGGATTTTGGCTGTCGCCGTCTTTGTTTTCTGCAACAAATGAACAGAATTGCCCATATATTGAATGTGGAGGCATGACGCCATGGCAGAGACCCTCTGTTAGAAACTTTTCAATCATTATGGTCCATTTAGAGTCAAATAGACCATAAAGCGTAGTATGCTTTAGGGCGGGGCTACCTAAAGCATACTACGCTTTATGGTCTATTTGACTCTAAATGGACCATAATTTACTAAATGAACATTATGCTGTATTCAAGAAGACTTGAAACTAGAGATTGAGACCATAAACTCATGTTTAAAATGTTTACTGAGGTAATAAATCAAGTCAGAAGTGGGGTCATTTTCTCATAGACTTCTATACAATCTGACTTATTTTAGTAACCAGAGGAGTCGCCCCCTGCTGGCCATTAGAGAGAATGCAAGTTTAGTTTCCGCCTTGGCTTCACCTTTTAGAACCCGAGGTTTGTCGCCTGGTCTCAATGAGACTTCCTGATAAATTAAGCTAAAATAACAACCTGACAGGATAATTCTAATTTAGTATGAAGCCACCAGCCACCAGTGCCATCATATCCCTGAGTCCCTGCAGGCTTTTAAAGTGGGCAGACAACAGAAGTGAATCCGTGTGTGGCCTAGATAACCTGAGTGGTAAGAGTTAATGAATAATAGTTTCTCCGCTTATTCATAAAATAACCACGGTGTACTTAAATCTGGGTCTAAATCTGGCCGTGACCCTTTGTCCCATATTGTCCCTGTTTTTCCCTCATATGTCCTGTTTCTCCACTCTGCTAACACTAAGTGAACTAACACCATTTTTTACAAATCAAAGTCTGTTCACAGCTGTTGGAGAGTAAAACAGCATATTGGAAAGAGAAAAGAAAGAAGTAGTATAAAGCCTTTTGTGTCTCCATAGGGAGCTGTGCAAAGTTATTGCCTTAAGTGACGTCACCTGAGGCAGAATAGGTTGGGCTTCACCTTTTAGAACCCGAGGTTTGTCGCCTGGTCTCAATGAGACTTCCTGATAAATTAAGCTAAAATAACAACCTAGATTACTGCTAGTAAATTACCATGGGGAAATTATCAAATGGTAAAAAACTAAACACCAATGGTGTCCTATTTAGAGGAGTTGTACATCTCTTTGAATTATTCTGTAAATTGCAGTCAGTGTCAATGAGTGTAAACACACAACTTTTGTTTAGAGCATTGGAATGTGGGTGGAAAGGCTTGCAGTGAATGTTTTCTGATGAGCACCTGGCAGCTGCAGCAGAATGTTCTGCAAGAGAAGATGGTGAACACACACACTGTCAGCACAAAGTGGTTTGAACCCAAAAAACAGGACATTCAGACCAGGCAGCAAGAACAGAAAGTCCAAGTGTACTCAAAACCATGCAGACAGGCAGAGGAGATGTGTTGTCAACTGAAGAGCGATTTCAAACTGTGAAATGATTTCAGGATGCTGGCTTCAACATGTGGTTCCTCTGGTTTACCTGTTAGTCTGGTGCACAGGGCAGAAGACCTGCTGACATCAATAATGGAAGAGAAGGTTAAACCACTGGAATGTCAAACTGCATCATTTGGCAACTCCACCTACACACATTCAATTTATCTCTGGCCCGAAAAAAAGTAAAACTCATTGGATACACTCTCTATTGATTTGCTTAGAGGATGCTTTTTAAAGCATCTGCATTTGGAGGTCCTTATGTAATAAAACATCTCTCAGCCTTTAAAAAAGAAATGAGATGAATTTACAGTATTTGAGGTTTTCAATTTCAGAGCACCCAGGGGAACACTTTTAAACCCACTTGACTAGAATCAGTGCTCATGAAAACCTCAATCTAACCCAACCACCTTATGAATAATGAAACACGCTAACTGCTACAGCTGTTACACTGT